>NC_061511.1:239551826-239568534 GCF_022539505.1 Lolium rigidum | reverse complement strand
CTTTGATAGTAAAGCCAATACTAGATTTGGATTACTGCGCAGGAACAGATTTCTTGCTGTCACGAATTTGAGCAGTAGTCCCTGTAGAAAAATCAAAAAAATCTGCCAATTTACGTGCGTGATCCTCAGATATGTACGCAACTTTCATTAAATTTGGGCATTTTCATCTGAGTAAGTCTGGTGCCACTTTAAAATTCGTCTTTACGAACTGTTCTGTTTTGACAGATTCTGCCTTTTATTTCGCATTGCCTGTTTTGCTATGTTTGATGGATTTCTTTGTTCCATAAACTTTTAGTAGCTTTGTGCAATGTCCAGAAGTATTAAGAATGATTATGTCACCTCTGAATATATGAATTATGCACTGACCCTCTAATGAGTTTGTTTCGAGTTTGGTGTGGAGGAAGTTTTTAAGGGTCAAGAGAGGAGGATGATACAATATGATCAAGAAGAGTGAAAAGTCAAAGCTTGGGGATGCCCCGTGGTTCATCCCTGCATATTTTAAGAAGACTCAAGCGTCTAAGCTTGGGGATGCCCAAGGCATCCCTTCTTCATCGATAACTTATCAGGTTCCTCTAGTGAAACTATATTTTTATTCCGTCACATCTTATGTGCTTTACTTGGAGCGTCTGTTTGTTTTTATTTTTGTTTTTGTTTGAATAAATTCGGATCCTTGCATTCTTTGTTTGGGAGAGAGACACGCTCCGCTGTTTCGTATGAACACATGTGTTCTTAGCTTTATCTTTAATTTTCATTGCGAAATTTGAACTACTTCATTCATTGCTATATGGTTGGAAACGGAAAATGCCGCATGTGGTAAATGGTTTAATGTCTTGAATAATGTGATACTTGGCAATTGTTGTGCTCATATAGATCTTGTTTAAGCTCTTGCATCATGTAACTTGTACTTATTAATGAATAACTACATAGAGCTTGTTAAAATTTGGTTTGCATGATTGATCTCTAGAGTCTAGATATTTTCTGGTTGAGGTGTTTGAACAACAAGGAGACAATATAAAGTCTTATAATAGTTACAATATGTTCATATGTGAGCTTTGCTGCACCTTTTATACTTGAGTTTGCTTCAAACAACCTTGCTAGCCTAGCCTTGTATTGAGAGGAATTCTTCTCGTGCATCCAAATCCTTGAGCCAATAACGATGCCATTTGTGTCCACCATACCTACCTACCAGATGATATTTCTCCGCCATTCCAAAGTAAATTACTTGAGTGCTACCTTTAAAATTTCTATTCTTTGTCTTTGCAATATATAGCTCATGGGACAAATAGCTTAAAAACTATCGTGGTGAAGAATATGTACTTATGTGTCTTATTTCTTAATAAGTTGCTTGTTGAGCGGTAACCATGTTTCTGGGGACGCCATCAACTTTACCTTTGTTGAATATCATGTGAGTTGCTATGCATGTTCGTCTTGTCTGAAGTAAGAGCGATTTTCATGATCAAATGGTTTGAGTATGCATACCGTTAGAGAAGAACATTGGGCCGCTAACTAAAGCCATGATTCATGGTGGAAGTTTCGAGTATGGATAACTAATCCTCAATCTCTTATGAGAATATTAATCGTTGTTGAATGCTTATGCATTAAAGAGGAGTCCATTATCTCGTTGTCTATGTTGTCCCGGTATGGATGTCTAAGTTGAGAATAATCAAAAGCGAGAAATCCAATGCGAGCTTTCTCCTTAGACCTTTGTACGAGCGGCATAGAGGTACCCCTTTGTGACACTTGGTTGAAACATATGCTATGCAATAATAATCCGTGTTAATCCAAGCTAATTAGGACAAGGTGCGAGCACTATTAGTATACTATGCATGAGGCTTGCAACTTATAGGATATCTTATACATAACACATATGCTTTATTACTACCGTTGACAAAATTGTTTCTTGTTTTCAAAATGAAAAGCTCTAGCACAAATATAGTAATCAATGCTTCCCTCTGCGAAGGGCCTATCTTCTACTTTATTGTTGAGTCAGTTTGCCTATTCCTTCTATCTTAGAAGCAAACACTTGTATCAACTGTGTGCATTGATTCTTACATGTTTATACTTTGTGTTGACAATTATCCATGAGATATATATGTTGACGTTGAAAGCAACCGCTAAAACTTTATCCTCCTTTGTGTTGCTTCAATGCCTTTACTTTGAATTTATTGCTTTATGAGTAACTCTTATGCAAGTCTTATTGATGCTTGTCTTGAAAGTATTATTCATGAAAAGTCTTTGCTATATGATTCATTAGTTTACTCATTATCTTCATCATTGCTTCGAATCGCTGCATTCATCTCATATGCTTTACAATAGTATGATCAAGATTATGATAGCATGTCACTTCGAAATTATCTTTGTTATCGTTTACCTACTCGAGGGCGAGTAGGAACTAAGATTAGGGGATGCTTGATACGTCCCAAACGTATCTATAATTTCTTACGTTCCATGCTACTTTTATGATGATACTCACATGTTTTATACACATTATATGTCATTATTATGCATTTTCCGGCACTAACCTATTGACGAGATGCCGAAGAGCCGATTGTCTGTTTTCTCGCTTGTTTTTGGTTGCGAGAAATCCTAGTAAGGAAATATGCTCGGAATTGGACGAAATCAACGCCCAGGGGCCTATTTTTCCACGAAGCTTCCAGAAGACCGGAGGACTTACGAAGTGGGGCCACGAGGTGGCGCCACACTAGGGCAGCGCGGCCCAAGCCTTGGCCGCGCCGGCCTGTTGTGTGGGCCCTCGTGTGGCCCCCTGACCTGCCCTTCCGCCTACATATAGTCTTCGTCGCGAAACCCCCAGTACCGAGAGCCACGATACGGAAAACCTTCCAAAGACGCCGCCGCCGCCAATCCCATCTCGGGGGATTCAGGAGATCGCCTCCGGCACCCTGCCGGAGAGGGGAATCATCTCCCGGAGGTCTCTTCATCGCCATGATCCCCTCCGGATCGATGTGTGAGTAGTTCACCCCTGGACTATGGGTCCATAGCAGTAGCTAGATGGGTGTCTTCTCCTCATTGTGCTATCATGTTAGATCTTGTGAGCTGCCTATCATGATCAAGATCATCTATTTGTAATCCTACATGTTGTGTTTGTTGGGATCCGATGAATATTGAATACTATGTCAAGTTGATTATCAATCTATCATATATGTTATTTATGTTCTTGCATGCTCTCCGTTGCTAGTAGAGGCTCTGGCCAAGTTGATACTTGTGACTCCAAGAGGGAGTATTTATGCTCGATAGTGGGTTCATGCCTCCATTAAATCTGGGACGAGTGACGAAAGTTCTAAGGTTGTGGATGTGCTGTTGCCACTAGGGATAAAACATCGATGCTTTGTCTAAGGATATTTGTGTTGATTACATTACGCACCATACTTAATGCAATTGTCCGTTGTTTACAACTTAATACCGGAGGGGGTTCGGATGATAACCTGAACGTGGACTTTTAGGCATAGATGCATGTTCGGATAGCGGTCTATGTACTTTGTCGTAATGCCCTGATTAAATCTCATAGTACTCATCATTATATATGTATGTGCATTGTTATGCCTTCTTTATTTGTCAATTGCCCAACTGTAATTTGTTCACCCAACATCTGCTATCTTATGGGAGAGACACCGCTAGTGAACTGTGGACCCCGGTCCTATTCTTTACATCTGAAATACAATCTACTGCTGTTCTTTACTGTTCTTCGCAAACAATCATCATCATCCACACTATACCTCTAATCCTTTGTTTACAGCAAGCCGGTGAGATTGACAACGTCACTGTTACGTTGGGGCAAAGTTCTGTGATTGTGTTGTGCAGGTTCCACGTTGGCGCCGGAATCCCTGGTGTTGCGCCGCACTACACTCCTCCGCCATCAACCTTCAACGTGCTTGTTGACTCCTACTGGTTCGATTAAACCTTGGTTTCTTACTGAGGGAAACTTGCTACTGTGCGCATCACACCTTCCTCTTGGGGTTCCCAACGGACGTGTCAACTACACGCATCAAGCAAATTTCTGACGCCGTTGCTGGGGAACTGAAGAAAAGTTACACCACAAAGATTTCTAACTCCCACGTCAACTACACGCCAGAAGCACATGTCTATGTCCGGAACCAAAGGCCCCAAAGTGACAGAAATTGGGACAACTGGAGGGGAAGGCTTAGATATGAGGATCACATGTTTTCACGGAGTGTTAATGCTTTGCTCCGGTGCTCTATTAAAAGGAGTACCTTAATTTCCAGTAGATTCCCTAGAGGCCCGGCTGCCACCGGCTGGTAGGACAAAAGATGTTATACAAGTTTCTCATTGCGAGCACGTATGACTATATATGGAAAACATGCCTACATGATTAATGATCTTGATGTTCTGTCTTAATGCTATTTCAATCCTATCAATTGCCCAACTGTAATTTGTTCACCCAACACTTGTTATTGGAGAGTTACCACTAGTGTAGATAGCTGGGAACCCCGGTCCATCTCTCATTATCATATACTCGTTCTACATGTCATTGGAAGTAGTATCGACTATTTTCTGGTGCCATTGCCTCTGTGTTACTATTACTGCTGCTGTGTTACTGTTACTATTGCTCTCATATTACTGCTACTTTCACATCACCCCTGTTACTAGTGCTTTTCCAGGTGCAGCTGAATTGACAACTCAGTTGTTAAGGCTTATAAGTATTCTTTACCTCCCCTTGTGTCGAATCAATAAATTGGGTTTTACTTCCCTCGAAGACTGTTGCGATCCCCTATACTTGTGGATTATCACGCCTCAACCGGACGTTCATTAACCTCGCATTTGCGACGGCGCTATGCGACTACACTATTTGTTCCACCGCCCGTGACACCACTGATCACGTTCTGGTGGTTCTATCGGCGACCTCCAGCATCCCCGTTTCGCCCTTGTTCCAGTACAAAAACGGGTGGGCCTTCTACGACGATTATCGTGCCCTGGTCGAGAATGTCTAGCAGTGTCCCTGTAATCAGGTCTTTGACCTTGTTCTGCGCCTATCCAAGAAATTGAAGTGGGTGCGAGCTGAGTCCAAAAAATGGACGCGCTCCTGTTTTCGCAATGTCATCGACCTACTGGATCGTCTTGAGGAGATCCGATGGCTGTCGGGGGCCGAGTCCATGCTCCGTGCCCTCATCAAGACACAGCTCGCTGCTCACCTCTAGATCAAGTCTGTGTATTGGCGTCTGTGCTACACGATCCGCTACTGCAAGCTCGGAGACGAAAATATGTGGTTCTTCCATGCGTGTGCATCTGCCTTCTTGCGCAAGAACAAGATTCAGGTCCTGCATGATGGTGGCCTGCTTGTTTACACTCACGGGGCCAAAGAGAGGGTCATGTCTGACTTTTATGCCGGCTTGATGGGATCTTCCGTTGACATGTCTTTTGATTTTGATCTCCGAGCGATGTACTCCCCACTTCCGTCGCTTTCCACACTAGATGCCCCATTCTCAAAAGACGAAGCGTACCACGCCCTCTCCGCATGCGCTCGGATGCCGCCCCTGGGCCAGATAGTTCCAGTCCAAGGTTCTTCAAACGCTTCTGACCTATTGTCAAAGGTGATCACCTACGCTTCTTTGACGCGTCCTGCAGTGGACACTCTGGCTTGCAGCCTCTCAACCAGGCGTTCATTGCTCTCCTGTCCAAACATGATGATGTGGCAACAACCGATGGTTTCCGTCTGATTTCCCTCCAAAGCACCGTCCTAAAGCTTCTCAGCAAGACGATTGCCAACAGGGTGATTCCCCTTATGCATGAGCTCGTCTCGCTTGATCAGTCAGGTTTCATTAAAGGGCAGGATATTACAGACAACTTTGCTTGCGCTACTGAGTTCATCCAGTGCTATCACAAAAGGAAAAAAAACCACGATCGTACTCAAGGCTCAAGGTGGATTTTCGCAAAGCTTTTGACTTGGTTGATTGGGGGGCGCTTGATCAGATTATGTCAGCCCGTGGGTTTAGTTCGGCCTTCTATGTGCATGTTTGCATTATTCTTCAAACTGGGTGGAGGGGGCCGGTGGTGCTCCACAATGGTGTTCCTGGGAGGTGGGGGCTCCGGTAGGGTGACCCCTTGTCGTTGTTCCTGTTTGACATCGTCGTGGATGTCTATCAAGAGCTCATCGTGGGTGACGTCTCTGACTTGCGACTGCGGCATCCGCTCGTGGACGACTTGCCCTGCCCGGTTATCCAGTATGCGAATGACACGCTCTTTCTCCTCTGCGCTGATGAATCTCAGCTCCGACGAGCACGCTGCATCCTGGAATCGTTCTCCAGGGCCACAAGGGCTTGCAATAAACTTCGCCAACAGCTTTCGTCCCTATCCATGTGCAAGAGGGGGATGCGCGATCGTTGCCTTCCATCCTCGGTTACACGATGGCCAACTTCCCGCAAAAATACTTGGGCTTGCCTCTAACTTCCACGAAGTTGCGTGTCCGTGACCTTTATGACCTTGTCATCAAGCTCGAGAAGCGTGCTCCTGGTTGGAAGGGCTCGCTACTCCTCTCTGGTGGCCACCTCGTCCTGGCTGATGTCGTGCTCTCCGCGCTTCCATCTCATGCCATGTCCGTGATTCTCCAGCATGGCACTACGTGGAGCGCGCGGATAGACCTTGTCGCGGGATGCTCTGGAAGGGGCAGCCTGGATGCTTTGGTGGTGACTGCCAAGTCGCCTGGCGTGAGGTCTGCAGACCGCGATCTATGGGCGGACTTGGTGTTCAAGACCTGCTTTGTCAAAACTTGTGCTTGTTGATGAAGTTTGTGCACAAACTTTTGTGGTGTGTCACTGGAATGGAGATTTTGGCCTCGCCCATGCTCCATCCACGCTTGACACCACCATTTGGCACATGTTCAAGAAGGTGTTCCCCTTGTATCGTCATCTCACAGTCATCGATGTGGGTCTGAAAGGACGAGATGTCGCCTAGAGGGGTTGTGAATAGACGTTTTAAAAAATAATACGAATTTGGTTTGTAAGAATGCGGAATTAAACTAACGTTTATTTTACAAGCACAAAACCTAAATATGCTACTGACATAGGCATCCCCAATGGGTCTGCCGAAGATAGTACCCGGGGTTTACTGAAGGCCCACTACCCGAAGAATAAGAAGATTCGGAAGCCCAAGATATTGTTAAAGAAAGCTAGAGTTGTAATAGGAAGCATTGTTTTTAATCTTGCGGGAGGAGTTAGAAACCTTCTCGGACTCTGTAACTTGTACAATACGAATCCCTCGGCTCCACCTCCTATATAAGGGGGAGTCGAGGGACAAAGAAAGCATCGAATCATTGTTTCTCAAGCCCTAGTTTCATAATCGTCGAGTACTCTTCGGCTGAAACCTTCGAGATCTACTTGCCCTCTACTTCCAACTAAACCCTAGTCTACAACCCGTAGGCATTGATAAGTTAATACCTTGTCAACTAAGTGCAACAATAACAACTTAGATAAGCAAGATAGACACAAGATATAAGTAACACAAGTGATAGCAATGTATATGTACTTCAAACACGATGGCTAACTCATGTCTCGATGAGAGGATCAAGATCAAGTGTGAAGGAGGCAGTAAACTAGTGAAGGGGAGTCTCTTTAATGAAGACAAGTGTGTAGTCCACGAGGTAGTCGGCATGTATTGTGCTAGGGTGGACGGTGTGTTCCACGGTTGGTAGTGTGGCTAGGTAGTCCGGATCATGCTTCGGTTGGTCCGTAAATTTCCCAAGTTGCAATTGGGGAGAGCCAATAAGACTTGTCGTGGAACGAGGCCTAGACAAGACACGGATGTGCGAGGAGTCAAGATCGGAGAAGCACGGAAGATAAAGTATCATCTATCAAGATTAGGGAGAGATTGTCAGCTTAATCTTGATTAAAGTTTGTCCAAATTGGAAAGGGTACCGATCGTGAGAAATAGAAGAAAAATGGTAAAAGAAGGGTACAATACGTGTCCCTGGACACGAGTTTTTCCGCGTACGTGTGTTCGTCTAGTTTAATATGATTAATCTGTGGGCGAATCCTAACATTAGATTTGTAGTTTCTAAATATCCATGGTAGGCTGCCACGTCTAGGCAGTCATTCTTGACAGTTTTTGTGCATGCTATTTTAAAACTTTAATTTAAACTGGAGACAAATCTTCTAAACCCAACATTGTACGCCAATGAGAAAGCCATCCGTGGGTTGAACCAAACCAAACTAACTTGACTTTTCACCCAAACCGAGCTAAAAATGAGCCCCCATCAGTGGGTTGAAACTTGAAAGCGTTTGCCAAAATGGTTGAAAATCGTTGTATACCCAATCACAAATACCCACCTTAATTGGGCACATCACTTCGTGTCAATTCTATACCAAATAGGGAAACCTGCTGGATCAAGCAGAGAAGAGATAGTCACAGAGCAAGACAACGATCGAGCGCCGCCAGCTTTTCCTAACCTGGCCGTCATTTTTTTTCTTTCATGCTGCTGATGGCACGCTGTGTACTAGTGCTACGTTGAGGGACCCAAGATAAGCCAAGCTGCTCAAGCCCAAGCACCAAACCTGGCTAACAAGACATCAGTTGTGACGGACTGAGATCCAGTGCTTTGACACACGCAAGGCACAGATGAACAGCGATGTGTCTTGACCATTGAACCGTTGGATTGAATATGGACAGCCCAGATGCAAGACTATAGCGCTTGTACTGTAATATATATATTGTAGCTGTTAAGCTTCATGCACTAACCACTTGAACCAAAAGTCCGAACTGATGGAAAGGGCTATGCAATCTACTTGTACACTTCACAACAGTAGCATCAGTACTGTAGATGAACCACTGTATCTTCTGTACCTGTGAACTGTTTATACCCATCCAACCTCAAGTTCTGGATCCAACGTTTACAAAAAGGTGTCAAGGCATATTACTGTTCCTTGCTTGCGTCAAGTCAGTGGATCACCTGCCGGGGAAGCGGGGCCAGCGAGCCACGCACGAGCCAGGTCGGCAGCTATCTCAGAGGTGGGGCCGGCGAGCGTGCGAGCGGCAGCCGCTGCGGTCGCGGGGGATCCTACGGACTCTGCTCAAGCTCGGCTGCGTCAGGTGGCATCACGGACAGTAGGCCGTCGAATAGAAGCTTGCTCTCCGCATCTGGATGACATGCTCTGCTTACTTGTTTGGATATAGGAAGAAAAAACTCTCTCTGCCTCCGTAACAGAGGGTATACGGACAGAAGTTAATGCTTCAACTTAAACTCTAACTCCTGATGTCTACTATTCCCAACAGATTATCCGTGAGCGGGTTCGATGCCACTTGCCGTTTATCGTTCTCTCATCCTTGGTGATGCCACCAGGCCAATCACCTCTCCTCTCCCTACCAAATCAGTCCAACTCTTCTACACCGATGACATTTTATAGATCGAGAGCCACGACCACATGTGCACGATATTAATATATCCTCTTCATCAAGAAAAAGCTATAGGTGCGCGATTTAACCACTCGAGAGGTACAAACTTCTGTGTTGCACCGTTCACCAAACGTTCAAGAGGTTCATACGGTATTAAAAGTTTCTCATAGCTTGGTAGGCGTGATAAGCTACTTTCAAACAAACAAAAAGAGCCAACTGCAGAAACTCAATTTGGCTCACGGGTTCGTATTCTTCCTCTACCAAAACAATATATTTCTAAGTGTTGGTAATTTTCGGCAAAAAAATTTACCTTCACATTTTCATAATATATGTGTGTTTGTCAAGTTTCGCGAAGCACCGATTTTTATATGGTCTATGTAAAAAAAGATAAAATTTATCTTGTGAAAAGTCTTATTTTCAGCGCCAAATTTTGTGTTTTTACGCATGCTACATGGTAAGTCGATTTTTCATGAAATTTGTGAGCGAGTAGCACATGAAGATGTACGAGGCAAATTTTGTGTTCCAAATTTTTTAACATTCTAAAATGTGTTGAATATGAATTTCAAAATAAAGGAAGTATGGGGCTCCATGCGCTAAAATATCGAGGGGCCGCCCTAGCTGGCGATTTCTGATTCCGGCGATTCCGCTTTTTTCTCGTAATTTGCTAATTTGCTAATTCCGGGTTTCATTATTTGTCTCTGCGTCTTTAATTCTTTTTTCCATCATTTATAGCTCTGCCCCTAGCACGCTCGTAAAATTCGAACCTATGCCCCGCCTGCGCGCGCAGATTACAAATCTTGCTGACCAACTAAGCAAAGCAAATTTCATTTAGAAACTACACACGAACTTCTCTTATACTATATAGTTTACATGGTAAAAGTAAAAAAATACTTCTCGTACACTAAAAAACACAAAAAATAAACCAGTGAAACATTCAACCAAAAATCCACTCTAATCGTCACCTGTCCCGACCGATAAAAATTATGAACCCGCTCTAGGTGAGTTCATAATTTTATTTAGAATATGTTGACATATTTTTAAAGCATCTCCACCGGCGCTCCCAATAGCTATATTGGGAACCTAATGAGAGAAAGTGTCCGCACCGGCTCTTCCTAAAAGATGTCGGCATGTTTTGAAGCACCATAAAAGCGTCGACGCGCCTGAAAGGATCCCTATGCGAAGGGGTTCAATCGAGGGCGCGGACATCAAATTTTTTGCTTAAAAAATGCTACTGGGGGCATCTTTGGAGGCGCCGGTGTGGGACAAGCACCCCAAATGGAGGATGCAGTGCAGGCGCCTTCCATACGGCTGTACCAGCGCCTTCCATGCGGCTGTACCAGCGCCGTTGCCGGCGCCTATTTGGGGAGCACCGGTGGAGATGCTCTTACAATTTTATTTTACCTAGTTATCAACGGTATATTGAAAAATTATGAACCCTCTATAAGTAAGATGTTAACGGTTAACGTAAAAGGTTACCAACCGAAAGTAAATTTTATTTAGAATATTTTGGAGACTATTTTTAGTATTTTATTAAGGGTGTGCCTATGTCTCAGTTGAGTGAGATTTTCTTAAATCTCAGTCAACTCAGAAAAATGCAACTATAGTTCAAAAGAAAAGTGCAACTCAGTTCAGTTGTACATTTCTGTCCGAAAAGTGCAATTGCACTTTTTTAACAGAAAAGTGCAACTCAAAGCACATTTTTGTAAGTGACTTAGACTTAAGAAAATCTCAGTTGACTAAGGCATAGCAAAACCATTTTATTAACCCTTCGCCCGTTATTGATCAACGGTAAATATAAATAACTACCAATCTTAAATAATTAATTTTATTTATAATATTCTAGCGACTCATTCTTAGTTTACAAGTTATCAGCCCGGTACCCCGTTATTTATAAAGGGTAAATTTAAATAACTACCAACCTTTAAAAAGTTAATTTTTGTTTAGAATATTTTTAGCGACTTTTTTATTTTACAAGCTGTCAACCGAGTGCACCATTATTTATCAACGGTAAATATAAATAACTACCAACCCTAAACAACTTAATTTCATTTAGAATATTTTAGCGACTAGTTTTAGTTTACAAGCTATCAACCCGGTGCCCTGTTATTTATTAACGGTAAATATAAATAACTACCAACCCTAAAAAGTTAATTTTATTTAGAATATTTTAGCAACTTTTTTTAGTTTACAAGGTATCAACCCGGTGCCTCGTTATTTATCAGCGGTAAATATAAATAACTACCAAGCCTAAAAAGTTTCAAATTATTTAGAATTTTATAGCAACTTTTTTTTAGTTTACAAGTTATCAACCCGGTGTCTCGTTATTTATCAACGGTAAATATAAATAACTACTAACCCTAAAAAGTTTAATTCATTTAGAGTGTACTAACGACTTTTTTTAGCTTATAAATTATCAACCCAGTGTCTTGTTATTTATCAACGGATTTATGCTCAGCAATTAATACCTAAAATCCGTGCATTAATGACATGGAAATAACTACTGCTAAGCGAAAAAAACGGAAAGAGAGCATGGCCAGAAAACAAACGAGTAAAGGGAATCTTTTTTTTTGCGAGGAAACCACGGTAATAATAAAGGGAGAACATTACAGAAAGGAACCCAACAAAGATAAAAATTACACTCCAGCCCTTCTGCAACTCAAAGACGCCGGCATGGAGCAGGACGTGCTGGTGGCGCGTGATGTCTACGCACACTTCTTTTCCTGTAGACAGTGCTGGGCCTCCAAGAGCAGAGGTTTGTAGAACAGCAGCAAGTTTCCCTTAAGTGAATCACCCAAGGTTTATCGAACTCAGGGAGGTAGAGGACAAAGATATCCCTCTCAAGCAACCCTGCAATCATGATACAAGAAGTCTCTTGTGTCCCCAACACACCTAATACACTTGTCAGATGTATAGGTGCACTAGTTCGGCGAAGAGATAGTGAAATACAAGTGGTATGAATGAATATGAGCAGTAGTAACGGCGCCAGAAAATAGCTTGCTGGCGTGCAGTTGATGGTAGTAATATTGCAGGAAATAAAGATGCAGTAAAACAGTAAATAAGCGATGATTGCAGTATTTGGAAACAAGTCCTAGGGATCAAACTTTCACTAGTGGACACTCTCAACATTGATCACATAATAAAACCACTCTATACTCTCTTGTTGGATGACAAACACCATTAATTGTGTAGGGCTACAAGAGCACCTCAATGCCGGAGTTAACAAGCTCCACAACATTCGATGTTCATATTTAAATAACCTTAGAGTGCATGATAGACCAACGCAATTATACCGAGTACTAACATAGCATGCACACCGTCACCGACAGGACTATGAAAGGAGGAATAGATCACATCAATACTATCATAGTAATAGTTAACTCCATAATCTACAAGAGATTACAATCATAAACTACGCCAAGTACTACATGATGCACACACTGTCACCATTACATCATGGAGGAGGAATAGAGTACTTTAATAACATCACTAGAGTGGCACATAAATTAATAGTGATACAAAGCTCATCATATGAATCTCAATCATGTAAGGCAGCTCATGAGATCATTGTATTGAAGTACATGGAAGAGAGATTAACCACATAGCTACCGGTACAACCCTTAGCCTCGAGGGAGAACTACTCCCTCCTCATGGGAGACATCAGCGGTGATGAAGATGGCGGTGGTGTCGATGGAGATGCCTTCCGGGGGCACTTCCCCGTCCCGGCGGCGTGCCGGAACAGAGACTTCTGTCCCCCAGATCTTGGTTTCGCGATGGCGGCGGCTCTGGAAGGTTTCTCGTACCGTGGCTTATCCGTGTCGAGGTTTTAGGTCACGACGACTTAAATAGGCGAAGAGTCGGAGTCGGAGGGGGTCTGGAGGCTCCACACAACAGGGGGGCGCCCCCCCTTGGGCCGCGCCGCCACCATGTGTGGTGGCCCTGGGCCTCTCCTCTGGCCCCTCCCCGGTGTTCTGGAAGCTTCGTGGAATTATAAGATACTGGGCGTTGATTTCGTCCAATTCCTAGAATATTTCCTTACTAGGATTTCTGAAACCAAAAACAGCAGAAAACAGGAACTGGCACTTCAGCATCTTGTCAATAGATTAGTTCCGGAAAATGCATAAATATGACATATAATGTGTATAAAACATGTGAGTATCATCATAAAAGTAGCATGGAACATAAGAAATTATAGATACGTTTGAGACGTATCAGCGCGCCGCCGCGTCTTCCTTCAAGCCTTGGAACAGAAGACGACCCCTGGCGGACGGGAAGTCGCCGGACCTCGAACTCCGTGGAGCCTCCACCCAACTCAAGCTGCATCTTGGTCTTCCTTCAACATCACCGGCTTCAAAATCGGCAACCCAGATCCGCCGCCATGCGGGAACTGGGAGGGGGATGGCGCTCCGAGCAGATCTCCAGATCCGAGGGAGCGGTGGGGGCAGGCACACCGCCGCGGGACTCCACCGAGCTCCGCCGCCGAAGGAAGCACGTACCTGCACCAAAAGCACCGCCGGCGACCCAACCTCCTCCATGGCGCCGCCGGCTGAAGAGCACACAAACCCTACACTATCTACAACCGAGAAACGGGGATCCCCCGCCCTCCCGCCGCCGGAGCGGCCAATGGAGGACGAGGGATCCGGCGGAACACCGGTGAGGCGGTGGATCTGCGGGCGGGCGAAAAAATCGCCTCTCTCTACTGTAGCGGGAGAGAGGAAGGGAATCTGTGATTATTGTTTTAGTAGAACGGCGAGCTCTATTGATCAACTACAAAATTTTTTTACAGGAATCCCCATATTGTCCTGGGGATTAAGAAACCACACCTGTCTACCGAAATTTAAAGTTGTAGTAGTTCTAGCTAGACGATGCGCTTCTCCAAACGTTCAAGAGCTCTTTTTTTTTAGCAAGTTCAAGAGCTCTTTAAGAAAAGGGAATCTGTGAACTGTGATAGCAGTCTATACTAGGATCTAGAGCTCTTTAAGCAAAAGGGCCACCACGGCTCTGGACCGTAGACGAGTCCTGGCCACTGTTAGACATAAAATTCCTGTAATTGTGTGTTTCCTGTTTTGGGCTTCCATGTATGGTGTTAGACACCACCGTTGGGCCTTCCATGTATTAGCCACTTCTTGACGGTGCACTCGGCCCACGATGGGGACGGCTGGCGTATCCATTTCCGTAGGCAGTTCAGCATGGTCGAGTTGGTAGAATGGGATAACCTGACCAGAGAGATTGAGGGGTTTGCACCCTCTGAGGAGGTGGACGGGGTCTCCTTTAGTTTGGAGACCTCTGGCGCGTATTCGGCCCGTTCACTTTATGTCCGTCTATCGCAGGGGGCGGCGGTGACGCACTTTAAGGAGGTTTGGAGTCTGCGAGTGCCGCCAAGGATCAAGATCTTCCTCTGGCAGTTGATCAGAGGTCGGCTACCTAGTGCGGAGCAGATTTCTAAGCGGCATGGCCCAAGCAATGGGGATTGTGGCCTGTGTGGCGAGGTTGAGGATTGTAGCCATATCTTCTTTGGGTGCTCCCTTGCCAGATTTATGTGGGCAGCGATTAGAGAGATCCTGCATTGTGATTGGAACCCGGCAGGGGCCGGTGAGTTCCTAGCGATCGCTCAGGGTCTTTCTGGCCGCTATCGTAGACTTGTTTGGTTTGCTTTCGCGGCGCAATGTTGGGCCCTCTGGAACGTTAGGAATAAGATGATCTTTGACGGCTCGCTTATCAGTAACCCGTCTGACGTTCTCTACAAAATGCTCATCTATATGCAGCAATGGCGGATGCTGGTGAAGTCGGCGGATAGGTGCCTGCTGGACGCGGCGATGGACGAGATCAAGCGTCTACATTCCAGCCTAAGGGAGCAAGCCCAAGCCTGAGTCTGCTCTTTATATATGTGTATCTGTGTTTGGACTTGTATGTTGGTTGTGCGTGTGTGCTCGGATGAACTGGGAGCTCTCCGTTATGTATGTGTTATGTAAGCTGGATGGTTGTATCTTGAATTCTGCCGGTGTGGCTTTATTAAGTTAAAGCAGGGCCTTAGGGCCTTTCCTCTAAAAATGTACGTAGAATACGGGCATCGTTTCCTCCAGCATGGTAATTAATCAGAGCGACTCTTCCATGACATCCTTCCATCGCTAGAATCGATCTCCCCCGACCACCACACCGAGAAACCAGAACAAAGCTTCGACGTTCATCGCCTACCTCCCTCCCATGGCGAACCCCTCCTCGGCAGCGGCGGCAGCTTCTGGCCTCACGGCGGCTCTAGGGGCGCCTCCCACAGAAAACCAACTCGTCTGTCCACTTGTCCATTAGTTGCTCCGGCTTGAAAGCCATGGCAAACATCATCTCAGCAAGAATCGACAAGAGGGAGCTGCAAGTGAAGCAAAGACATATTGTTGCTTCGTGGGAATACTATATCGATAGGCTCCTGGACTCTGCGAGTTCGCCACGCTTAGCCTAGGTAACATGCTCTCATAGTGAGCTTTTTATCATCTAGGAAGAGAGGAAGCCCACTCGAGCTCTAGAGAAGCTCGAAACCGTTGGATGCAACTCTAACTCTAATTCCCGGTGCATCTTATTCCTAGTGGATTATACCTGGACCGTTCTCATGTCACTTGACTTTTTTTTGTCACTTTAAGCCTTCAGAGCCCTCCCTCTGCAAGCTCACATGGTATTTATAGACTTTTGCAATATATGTAGATGCAGTGTTCAGCCTCTCAATACCTATAAGCATTAGTGTGTTACCAATCATCCGTGCAGATTAGTACAAGTCCATCTGTCATCACCTTCACGTGTTTGGGTTTTTGTAGCTATTTAACCCTCGTGATAGCACATATATAGGAGCTAGACTGGAGCTCAGCTTACCAGTTACCACAACGAGCTGTTGTCAAATTTATGCGTCAGGACATGCATAGATGCGCGAAAATACGTGATGTATCAACTGTGTGCGCGCGCTTAGGGTACGAAACATGTCGTTTCGTCGGCTGCAGCTACCGCATCAGTTTGTTTGGATATGCAGTATTCCCGAGGCCCCGAAGGAGGCGAGGAGACGGCGCTAAGCACTTCACCGGCTCTTTGTCGGAAAAGAAAAGGCATTTCACATAGTGGGGAGTAACTTATGTTACTAGTCTAAGTTACTACCTTCATAGTGGGTAGTAACTAATATGTGGTGTCATGCATTGTGTCATTTACTATGGTGTAGACTCAACTTGTTTTGGGGTGTGTGATGTTATGGTAACATAGCTAGTTACCACCTCACTCTCTTTCTTCATTCATTGCCATGCCATGTCACCAAAATGCCTTGGGTTGTGTGATGTTACTAGCTAAGTTACTCCCACCACTGGTGGAAAAACAGGCT
>NC_061511.1:239167650-239231348 GCF_022539505.1 Lolium rigidum | reverse complement strand
GTACTTTATTCATCTGTTACATCAAAACCCCTCGAATACTTGTCGGTGAGCATTTACAGTGAATCCTTCATCGAAACTGCTTGTCAACACCTTCTGCTCCTCGTTGGGATCGACATTCTTACTTATCGAAGATACTACGATACACCCCCTATACTTGTGGGTCATCAGACATCACCACGGACGATGAGCTAGGTTTTGTATTTATTTTATTTTATTTTATTTTATGTCATTTTTTCCCTTATGTGTTAATATTTTTAATGTAATGTATAATGAGAATTTTTTTTGCATCTTTCTCATGGATTCACCCCTCTCGAATGGACGAAGAACACATCTCCTTTTCCTGTCCGCTCCGAATGGACCAAAATAGATTCTCCCTCTGTTCCTAAAAAAATCTTCTCAACTTTGTCTACATACAAAGATATATAGATATGTTTTATTTATAGATTTGTTCTTATCTAGAAAAAAAGTGCCAACCTTTTTTAGGAATAGAGGGAGTACCTTAATAGAGGCAAGCTAGATACAGTTGGCGCACGAACACTAACATAGTGATCAGTATGGGCCACGTCTTCCTCAGCCCATTAGCATATATATACTTTTTTTTATTTTTTATTTGTTCATAAATACTTAAAATCATACATTTGTGTTTCCGAGAAATATATTCTCTGCAAGTTGTGCAGGAGAAAAAAAGTTTTCATACAGTCCAAAAGTAATAGTTCATGAAGATCAAGATAATGTCCGTGCGGTCCAAAATACTCTTGTGATTTGTTCAAAAGTGAGAAACACAAAAGTTAAATAAGAAAAAGGAAATAGAACAAAGGCTATCGACCGATCCACCATGCAGGAGTGTGCGGTCGCCTGCTGTAGAGACGACACATAAGGCTTCAAATAGGATTCTCCTCTGTTAAGCTTTATGGCTTAAGGATTCATTCATTAGATTAGCGTACCACGAGCCAACAATCAACTCATATTTAAACCAAAACAGAAATGAGGTTTGATGGCATACCAATTTCCGTCATATTGGACTAGACATCGCATGTTTATATCATCAACGTAAACAACCCCTCCGCTATCGTGGAGCTAGAATAAACTCCACATTTCGTGTCTTCCTCCACTAGTGGCTTTTATGGCTAACATGTGGCATGTGGAGCCCAAGGTGTTAGGCAATCTGACAAGAAACAAATCGATAACCTATCTTTCAAGGGGTCTTTTTAAGTTAGAAATTCACAATGCATTCTAAAGTTGGTTTCAACCTTTTTGTGATGGGCCGCTCATGCGGCATCACAATACTTTTAAGGTTGGTTTTTTCAGACGGCCCAGAAGGCAACAACAAAAGCATAAACACAAATGGAAGGAGTCTACTCTCGTCGGCATTAGGTTACACAAATGCCAACAAGTTGCCTCCTCCTTGATCTTTGGAAGGATATTAGTAGAAATGTGGGTGTGTATGTGGGTGGGTGGGGGGGGGGGGGGGGGGGGTCGTCTCCTCTCATTATAAGTGTGCCAACAAAAAAGGATCATAATGCAAACAAATCCTTCCAATCCACCTATTTCATCTGTCTTTAAACAAATGGTAGTTGATCCGAGAGTCTATTTGCGGATGGAGGGATCCCAATAACAGGCTAGGCAAGCGTTGGAGATGTCATGAAGATCAAGACCTTCACATTTGATTGTGGGGGGTGGGGAGGGGAGGGAATACAAGCTTATTTATTTTATATTTTGCGAGAATAACCATATCTATTATAGAAGTTCACAAGAAGTACAAATCACTCCAAACATAATATTAATTATGTCTAGGTCCTTGGACCACCTAACAACCACCACCGCCTCTAGCGCGAGACGTCGAAGAGCCGATGTCAGTGCTCCTCTTCTGGAATCGGCATGAAATTGTTGATTATAGCCAGGAAGTTTTCGTGCATGGGGCCTCTAAGGCCAGCGCCCTAGGGACGAAGTCTGCGCCATTTTTATCGAAATGGAGATGATGCCCTAGCCTCTGCAACGAAAAGATTCATATTGAGTCATCGTCATTGAACCCTTGAATTGATGCAAATCTTCTAGCAATATACCTGTAACACACATATACTGAACGAGGTACACCACTCCATGGGAGTACCGACCAAAAAGATTCCTCGCCCTCCTCAATGCCGCCAGCAAGATCGCCACCAACGAGGTGGACGAGGAGGCGTGAATATTCTTGTCGCCCATAGGGCCACTATAACCACCATAAGGATGTTGCCGGTTGACAAATATTTAACTTTCGGAACCTTACTACGGCACCGAACATAGGTCCGAGGTCCCCACCACCTCCCGTCAGAGTAGCAAGCAAAGTTGGAGAAGGCGGAGACGGGGCAGATGGTGGCAGCTAGGATGAATCCTAGGCCACCGTCTATTTTCTTTGGCAACCATGCGCTTGTTTCGGTTTGCGAAGCTTACTCATGTTCGGTATATTGATGTTTCTTCACCGGAGGCTTGGAAGGGCATCGAGGTGGTGCAAGGGAAAATATTGTGACGAGGAACTTTGATGTGAATTTTTTTTTTAATCAAAGATCTCTGCTGCTTGTGTTTTGTAATTCTCCTCAATTTATTGGATATTTTTAGTCTTTGTTTAATTCTCCTCAACCTATTGTATTATCAATAAAGTTAGATAGTGAAAAAACTAGAATAGTGGAAAAAAGTTGTAGTTGTGAGTTGCTAGTCAGCGATCAGCAGTAGTAGTACAATTTAAGCATTTCCATGGCTGTCCAACTAGAAAACCCAGCTCATCACACAACCAAACACATGCAACGCAATCAGCAGAATTGGAGGATACCCAACACGACAGCTAGGCACTGACCAACCTCCACATCTCTTCCAAGCTGCTAATTTAATCCAACTCAAACGAAACCAGCGAAGCAGCTAACCGAACCAGCCAACGATACCCAGCATTCGCCGGCCGGCCAGAAGGTTTACAGCAAGAAACCTTTGTTTCCAAGCCAAGTTGAGTTGAGGCTCTCCAGTCCAAATTCCACTATATATAACCCCCAAATGATCTCTCCTCCTCCACCCAAGATCACAAGCTTGACAACATCTTCAGCGCTCTTCCATCACCAAAGCAATATTTTGCTAGTTGCAGGCTTGCAGCACGCAAGCAAATGGCGGCGACTTTGAAGCTCAGGATGCTCGCCGTGGCCGCTGCCACCGCCGTCGTGGCCTCGTCGCTGGTCGGCATGGCCTCTGCGCAGGCACCAGCTCCCGCACCGGCCACCTCCGGCGCGTCGGTGGCTGCCCCGGCTGTTGCCGTGGCGTCCTTGACCGCCCTCGTCTTCGGCTACTTCTTCTGAGGCCGCGCACGACGAGCGACTCGTGCGCAATTTGCAATTGGGCGATCTTTCTTTGGTTCTTCTCGTGTTCATATTTGAGTATATACTGTTAATTACTTGTTCACCTTTTCTACGCTGGTACATACGCTGCTTGTTGTAACTGATCGGTTCTTGATTTTACATCTGTTGATTATTTTGGGAATTCAGTCTTCCGGTTTTCCAATTGTCTATGAATATGATGGCGCCTAGATTTCTCGAGCGATTGCACAATGTGTGACCCCTGCTTTAGAGGAAAACGTGGATGAAGCTCAACCTGAATCAAATGGATGTGTTCCCCGCTGGCTACTAGCCGTCTCCGACACACAATTTAAAAATATTCATCTCGTCTTTCAATCCTTAAGTTTCCACCAACTCTCATCAGCTGGTTTTTTTTTAAACATAAGGCTCGAAAGCCCAGCTTTAAATTAATAAAGCCCTCAACCGGCTAGGATACAACGGTACTGATTACAACAAACTTGCAACAAGGTAAAAGAAAGAGGCAAAGCCCTAGAGAAACTACAGAGAAATCCACTCGGCCGCGCCACCAAAGAGCCTACAAGCACAAGCTACGGAGAGCTGCCGCAGACGGAAAGAGATGTGCCAAGCGAAGAGGAGAAGCACCAGCGTCAAAGAGATGAAGATCCGGCTCCGAGACCGCCTCGCCTTGCTGCTGCCGAAGGAGGGACCCTTCCCATCTCATCGGCCAACACGGAACATCGAGGTGGTTGAGCGCCCAAAAAGCCTTGAACTTGCCGACCGCCGCCATAGGCCTCACCAAAGACACACCCAAACCGCACCACCGTCATTGTCACCACACCGATAGCCCTCTGTCCCCTCAACCCAAAGCGGCGCCTCCAAGGAGGAGAACGACGCAATGCGCCATCGCCGCCCGACCGTAGCCTGAGTTTTCACCCGGGAAGAAGAGGAAAAGGGGGAGGGTTACCTCACCGGCCCTTCAAGAAGGAGAACGGCGATAGAATCGTCGCTGCCGATGTGGCTGGCACCGAGCCAGCCAAGAGTTTCCCCCGGCAGCTCCCCACATAACTCGCACGGACACAGAACGGGCAGTCCGAGGACCAACCTTGCCGTATCTGGCGCAGAGAGATCGAACAATGGAGACGCCAACGAACAGACGAAGAAAGCGCCGGAGCACTACTACGCAGCACCCAGCCTTCCACCGACTCCGCACCGTCCACACGGCCCAAGAAGATCGGCCAGCACCAGCGAACGTCACCCGCCTTCCGGTCGACGTCGCCACCCACCGTCCAGGGCCGCCGCCCCGGCGTCCAAACTCCGCCCGCCGAACATCCGAGGTTGCCCGGAGGACCACACAGCAAGGGATTCCCATCCGTGAGCACTCGACGGCCAGCAACAACACCACGAACCTGGAAGTGGCCAGAGCGGCACCTGCAGCTCCATGGCTGCATGCGGTACCAGATCTGGGGACTTGGTGGGCTCGGCCGGGCCCGGGGCCCCTGCCCCGACCCGAGCGCGAGGCGGCCGCCCTGGCTGCGCTGCCCGTCCGGCTCCACTTGCAGGGCGTTGCGCCGCCGCCCGACCTCCCAGCGCCGTGGACACCCACCTTCGCGCCGCGCCGCCCGCCTCCATCAGACCTCAGCGGGCCGAGCTCACGCCGCCCGCCGTAGCAGACGCTTCCGCGGAAGTCACCGCCGCCCCGAGCACGCACAGCCCGCAGAGCCGCCGCACCGCCGTCGAACGGCCGCGCCGCCGCGCCCCCGCCGGCCGCCGCGCCTCCACGCACCGATGCCGCCCGCGCCGCCATCACCGCGAGGAGGAGAGAGCGCCCCGCCGCCGCCGACGCCGACCGAGCTTCGCCCGGTGGCGACTCCTGGCGGCGGCGAGGCAGGGGAGGAGGAGGATGGGGCTGGCGGCGGCGGTAGACTAGGGTTTCGCCCTGGGACTCGCGGGAGCCCAGGACGAAACGTTGCGGCGCTGATTCACCACTCAATATAGCTGGTTGCTAGTTCCACATCCATATAATATTTGGATTTTTTCAATAAAGAAGAAAAAATACTACTATGAGGTAGATACTAAATACACTTGGCCTCTGCACAATCTCAGAAGCTAGTCACGATATCGAAGATACATGCATAATATTTAGATTTGAGTTAGGCTGGCATTTACCGCGTGGGCTTTTAGACATGGTTTGAGCTAGCGATTCCAGGCAAACTAGTAAAAGCTCATAGGCCGATACAATGATGAAGGAAAACGCTTGCGAACCCCCGGGGGATCCTCGTTCCCATCCTCCGCTTCGGCTGGACGACGCGTGTCCTTCCGCGTGGAGGCAGCGACACGTGCAGGCCCACCACATTAGCGTTATCGATCCCTCCCAACGATTCTCCTCCACACGACTTCTTCCCCCTTTTTCTCATCTACTCCGCATCCCCACCGTGACGCAGTTAGCCAGCCGCCATGCCTCTGCCTTTCGCCGCCGAAGCTCCGGTGCCCGTCCTCGAACGGCCCCCCGCCGACAAATCCCTCCCCGTACGCCCCCAATCCCCGTGGTGCCATGCTCGGCGGATCTCGCGTGGAGACGCCTCCAAATCGTTCCTCTCTCACTGCCCTCTCCTACCACACGGTCGTAGCCAGGACGACGGCGAGATCCGCCTCCTCGAGGTCTAGATCGACGCCGGCAAGCCCATACCGGAGGCTCGCTGCCCTACCCCCTCGGAGTCCGTCAAGGCACCCCCGCTGCTATTAGTGACGGACCCCGTTGCTACAACCGGCCAGCGTTTCTGCTACAACCCATCGCCGGCTCTGCTACCACCCGCCGGCGTCTCTGCTACAACCCGTCGCCGGCTCTGCTACAACCTGCGACGGCAGCTCTGCTACAAGGCGCCGGCGTCTCTGCTACAACCCGTCGTCGGCTCTGCTACAACCTGTCGTCAGCTCTGCTACAAGCCGCCGCCGTCTCTGCTACAATCATCCGACGGCTCTGCTACAACACGCCGCTGTCCCTGCTACAACCACTCACCGTCTCTGCTACAAGCCGCCGGCAGCTCTGCTACAAATCGCTCGACGGCTCTGCTACAACCACTCGGCGGTGCTACCACAGCCGCTCGGTGGTGCTGCCATCATGGGCGGCCGTGCTACCAGAGCATGGCGGCGCTGGATTTTTTCGAGTGAACCTCAGGGCGTGGAAGCTGCTCGGGAAGAAGATGCGCTTTGTGGAGACGTAAACCAGATGTATTCTTTTTTTTTTCTTTCTGCAAGCTCGTGCGATGATGGGCCACGTGAGGAGGAGAAAGGGACGTGCTGTTTCCTTTGATCGAACGGACGCACATGCTTTGACGGTGTGATCGCACGGCTCTGTAGGCGGGGGATCGGGAGCTCTGATCCCCCGGGGGACGCTCAGCGTTGCCCAATGATGAAACAATTTTTCACCACAAAAGGTCATCCGTTTAGGGCGAATCCGCACACCTCCATATGGGCCGAGCCCAATTCGTATTTTTCGGGAATTTGCTCATTTCGTTTTCTGTTCTCTTCTTTTTTCTTTAGTATTTTTTCTGTTTCAGATTCGAAATTTTTTGTGATTCAAAAATATTCAAATACAAAATGTTCAAATTTTAAAAATGAAAAAATTCAAAAATTGTTCAAAATTGAAAATGGTTCAAAAAAATTCAAATTTGAAAATGTTTAGATTCGAAATTTGTTCAAAATCGTAATTGTTTAAATTATTTAAATTCAGAAAATGTTGAAATTCGAAAAATATTCAGATTTGAAATTTGTTCAAATTCGAAAAATGTTCAGACTCAAAATTTGTTCATTTTTTTTTAAGATGAGATCTGAAATTTGTTAAAATTCAAAAATTGTTCAAAGTATTAGGGACAGAGCAGGGCCCGGGCAAGCAGGGCCATGGCCCACAGTCCAGCAATGTTTCTTACCCAATATCTTTCCATGTAATGAGTTTGGCCCGTGGTGCCAAATAACTGCCAGCCGAGCGCACATATAGGCCTCTCATTATGTATCTTAACATTTAGTTAGCCCATAATACACAGCCCATAGACGAGAGTATCCAGGCTGCGTCATGTCAACATGTAGGAATTAGACGAGAATATCTCTGAAGCACATCCACGTTGCTTCTGATTGCCTGGAAGTGATCTCTGGATTGGACGGCGAAAATCTGGGACGGTTTAGTTCGGTTCTAAAGGAGATCAAGGCAACACTAGCCGATGTTTTTTTTTACTTCTGTGAGGTTTTCTCATGAGAAGAGATTATCGAATGTAGAAGCCAATGGCTTAGCTAAAAGTTCAGCTTATTTGAACACTGGTCGTCACGTCTGGCTAGTGCATACACCAGACGCGTTTTGTATTCCTATGCTCTTGAATGATCAATAAAGGGCAACTGGTTTCTCAAAAAAAAAAAGAGTAAAACTCACCTACCTATATACGGTTCACACGTTAAAAGTTTCAAAGGACCTCATTATAGACTTCATACATTGGAACACACACTAACAAAACAGAGCCATGTCTCATAGAGTGCGGACGAAGACTACCATAATAGTTTGATATGGTAGAGAAAATAGGCTGCAAAGGTGCAATGGGTTTTTAATTAAAAAAATCACATCGATTTTTGAAGGTTTTTTTGTCACAAAAACGATCTGAACCGCCGTGACATGTGATCAGCTGGCAACATTGAGCACTAGGGTTTGTTCCCTAGCCAAGTTTTTCCGCCGATCCAGTTCTTCACTCCATTGGCAACCTTTACAGCAACTCTAACAGATACGGAATAACCTATCGGAACCGTATTTTTCCGGCAAGTTTACGGGTTCAGGCCGAAAGTGGCCTAGACGAGAGTCTGAACTCGCGGCCTAGCCCGTAAACTCAGTTCGGGTGCCCGAGAAACGCGAGGCTTGTCCCGTATTAAAACGGGCCGTGGAGGGAAGTTCGGTTTCCAAACCCTACTCCCCTCCGCCGATACCGCCCGCTCCACCGCCTCGCTCCACCTCCTCCGACGAGGAATCCACACCTCGCCAGCGCCGCTTTGCCCGAGAAACGCGACCCCATGGCTACCCGCGGTAGCTCCGCTAGGGAAGGCGCTGGTTTGGGCGGCGGGGACTCATCGTCGCCCCCCTCCCCCCATTTTCCGCACGGAGGCGAAGCGGCGAAAATTCAACCGCTCGGAGGGCGCGTGCAAGCGCAGCGCCCGCCGGTGGACGAAGTGGGCGCTCACGCCCCCAGGCAATCTCACGAAGTACGCGAACAGAGGCGAGGGGTCCTCCTCCAGCAGGTCGTGCCACCCCCTCGCCCGCCCGTCTACGACAGCTCAGAGGAGGAGAACGCGGCGCGGGAGCCAACATTCTCCGCGGGCGACTACGTCCACGATGACCAGGAGGAGGACGCCGTCATCGCGTAGGTGGCGGCCATCTCCGAGGCGGAGGCACGAGCTCGCTGACGTCGGGAGGAGTCCTATGTTGTCCGTCAAGTCCGGCCGGGAGTACGAGGCGGCGCGCTGGGAGTAGAGCGTCCACCGCGTCAAGCCCGAGATCGTGGAGCTTGACTCCGAGTAGGAGCTCGACGCCTCGCCTTCCTCCGCCACCACCGGCGCCGCCGCGCGCAGAGGCCCTCTGGGTTGCATTTTGGTCAAAATTAGGTCGCAGGGTTAGGGTTGTTAGTTAATTTAGGTTATTAGTACAAATTATGTAAAGTTTGATGCTCAACCGGAGCATCAACTATCATATATGTGTTTATCGATGAATTCTCCCGCGAGAATTTAATTTCACCCTGTTTTACGATTTCTGTTCTGCGCGAGTGGAAAAATCATCGTAACATACATTTTCGGGAGACTGAATTCTACTTTTTCGGTTCCCACTTTTTCGGTTACTACTAAAGATGCTCTTAGAAGGGCAAATCTAATAAATTTTCCTCGACTTATGTGTGCTCAAGTCAATATCTCCTTGCTCAGCTAGCTTTTCCTGACCATCAAAGGCCACTTTACCCCCAAACGCTAGGATATTTTGTTTATTCCAAATGAAAAGACTTTGCTAGAAAACGCTAAGACCCACCTAACCTAAGATCCCAAAGTTCCCATCATTTGCATGTCTCCAGTGCCATGGTTTGAATCACTTCCTATACTCTAGTATCGCATGTGGAGACTAAAATGCCACGTTTCTTTTTAAAACTCACAACTTAGCTACCAGTCCACGTTGTCATGTGTTTGTGTAGTTGCATGGCGACGGCCATTCACATAAATTATCCATCCTTTGTTCTTATATATGATGTCATCTATAGATATTGTGTACTCTCGTGTTGCACGTAGCAACTTGATAGACTGTTTGTACATCATTTCGCTTTGGTTTATGCGACATAAGACGTAATTGCTGACATGCTGCATGTGTGGAGGAGCGGACTCGAAATAGATGTCAAACGAATGAACCAAACATCTCTTTCGCTTGGCTTGCAATCAAGGCAAATGTTTGACGACCAGGGCTTAATGCTGTTGAATATTCCAGATAACCCATGCTTGCCGGAATGCTCCAGACGTACGTGTACTGCTCACCTGTTTATAAACTTTATAACATGTGCTCTTTCGCGGACAGGCTCTGGGAGAACCATGGTGGCCGTGACGCTGGGAGCCCGATTCAACAGGATGCCCTAGGGCACCTCTATTCTAAATTTCTAATAGACAGATGGCGAGATCAACTGGGCTCCTAACGACCAAGTCGCCAATGCTTCCATCCTCACGACCTGGATGGTAAGGAAAGAACGCAATGCCCACACCTTTGAAGCACGCTGCAGTTCGGCTGTGTCCTCGAGACCTCGACGAAGCCAAATGGTAGAGATGCCAGGCCCCAGCTAACCGGTCATTAAAAAGATGCTCCGAGACCGAGAGGCGAGAGCCGGACTAGTTTTACTCGATCTTACCATTTGTTCAACTGCATTCCAATCCTGATTGCATTGTACTGTCTCCCTCCACTCAATGAAATACTGTCTCTGCTACCATGAATAAGGTGATTTTCGAGACGAATTTTAACCGAAAGATTTGAACAACTATATCTCTCTACGTTATGGTACATCTTAGTACACTGGTGGAAAAAGGGGCTTTGGTCGCGGTTGGCAACTGCCATTAGTCGCGGTGGCGCAACCGCGACCAAAGTAGCGCGACTAAAGGCCCCCCCCCCTTTAGTCGCGGTTCCTTACGAACCGCGACTAAAGGACCGTCCACGTGGGCCGCAGGCGAGCGCCAGGGCGGAGGACCTTTAGTCGCGGTTCTTCTGGCCAACCGCGACTAAAGGCCTCCGCAGGGTTTAGGGTTTAGCCCCCTCCCCCTAAATCTGGTTTCTTTTTAATTTGTATTATTTTATTTCTTTTGGGTTTTAATTCTGAAGGAGTTTCACATATTCTACGGTACTGTATACATACATGCATATGAATGTACAATTTCAAACAAATTTGAAATTAGAACCAAAAAGAATTCAAGAGGAATATACAATATATATTCAATATCGGATGACCATATACAATATATATTCAATATCGGATGACCATATACAATTTTGAACAAGTTAGTTACAAATTCTGGTGCATATAAAGTTCTACGTCATCGTAATAGTGTTCTCCTCTAGGATCGATGACTTCCTCGCCAACCATCCAGCTAGTTCCTCTTGAAGTGGTCGGAAGCGAGCTTCGGACTAAGCGTCTTCCGGAGGTTATTCCTCAGGATGTTGTTCTCACACGTCCGGTCCCGCTCATTGCAGTATCTCCGGATCCTCTCACAAACATAGTATCCACATAGATTGGTCCCCGGTGGCTGAGTATCCCCGGTCGTCCGCACCTGCCATTTTAAAATGTAGCTCTTTTTTGAATTCACCGACCTTGGTATCTACGAACCGTCTCCAAACCCTACGAGGCAAAGAAAATTAAATAAACAAGAGAGTTATTAATTAGTTACTTGATATTAGGAAATGATGAACGAAATAGGCCGATCGATATAGAGCGCAAATGAATGAAAATAATTACTTTTGCATCATTTTTCTCATGTCGCCCCAAAGCGCCGGATCCATATTCAGAGAGTCGTGGACGAGAACCGAGGAGGTCTGAACTTTAATTACCATAAGAATCCAGTGGAACCTGCGGACACGATACATGCACGATCATGCATAACTCATCGATTAGCCACATACCATGCATGGAGTAAATAAAAGAGAATGTGCTCAAGACAGAAACACTCACCCAAAATGGTAAGGAAATAGAATATCACTTTTCTCTTGCTGTTTTCTAATAAACCGCCACAGGTCTTCCTCCACGTCGGCGGGGTGGTGTTCTAACACATATGAATTAACGATGTGTGGGTCAATGAACCCAACATCATGGATGTTCCTTATTCGCATTTCCCGCTTCTTCATTCCGCATAATATATAGCGTACACAACAAGATAGTTAGGACAATATATATATATATATATATATAGTGCGAGGCAATGAACGAGATGGGGTAGAAATTAATAAATCACTTACGTAACGTAGCAACCGATGATAGATTTGTCGAGGTCGCGCAGATTGAACAGTCTGGAACAATTCACTCGGAGGAATTTGTACCCGGTAACGTTTGAAGTGATGCACATATTTAACTTCCGCATAGATATAGTCTTTGGCGTCTTTATGTTTTATGTAACCCTTGTACCAATTTAGCGAGACCTTTCATTTGTCGAGGTAGATCCTCTTCTGCGCGAGGCTCGATGAGAGGGCCATTCTTCACATATGTAAATACTACGTCCTTCATTGGCGCCTCATCAAGGCCTAACGGTGCACGAAGAGTGATACCTAAGTCGGCCGCTTGTTCTCCGGCACTTTCTACGATCAATCCATGTCTTGCCGCAGCTGCTATGATATCGGGGGCATCCGGACCGGCGGCTTGCACTATGAGCGGGGCGATCGATTGTTTACTTTGTTCCCCGAGCTGGGCAACTTCTTTCCCCCTTTCTAATTTTGTCTCGGCCTCGTCCTCCAAGGCTTTCTTCTCCGCCTCTTGGTTCCTCTTGAACGCGAGTGCTTGCCTACGAAGTTCACGTAAATAGTCGTCGAGCGAGATTCTTCGAGGCTTGGGACGGTGTGTTCAAAAATGACTTAGCCCACTCGCTTTTCCTTGTCGGAATATACTGGCTTGGGCTCGCCCTCTATTTTCTTCTTGACGCTCGCCTTCCATTTCTCTAAATCAGCAGCCGCGCCGCCTCGACTTCCTCGGCACTACTTTCCCAAGGCCTCGTGGGGAGAGGCTTCGATGATACCTCCGGTACCTTTGTTTTCTTAGGTACGTAAGGGTCCGGGTTAATAACCCGGGACTGCTTCGCTTCTTCGCCGGAGGTGGATTGGGGGCGGTACCGGTGTCTGATCACCCGCCGGACGAGGACTGGGGGGCGGCGTCGGCTGACGTGAATGAGGTGTATTAGGTGAAGCACCACCGCCACCGTCACCGCCACCGCCACCGTCACCGCCACCGCCACCGTCACCGCCACCGCCACCACCACCACCGTACGGGGTGGACTTGTTGGCGCCTCGCCCGGAAACTTGATAAAT
Source organism: Lolium rigidum (assembly GCF_022539505.1). Taxonomy (NCBI): domain Eukaryota; kingdom Viridiplantae; phylum Streptophyta; class Magnoliopsida; order Poales; family Poaceae; genus Lolium; species Lolium rigidum. The sequence continues at coordinate 239,218,478 of NC_061511.1, read as the reverse complement.
TTCTTCCGCCATAGAATGAGCCGGCGCTTGACATCTCCAAGTCTTTTCACCCCTTCAGGTGTAGCAATGTCAATGTCCGGGTCCTCAAACCCTTGGACTATCTCCTCCACCGTGACACGAGCATAGCCATCTTGAATGGGGTTGTTGTGGTGGAGTGCTCCAGTGGTAAAGCACTGCCGATGGCTACCTTCATGGACATGTTCCCGATAGGATAATACGGATGACATGCTTTCATCTCCTTTATATCGTCCACGGGGTAGCGAGGAGGCTCCGGTGCAGTAATTTCGACCACCGGAGGCTCCGGTGCAGTAATTTCTATCGTCGGTGCACCAGCCGGTGAGGCCTCCGTGGAAGCCACGCGCTGCTTCTTCTCCGCTGCTGGCTTGCGAGATCCATTGGATGATCTTCATGCTGCGCCCGAGCTGCCTCTCTTTCGGCTACTAGTACACTCACGGTTTTCTTCATCACATCCATTTCCGTTACCAACTGCGCCACAACATCTTTTTCCCGATCCATCTTTCTCTTACGGCTTCGTAACCGTACGGGTCATCGTTGCGGGGAACCCTATTTTCCACGGAATGGGCCCCATGCCTCGTACACGTCCTCCGTGTTCAGGATTCCCGAGGGCTTTTGTCAGGGCGTCGTTCTCTCTGTTGAACTTGATCTTCCCCTCTTGAGCATCCCTCATTGCCTCAATAAGCTTTTTTGTGGGTGTAATTATTTTGCCCTGATAAACACACTCCCCTGTCTCCGGGTTCAGCGATCCCCCATGCCCGTACCACCAGCTTTTGGCCCTTGGGTCCCATCCCTCCGTACTCGGACGGATTCCTCGCGCCCTCAGCTCGTTCTCCATCTTCTCCCACCTAGGCTGCCAAAAGCGATACCCTCCTGGCCCCATTTTATGATTGTACTCCTTCTTGGCCGCATTTTCCTTATTTTTTTCGATAGTTCAAGGAACTGCTCCGATTTCTTTTGCTTCACAAATTCTGGCCAATCATGTTGCAGGTTTCTCATATTGTCCTTTGAAAACCGGAGTCTTGCCCTGGTTGACAAAGTCATGGGCTAGATTTTGCTTGTATTTCCGGAATGCGTTGGCCATCCTAGAAAGAGCGAACTGTTTGACTAGCTTGCGCCTCTTCTTGTTTTCCGCAATCTTGTTACCCTCCTCATCGTATTTGCGGTATTCCGGAGGTAGAACGAAATGTTCCATAAGCTTGTTGAAGCAATCTTTTTTTCTCTCTTATCGACAAAAGTGAAACCAACACGTGCCTTCTTTGGCTCATTCCACTCCTGGCGGGTGATCGAGACGTTGTCTCTAACAACGGCTCCGCATTGGCCGACAAACTTGGTGGCGTTCTTCTCGGGCTCCAGCGGCTCTGCCGGTTGCTTCGTCGACAACATCGATGGTGCATGTTTCTCCTGCTTTCATCGTCTTGGTTGCGCCACGCTTTGACGACGTAATCGATTTTTTCGACGATCCGGCCGAGGGCTAAAATAAGAAAGAGAGTCGCGCGCGTTAGTACACACACATTTATTCAAATCAGTTAGTTGTATCACCAGACGCTCAATATGTATATATATATACCTCGGCGCCGGAGGTGGTTGCTACTTCCAATTGAAGCGTCGTTTATCGACGTTTCTTCGGCATCATCTTGCTGACGGCGCCCTTCATCTTCACCCTCAAGGTTCAGATAAGAAGAGATATCATCTTCTTCTTCTCCGGTCGGCACAAATGGAATATCGCCATTTATGATGCCGAACATATGGTCTTCAGTGTCCGGATCATAGTTCTCCAGAATCGGGTCAGCTATATCGTCCGCCATATGTCAGTCCTGAAAACATGTAGTCAAAACAAATTAATTGTGTATATGCCAGCATTATCATATCTCTTCTACATATAAAGAGAGAGGGCGACGAGCGGGAGGCGAGAGGGGGGACGCAGTGACCGCGTGACCGAGAGACCGGTGGCGGTGGCGAAAGGGGGACGCGGTGACCGCGTGACCGAGAGACCGGTGGCGGTGGCGAAAGGGGGACGCAGTGAACGCGTGACCGAGAGACCGGTGTGGCGGTGACCGAGAGACCGGTGGCGGTGACCGAGAGACCGGTGTGGCGGTGACCGAGAGGGCGGTGGCGGTGCCGAGGACACATAACCCTCGCCGCCCCTCTCGATCCCAAATAAAATTTTGTTAAGTTAAAATTTTAGTTACATTAAGTCTAAATTTTGTTAAGTAAAATTTTAGTTACTATTACATGTGTGAATTTTTGTTAACCTAACACATTTTTGTTAAGTAAATTTTTGTTATGTCAAAATTTCGAGTGGAGTACAAAATTATTTGTTAAATTTCGAGGGGAGTACAAAATTATTTTTGTTATGTCAAAATTTCGAGGGGAGTACAAAATGTTTGATCATTAAGTCTAAATTTTGTTAAGTCAAAATTTTAGTTTACAATTTTAATTAACAACAAGTTAATTCGTTTAAGTCAAATTTAAACTTTAATTAGTTACAAAAACAACTTAATTAATTAGTTATACAAATATTAAGTTATACAAGTTTTAAGTTATTTTACCTTTTTGTTAAACTAATTAACTATTTAAAATTACAAAGAACAAAAAAACACAAAAAAAATAAAAAAAACAGGCCGGCCCTCTCCCTCTCTCCTTCTCCTCCCTCCCTCTCTCTCTCTCTCTCTGGCGGCGCGCGCGGGGGGGCCAGGGGCGGCGAGGGCGGCGCTCTCCCCCTGTCTGCGTGGCGCGGGCGGCGCCGGCGCCGGCGCGGGCCGGAAAGGACGACGACGACGCGCGCGGTATACGGGCGGGGCGGGGAGCGTACGGTGGTTCGGGCGCGCGTGGCGGCCGGCAGTCGGCGAGGGCGCGACGGCGAGGGGCGTGAGGCGACGGCGGTGTTGTTCGGCGGCTCGGGCGCGGCGACGGCGGCGTGAGGAGCGACGTCGACGGCGGCGTGAGGAGCGACGGCGACGGCGGCGTGAGGCGACGGCGACAACGGGCAGGGCTTCGGCAGATCGGGAGTTCGTCGTTCGTGCGGAGAAGAAGATGAAGTGGCCGCTCGCGCGGCGCGCGTATTTATAATAACACCCCTTTAGTCGCGGTTGGGGAGGCGGCCCGCGACTAGAGAGTACTCTTAGTCGCGGTTGGCCACACCAACCGCGACTAAAGGGTATTTTCGCCGGGTTTTCGTTTCCCGCGGAAAAATACCCTTTAGTCGCGGTTGGCGAGGCCAACCGCGACTAAAGGTATTTTTTGAAAATTACTTTTCTTTTTCGAATTACTTTTCTTTTTCGAATTACTTTTCTTTTTCAAATTACAAATAATATATCAAAAAGTAAAGAAAAATAAAACTAATTCATTTCAAAATCTGAAAAATACATATAATATATGAAAGAAATTCAGAAAAATAAAACTAATTCATTTCTAAATCTTAAAAATACAAATAATATATCAAAAAAATCAGAAAAATAAAACTAATTCATTTCAATATGTTAAAAATACAAATAATATATCAAAAAATTAAGAAAAATAAATCTAATTCATTTCAAAATCTGATAAATACATATAATATATCAATAAATTCAGAAAAATAAAACTAATTCAATTCAAAATCTTAAAAATACAAATATTATATCAAAAAATTCAGAAAATTAAAACTAATTCATTTCTAAATGCTAAAAATACAAATAATGTATGAAAAAATTCAGGAAAATAAAACTAATTCATTTCAATATGTTAAAAATACAAATAATATATCAAAAAATTAAGAAAAATAAAACTAATTCAATTCAAAATGTTTAAAATACATATAATATATCAAAAAATTCATAAAAATAAAACTAATTCAATTCAAAATTTTAAAAATACAAATTATCAAAAATTCATAAAAATAAAACTAATTCAATTCAAAAGTTCGTTGGCCCCCTCTTCCCGCCTCTTTCCGCCGACCCCCTCTTCCCTCCTCGTCTTCCCGCCATTTCTTCCCTGTCTTCCCGCCTCTTTCTTCCCGCCAATTGTTTCCCGCCAATTTCTTCCGGCCTCTTTCTTCCCGCCAATTTTTTCCCGCCAATTTCTTCCCGCCACTTTCTCCCCGCCTCTTTCTTCCCGCCTCCTGTCTTCCCGCTCCCATTTTTCCCGCCATTTGTCACTACATATAGGTAGCCCGGCTTGGCCGACATTATCACATCTCTACAATCTCTCATCACTCTCTCATGGCTTCCACCGCACCCACTCTAACCTACCGGCGAGGTGGAGGAGCTTTGCGCCTCGAACTACCCTTGCCCTCCGGGCTACCGCGTCCCCGCCGGCCGGAGCCTAAGCGCCGGCGGCGTGCCGGTCCCTCCCGTCCCTCGGGTGCTGCGCGCCGGGCGGCCATCACGAACCACTACTACCTCGACCTCACGCCGGAGCAGCGGATGAATCCCGCCGGCATCCCGATAACCAGCATACTTGGGACGCCTTCTTCATCAATCGGCGTGAGAGGGCGCTCGCCGGGTATGAGGAGGACGGTCCGCCTCCTGGAAACTTCCACGAGGCCGGCCGTCGGCTATGGTGGTACGGCCGGACTCTCGCGAGCGTCATGGACTACATCACGGCCGGCGATACCCCCGCCTGCGCTACCCTCAGTTCGAGCCACGAGCGCCGCCCGACGACAGCGACGACAGCAGCGACGACGACGCCGGCAACTTAGAAGGCGACGACTACCAGTACAACGGCAGCGGCTATGAAGACTACGAGTATGCATATTATACGCCTAGGCAGGAGTATGACTAAATCACTCCAAATTTCATGTATGCAGGAGTATGACTTAGTCACTCCAAATTTCCTATATGCAGGAGTATGACTTAGTCACTCCAAATTTCATGTATGCGGGAGTATGACTTAGTCACTCCAAATTTCATGTATCATCGGTGCTATCTCGAGTCAATTGAATCATTCGAAAATGGACACCAAACACATCACGGGTAATATAATTCACATGATTCATTCAACAAAGTTTGGTACAATAAATTATTACACATCATTTCTTCCCTTGTGTCCCTGCTTGCTTACGATTGTGCCGTATCCATGGAGCATCCTCATCATTTAACTTAATGCTTGGGTCGGTGTTCACTTTGAAGGGCGGAATTTCAGCAAACATATTATAATCTTCCGACATGTCTGTCTTGTCCTCCACTCCCACGATGTTTCTTTTCCCTGAAAGAACAATGTGGCGCTTTGGATCATCGCATGATGTATCGATCGTTTTCTTATCTTTCCGTTTCCTCGGTTTGCTACTCATGTCCTTCACATAGAAAACCCGAGCGACATCTTTCGCTAGGACGAATGGTTCGTCAAGGTAACCAAGATTGTTGAAATCCACCATTGTCATTCCGTATTGCTTGGTCCACCTTTACCCCACCTCCTGTTAGCTTGAACCATTTGCACCGGAACAAAGGGACCCTAAAGGAGGGTCCATAGTCAAGTTCCCATATCTCCTCTATGTAACCATAATATGTGACCTTTTGCCCATTCTCGGTTGTCTGCATCAAAGCGGACACCACTTGTTTTGGTTGGTGCTCTTTTTATCTTGGGCGATCGTGTAAAATGTATTCCCATTTATCTCGTACCCTTGGAAAGTCGTTATAGTCGAAGATGGTGTCTTGGCCAACATGTACAGCTGATCTACAACCTTATTGTCACTCATTAAATGTTTTCTCAACCAACTGCCGAAAGTCTCCATGTGGGCCTTCCTAATCCAGGATTCGGGCTTCCCGGGGTTGTCCGAGCGTAAAATATTCTTGTGTTTCTCAAAGTACGGAGCCACCAAGCTGGAATTGGTCGAAGCTGTGTGGTGTGCTTCGATCGAGAGAATGGCCGTCCATACATATCATTGATTTCCTTCCGATCGTGCCTTTTCCACTTAGTCTCCCCTCGTGCCGCGATTGAGGAAGACCAATCGGCTTAAGGTCGGGAACAAAGTCAACACAAAACTCAATTACCTCCTCATTTCCATAGCCCTTGGCGATGCTTCCTTCCGGCCTAGCACGGTTACGAACATATTTCTTTAATACTCCCATGAACCTCTCGAAGGGGAACATATTGTGTAGAAATACAGGACCGAGAATGGAAATCTCATCGACTAGGTGAACCAGGAGGTGCGTCATAATATTGAAGAAGGATGGCGGGAACACCAACTCGAAAGCGACAAGACATTGGATCACATCGTTACGTAACCGTGGTAGAACTTCTGGATTGATTACCTTCCGAGAGATTGCATTGAGGAATGCACATAGCTTCACAATGGCTACTCGAACATTTTCCGGCAGGAGCCCCTCAAAGCAATCGGAAGCAATTGCGTCATAATCACGTGGCGGTCGTGAGACTTCAGGTTTTGGAACTTTTTCTCCGCCATGTTTATTATTCCCTTTATATTGGACGAGAATCCTGGCGGGACCTTCATACTGCTCGAGGCATTCAAAAAAGATGACCTTCTCTTCTTTGGTCGGAGCGTAGGCGGCACGACCTTGAAACCGTTCCGGATGCGAGGTCATCGGGGTCTTTCAAACTTTGCTTGGTCCTGCCGTGCTTCCTTTGTATCATTTGACTTCCCATACACGCCCAAGAAGCTTAGGATGTTCACGCAAATATTCTTCGTAACGTGCATCACGTCGATTGCGGAGCGGACTTCTAGGACTTTCCAATATTCTAGCTCCCGAATATAGATTTCTTCTTCCACATGGCTACGTGCCCGTCGGCTCCCTTCGGAACCGATTGTCCGCCAGGACCCTTTCCAAAGATGACTTTCAAACCCTTGACCATATCAAATACCTCAGCGACTAGTGTGTTCCGCAGGCTTCGGCCGGTGATCTGCCTTGCCGTTGTAATGCTTGCCTTTCTTTCTTACTTGGATGACCTTTCGGAAGAAATCGACGATGCCCAAGGTACACGTTCTTCTTACAATTTGGCAAATGTACACTTTCGAGTCTCATGTAAGCGGTGCGTGCATGCATTGTATCCCTTATTTGACGAGTCCGAAAGGTTACTAAGAGCAGGCCAATCGTTGATGGTTACGAAAAGCAACGCTCGTAGGTCAAATTCCTCTTCTTTGTGCTCATCCCACACACGGACACCGAGTCTGCCCCACAGCTGTAAAAGTTCATCAACTAATGGCCTTAGGTACACATCGATGTCGTTGCCGGGTTGCTTCGGACCTTGGATGAGCACCGGCATCATAATGAACTTCCGCTTCATGCACAACCAAGGAGGAAGGTTGTAGATGCATAGAGTCACGGGCCAGGTGCTATGGCTGGAGCTCTGCTCGCCAAAAGGATTCATGCCATCCGTACTTAGACCAAATCTTATGTTCCTTGCGTCGGCTGCAAAATCTTTGAACTCTCTGTCGATCTTTCTCCATTGCGTTCCATCTGCGGGGTGTCTCAACTCCCCGTCCGACTTACGGTCCTCTTTGTGCCATCGCAACAACTTGGCATGCTCTTTGTTCCTAAACGAGACGTTTCAACCGTGGTATTATAGGAGCATACCACATCACCTTGGCGGGAACCCTCTTCCGGGTTTCCGGCCCTCAACATCGTCACCAGGGTCATCGCCTCGATCTTATAACGCAATGCGAGTGCATACCGGGCATTCATTCAAATTCTCGTATTCACCGCGGTAGAGGATGCGGTCGTTGATGCATGCATGTATCGTCGAACCTCTAAACCTAGAGGGCAGACAACCTTCTTTGCTTCGTACGTAGTGGCGGGCAACTCGTTATTCTTTGGAAACATATTCTTCAACATTTTCAGCAAGTTTTCAAATGCCGAGTCAGCTACACCTGCCTGTGCCTTCCATCTCAGCAAATCCAGTGTGCAGCCCAGCTTTTTCGGACCATCATCGCATCCGGGTACAGCGCCTTCCTGTGATCCTCTAACATGCGATCCAAATTCTCCCTCTCTTTTTCAGTTTCGCAGCGTCTCCGTGCATCAGCAATGGTCCGACCAAGATCATCAACGGGATCATCACGTGCCTCTTCTTCACCTTCCCCTTCACCTTCCCCTTCACCTTCAGCATCCTCCATGAAAGTATCACCGAAATGAGCAAGATAGCTTTCATCATTGAAATCATCCCCTTCTTCATCTTCTTCCATTATAACCCCTCTTTCTCCATGCTTGGTCCAACAATTATAGCTTGGCATGAAACCGTGCCGAAGCAGGTGCATGTGAACATCTCTTGAGGAAGAGTAACCATTCTGATTCTTACATTTAACACATGGACGAGATAACAAAACCCCCCTGCTTGTTCGCATTGGCCACTACGAGGAAATCTTTCAAACCCGCACTGAACTCGCCGGAGAGTCGGTTACCGTACATCCATTGTCGATTCATCTGCATTATTATAATATAAAATATATAATTAACCATCATGCATTTGTTAAACTAACTAGCTACAAACAATATAAATTAAACAATGAACTACACACACATGCATATTGTATCAATGACGACACATCAAAGGTTCAGGTTGCTAACCGCGATCGAGGAGGAAAAAATAAATGAGAAAGCTCAAGTGTGGCTCCAACACTTCATATCATGTTTGTTTCATGCTCTTGGGGCATTTCATCAAACACCTTATGTGTATAAGAGGAACCAAAAGCAAACCTAACACTCACTTGTGAAGTTTGTGAAGAGAATGGCTCCAAATGGCTAAGTGTTGGCTGCTGGATGGGTATATATAGGGGAGGGGCTTTAGTCCCGGTTGGCCTGGCCAACCGCGACTAAAGGCCTTCGGGCACCTTTAGTCGCGGTTGGCCAGGACAACCGGGACTAAAGCCCCCCACGTGCACCGGCTGGCCACCGAGCGCCCTGGGCCCAGGCCTTTGGTCGCGGTTCGCCTCCCGAACCGCGACTAAAGGTACCATTAGTCGCGGTTCCTGCAGCGTCGCGACTTATGGGGCTCACCCGAAGCCTGTTTTTCCACCAGTGGTAGACGATAAAAGGGGCAGGAGACTGAGTGCATCATTTTGGCACATCGAATTTTTTTAACAAAAAAAATACTAGATGTAGTACATGATTTGTTCTATGCGTGTGTAAATTTTAAATACGAAATACCTTATATTCTATCGTCTGCAAAAATACAAAAAATATTGATCTGTGAGTATGAACAGTGCAAATTTCCAATCTATCAAATTTTGTCAGATTTTTTTTTTCTAAGCCTGAAATACAAGCACATTAAAAATTTACACGCTCATGTGTACTTAGTTGAATACATCCAGGTATTTTTTAGATTCTTTTGAAACTTTGAATCAAGTTTCAATTTTTTGAAATAAATGGACTTTTTTTTGCATGAGACCTGCATATCTCGCACAGTAGCTATCACTAGTCACCCGACCGTCGACCGTACACGTGATCTGAGAAGGAGGCAGTCTGCTGTTGTTTGGAGATAGTGTGGAGTTGAGGGCATCTCCAGCTGCACGACGCCATTTCGGTGTCCGCTAGCGTCCGTTTGCGTCGCACGGCGGACGCGAGACAGATCGTTTTGTCCGCGCGTCTGTTTGCGTCTGGGGGTGGCTCGCGGCCCGACGCATTTCCGCGGTAGCATCAATGTTTCCAGACAACAAAATAAAGAATTCAACAAAGTCATAGTTATTACATTCAAATTTTGAAAATTCTACATGATAATAAGATAGTATTCCTCTAGGCATGATCTTCATGGCCAGCCAATATCCACTGATGCTCAATCAGATCCGTCTGCAGCTGTTTGCAGACGTTCTCGTTAGTGACTTCTACATTCATATGTAGATAGTCCTCCCAAGATGAAGCTCCAGGAAGTGGCGCAACCATCTCACCTTGGAATTCCCAGTGGTTCTCATTACGGCCATCAGGACACTCGTTCTCAACGATCATGTTGTGCATGATCACGCATCATGTCATCACCTCATGCATGGTCTTCAACGACCATGTTCTTGCCGGGTGACGAAAAATTGCCCACCGAGCTTGGAGCACACCAAATCCGCGCTCCACATCTTTCCTGCAAGCCTCTTGCATCTTGGCAAACCTCCTCGTCTTCTCGGAGTTTGGATTACGGACAGTCTTCACCAGTGTGGCCCAGTTAGGGTAGATGCCATCAGCAAGATAATATGGCTTGTCGTATTCATTTCCATTGATCTCGTAGCTCACCCGGGGAGCTTTGCCTTGCATGAGCCTGTTGAAAACTGGTGATCGGTGCAACACATTGATGTCATTGTTGGAACCGGCCATGCCAAAGAATGAATGCGAAATCCATAAATCTTGAGATATGACAGCTTCAAGAATGACAGACCGTCCCTCCTCATGCCCGCTGTACTGACCCTGCCATCCAGATGGACAGTTTTGTCACTCTCAGTGCATGCAATCTATACTGTCAATCATTCCTGGGAACCTTCTAGACTCGTTGATAGATAGGAGCCGCCTTGTATCCTCAACAGTTGGCTCCCTACAGTAATACTGTCCGAAGACAGCAATCACGGCTCGACAAAACATGTACATGGCCTCAAGGCAGGTGCTCTCACCCATTCAAAGATACTCATCGAATATATCCGCAGCCATTCCATATGAGAGCATGCGAATAGCCCCGGAGCATTTTTGGTAGGAGGTGAAGCCTAGCGCACCTGTTGCATCGGGCCTGCATTGAAAGTAAGGGTCGTAGTTTCTGACACTACGTAGAATGACCAAGAATAGGTCCCTTGACATCCTGTACGGCGCCGGAACACTTTTTCCGGAACACCGGATTGGTGAGGTGGAAGTAGTCCTTGTGGAGCCGGGCCTGCCCTGCCACTCTGTTGCGCGGCAGGTTTTTGGAGCGCCCCTTCACAGAGCCCCGGTGCACCGGCCCCGGGTTTGAGGTGAACTCGTGGATCATGGAGGCCGCAGTAGTTGCCAATGTCTGCGTCAATTGATCGGACTCCTCGTCGGAAGAGGAGTCAACGACCTCCTTGCGGAACTTCTCCACCATATGCCACATGTCCATCTGCGTGGGTACGAACTGTTGATCAATGGCCGCGCACAAATAGCGCCGAAAACAGGAGAAGAAACCTACCGGCGCAATTGACCGAACAGTTCGTGGGCGGCGCGGAAGGGCGGCGCAATCGGCAACGTTTGACCCCAAAACAGCCGGCAGGTACGCGCCGGAGCCAACCCTGAGTACGATCCTGCTCTCCCGCGCGGCGACAACGGAGCCAACGGCGAGTACTGCGGCGGGACGGTGGCGCGTGGGGTTGGGGTGGTGGCGTCGCACTAGGGCAACAAAGAAGGGGAAAAAAAGCAAATCCAAGCGGTCGATTTCGCTGTCCCTGACTTGCGGGACCGGGTAAGAAATGGAGGACGCTCGGCGCGTCCGCCGAACGTCCGCGGAGATGCAAACCTGGCGCATATTTGGGTCAGGTTTGCATCTCCGCGGACGATCACTTTGCGTCGCCCCGCTGGAGCAGAACCCAGACGCATTTTCGGTCACGGCGGACGCAAACGGTCGCTCAACGTCCGTTTGCGTCGCGCCGCTGGAGATGCCCTGACCGGAAGGGAAGCATGTGCCACATCTACTTCTGAAGTCTTCCAATTCTCCTGTACTGCTGCTATACCACTGCCATGATTCTTACTGTTCATTTTCTGTACAACGCCTGTTGCCATTTGATGCAAGCAGGTTCATCATCAAGCTTCGAAGCTTTATCTAGTTATATAATCAACGGACAATGTGAGGCGTTTTTGGGCCAGAACTACAAAACCTGTTTAGGGGGTCTCAAGGGCAATGCCATGCATAAATCTAGCTTAATTTGGTGGAATGGCTAAGACCGTGTTTTGAAAAACGCTAGAAAATATTTAGAAAATCTAGTAACATCCTTGTTGTTGTATTAGCTACTATCACTAGTAGAAAAATGGGCTTTCGTCCGGAGTTTTAGTCCCTGTTGTGTTTGGGCCTAGGACTAATAATGTGAGCATTAGTCACGGTTCCAATGTGAGCATTTGTTTTTAATTAGTAGTATGTTGCATACAAAAGACACAAAGATCCCTATTGTGTTTGGAGTGTTGGGGCAAGGGAATAATTTTAGCATCGTGATTGCATTTCTATCGTATCTCTAGCTAGCTAACTCGATCGAGACATGTTAATTAATTTGGTCACTACTCTACTTTGTTTAAAATGTGAAGAACTTGTATTAATTAATTTGTCACTTCTCTATTCATAATGTTGTGTAAGGTTTATGATATACTTAATTATATAATACAAATGAACCAACAATGGATGTATGATGAACGACACTCTATCACGTTCATTAATAACATGCATTATTTTATCGGTGTGGCTGAGGTAAAAAAGCGGGATGGTTTTATGTGCTTTCCATGCGGTGTCTGTAAGAATATGAAGGATTACTCTTCCTAAAAAAATCTTTATACCCACATGTAACGGTTTGGTTTCATGCCCGGCTATAATTGTTGGACCAAGCACGAAGAAAGAGAGATTATAATGGAAGAAAATGAAGAGGAAGAGGATGATGGCAACTACTTTAGGTTCCCTAAATATGGTGATACTTCAATGTGGAAAGCTAAAAAAGAGGCATCAGATAAGCCCGCTGATGATGTTCGTCGAGCCATTGTTGATGCACACAGATACTGCGAAAGTGAAAATGAGAAGTTGAAGTTGGAGCGCATGTTAGAGAATCACAGAAAAATTTATACCAAAATTGCGAAGATAGTAACAAAAAGCTGGGTAGCACAATGAAATTGTTGCAATGGAAGGCAAAGAACAGTGTATCTGACAAGAGATTCAGGAAGTTACTGAAAATGATAAAGGAGAAGCTTCCAAAGGATAACGAACTGCTCGCCGGTACGTACGAAACAAAGAAGGTTGTATGCCCTCTATGATTAGAGGTGCAGAAGATACATGCATGCCCTAATGACTGCATCCTGTACCGCAGTGAGGCATACAAGAATTTGAATGCATGCCCAGTATGTCGTATAAGATCAGTATGTTGTACAAGATCAGCTGAGATGACCCTGGTGATGTTGAGGGCGAGAGCCCCAAGAAGAGGGTTCCTGCCAAGGTCACGGTTGTATGCTCCTATAATACCATGGTTGAAACGTTTGTTCACAAACAAAGAGCATGTTAAATTGTTGCGATGACAAAAGGAAGACCGTAAGAAAGACGCGATGTCGAGATATCCGCTGATGGGTTGCAGTGGAGAAAAATCTATAGAGAGTTCCCGGACTTTGCAGATGACGCAAAAAACTTATGCTTTAGTCTAAATACAAATAGCATGAATTCTTTTGGGGAGCAGAGCAACAGTCATAACACCTGGCCTTTGACTCTATGCAGGGCCGTCTCTAGGATTTTGAAGGCCCCGGGGTGAACTTTATGAATGGTCCCAAGAGAGGAAAAATCAATAACATATATAAATGGGTAAAATTAGTAGTATCAATAATTTTCAGTAGCATTAAAAACTTATAAATTTTCTTGCATCTGTTCCAAACAATGCAGTATTATAGGAAGCTACAAAGGCATAACCAAGGGAGATAGCATACCAGGAAACCATTCCGTATGAATGACGAACAGGGAAGCAGATGCTCTTGTCAAAAGAAATAAAATTTGGTAACAAAAAAGTAGAGTCGGGCGGAATGGTCTCGTAGTTTTTATTCGGAGAATTACTTGTAAACTGCTGATCTAATCTCTCCCCAACTTTTTGCGGACTTAGCCTAGGTCGTGAGCGACTAAGTGAAGCAGTTCCATCTCCAACTCTCCTTGATAGTTGATGGCCTGCAAGAACACAATGTCAGTCGTTTATGTTTTTGTGGAAGTATTATTTCCAGTTTTCATATCGTATCCCAACTGATACGGGAATGGAGGCCTATGTGGAGCCTAATTTCAGGACTCCACCAGCCTAGTTATCTTATTTTATGTAATGGTCATATGTGGGCCAATTAGGGTTTTTAATAAGTTGAGTCAGTTTTGGTTTGGGCCTCTCCAAACCAAGTTAGAGAGGCCCACAAGGGCTGGCCGGCCACCACCCCCTCATATAAGGAGATGGTGCCGTGATACGTCTCCGACGTATCGATAATTTCTTATGTTCCATGCCACATTATTGATGATATCTACATGTTTTATGCACACTTTATGTCTTATTCGTGTATTTTCTGGAACTAACCTATTAACAAGATGCCGAAGTGCCAGTTCCTGTTTTCTGCTGTTTTTGGTTTCAGAAATCCTAGTAAAGAAATATTCTCGGAATTGGACGAAATCAACGCCCAGGTTCCTATTTTTCCCGGAAGCATCCAGAACACCCGAGAGTCGCCAGAGGGGGGCCACACAGGCCCCAGATGATAGGCCGGCGCGGCCCGGGCCCCGGCCGCGCCGCCTTATGGTGTCGTCGCCCCTTCGACCTTCTGACGCCGCCTCTTCGCCTATATAAAGGTCCCAGACCTAAAACCTCGATACGGAAAAGCCACCGATTGACGAAACTCCGAGAAAGACTCCGGGGCGCCGCCACATCGCGAAACTCCAATTCGGGGGACGAAGTCTCCGTTCCGGCACCCTGCCGGGACGGGGAATTGCCCCGGAGTCATCTCCACCGCCGTCTCCACCGCCATCGCTGTCTCCATGATGAGGAGGGAGTAATTCACCCCGGGGCTGAGGGCTCCGCTGTAGCTATGTGGTTCATCTCTCTCTTTGTGATCTAGTTGAATATCATCTATGTGCTACTCTAGTGATGTTATTAAAGTAGTCTATTCCTCCTCCATGATGTAATGTTGGCAGTGTGTGCATCATGAAGTACTTGGTATATGCTATGATTGTGATGAAGTTAACTATTACTATGATGGTATTGATGCGATCTATTCCCCCTTTCATAGCTGATGTTGACAGTGTGCATGCTATGTTAGTACTCGGTGTAATTGTGTTGATCTATCTTGCACTCTAAGGTTATTTAAATATGAACATTGAATATTGTGGAGCTTGTTAACTCCGGCATTGAGGGTTCGTGTAATCCTACACAATTAGTGGTGTTCATCATTCAACAAGAGGGTGTAGAGTAGTCCTATTATGTGATCATTGTTGAGAGTGTCCACTAGTGAAAGCAGGATCCCTAGGCCTTGCTTCCAAGCATCGAATCTCCGTTTGTTTCTTGTTTTGTTACATGTTTGCTCGCTGCCATATTTTATTCAGATTTCTATTACCACTCATACTCATCCATATTACTTGCATCTCACTATCTCTTCGCCGAACTAGTGCACCTATACATCTGACAAGTGTATTAGGTGTGTTGGGGACACAAGAGACTTCTTGCTTTGTGGTTGCAGGGTTGCTTGAGAGGGATATCTTTGACCTCTTCCTCCCAGAGATCGATAAACCTTGGGTGATCCACTTAAGGGAAACTTGTTTGCTGTTCTACAAACCTCTGCTCTTGGAGGCCCAACACTGTCTACAAGAATAGAAGCTCCCGTAGACATCAAGCTATTTTCTGGCGCCGTTGCCGGGGAGGAAAGGTAAAAGGCACTCATACTCCGGTCCCAGGTAAAAGTACTTTTCTGGCGCCGTTGTGTGTGTGCTCGAAGCTATTTCCTTTAGATCCTGCAATTGCATCTTTTTGTTTCTTGTTTTTATTTTCACTAGTTAGGCATAATGGAAAACAACAAAAATTTTGGTGAGCTTTTTAATCTTTTTCCTAATTTAGAATTGTTTGATGCGAAAATTAAAAAACCTATGGAACATATTAGTATGAACGCTTTGAACACCATTGTTGCTAATGATATGGAAAATTCTAAGCTTGGGGAAGCTGGTTTTGATGAGCATTATCTTTTTAGTCCCCCAAGCATTGAGGAGAAAATTTACTTTGATGATACTTTGCCTCCTATTTATGATGATTATAATGATATTGGTCTTTTAGTACCACTTGTTATGGAGGATAAATTTGATTATGATTACAATATGCCTCCTATATTTGATGATGAGAATAATAATGATAGCTACTTTGTTGAATTTGCTCCCACTATTACCAATAAAATTGATTATGCTTATGTGGAGAGTAATAATTTTATGCATGAGACTCATGATAAGAATGCTTTATGTGATAGTTATATTGTTGAGTTTGCTCATGATGCTACTGAATATTATTATGAGAGAGGAAAATATGGTTGTAGAAATTTTCATGTTACTAAAATGCCTCTCTATGTGCTGAAATTTTTGAAGCTACACTTGCTTTATCTTCCTATGCTTGTCACTTTGCTCTTCATGAACTTGTTTATTTACAAGACTCCTATGCATAGGAAGCATGTTAGGCTTAAATTTGTTTTGAATTTGCTTCTTGATGCTCTCTTTTGCCTCATACTCTATTTTTCATGTGAGCATCATTAAAACTGCTGAGCCCATCTTAATGGCTATAAAGAAAGAACTTCTTGGGAGATAACCCATGTGTTATTTTGCTACAGTACTTTGTTTTATATTTGTGTTTTGGAAGTTGTTTACTACTGTAGCAACCTCTCTTTATCTTAGTTTTGTGCTTTGTTGTGCCAAGTAAAGTCTTTGATAGTAAGGTTCATACTAGATTTGGATTACTGCGCAGTTTCAGATTTCTTTGCTGTCACGAATTTCGACCTGCCTCCCTGTAGGTAGCTCAGAAAATTAAGCCAATTTACGTGCGTGATCCTCAGATATGTACGCAACTTTCATTCAATTTGGGCATTTTCATTTGAGCAAGTCTGGTGCCTCAATAAAATCCATCTTTACGGACTGTTCTGTTTTGACAGATTCTGCCTTTTTATTTCGCATTGCCTCCTTTGCTATGTTGGATGAATTTCTTTGTTCCATTAATGTCCAGTAGCTTTATGCAATGTCCAGAAGTGTTAAGAATGATTGTGTCACCTCAAAACATGTTAATTTTTATTGTGCACTAACCCTCTAATGAGTTGTTTCGAGTTTGGTGTGGAGGAAGTTTTCAAGGGTCAAGAGAGGAGGATGATATACTATGATCAAGAAGAGTGAAGACTCTAAGCTTGGGGATGCCCCGGTGGTTCATCCCTGGATATTTCAAGAAGACTCAAGCGTCTAAGCTTGGGGATGCCCAAGGCATCCCCTTCTTCATCGACAAATTATCAGGTTCCTTCTCTTGAAACTATATTTTTATTCGGCCACATCTTATGTACTTTACTTGGAGCGTCTGTGTACTTTTGTTTTTGTTTTTGTTTGAATAAATGCTTGTGTGGGAGAGAGACACGCTCCGCTGGTTCATATGAACACATGTGTTCTTAGCTCATAATGTTCATGGCGAAGGTTGAATCTTCTTCGTTAAATTGTTATATGGTTGGAATCGGGAAATGCTACATGTAGTAACTCTAAAATGTCTTGAATAATTTGATACTTGGCAATTGTTGTGCTCATGTTTAAGCTCTTGCATCATATACTTTGCACCTATTAATGAAGAAACACCTAGAGCTTGCTAAATTTGGTTTGCATATTTGGTCTCTCTAAAGTCTAGATAATTTCTAGTATTGAGTTTTGAACAACAAGGAAGACGGTGTAGAGTCTTATAATGTTTACAATATGTCTTTTATGTGAGTTTTGTTGCACCGGTTCATCCTTGTGTTTGTTTCAAATAACCTTGCTAGCCTAAGCCTTGTATCGAGAGGGAATACTTCTCATGCATCCAAAATCCTTGAGCCAACCACTATGCCATTTGTGTCCACCATACCTACCTACAACATGGTATTTCTCCGCCATTCCAAAGTAAATTGCTTGAGTGCTACCTTTAAATAATTCAAAATTTATCACCTCTGATTTGTGTCAATGTTTTATAGCTCATGAGGAAGTATGTGGTGTTTTATCTTTCGATCTTGTCATTTACTTCTGACAGACTTTCACAATGGACTAGTGGCTTCATCCGCTGATACGTCCAATTTGCATCACTATTTTATATCATAATTTGCTGTTATTCATTGATATAT
Source organism: Lolium rigidum (assembly GCF_022539505.1). NCBI lineage: Eukaryota > Viridiplantae > Streptophyta > Magnoliopsida > Poales > Poaceae > Lolium > Lolium rigidum. The sequence goes on along the minus strand of NC_061511.1, from coordinate 239,200,533 downwards.
TTCATATTGGGACACAATACTTATGTTATTTCATCTATTTTGCATGTTTCATGATTATTTGGAGATCGAGCACCGGAGCCGGGATTCTCGCTGGAAAAAGCACCGTCGGGATGCAATATTTCGGAAGATCAAGCTGTGGAAGGAAGTTTTACCAAAGATTCTATTTTTCCGGATGACGAAGGAAGCCGGAAGGGGGAGCCGGTGGACCCAAGGTGGGCCCACACCATAGGGCGGCGCGGCCCATGGCTCTGGCCGCGCCACCATGTGGTGTGGGGCCCCCTCAGCCTCTTTCGCCTCCTTTTCTTCGCGAAACCCTTCGTCCCGAAGACCTAAGCCGGAGAGGAATCCTCACGAAGGGTTACAGCCGCCTCGCGGGGCGGAGAACACCGAGAGAGAAAAGAGCTCTCCGGCGGGCAGGAATCCGCCGGGGAAATTCCCTCCCGGAGGGGGAAATCGACGCCATCGTCACCGCCATCGAGCTGGACATCATCTCCATCACCATCATCATCATCTCCACCATCATCACCGCCATCTCCACCGCTGGACATCGTCACCGCTGTAGCAATTTGGGTTTGATCTTGATTGTTTGATAGGGGAAACTCTCCCGGTACTGATTTCTACTTGTTATTGATGCTATTGAGTGAAACCATTGAACCAAGGTTTATGTTCAGATTGTTATTCATCATCGTATCACCTCTGATCATGTTCCATATGATGTCTCGTGAGTAGTTCGTTTAGTTCTTGAGGACATGGGTGAAGTCTAAATGTTAGTAGTGAACTATGGTTGAGTAATATTCAATGTTATGATATTTAAGTTGTGGTGTTATTCTTCTAGTGGTGTCGTGTGAACGTCGACTACACGACACTTCACCATTTATGGGCCTAGGGGAATGCATCTTGTACTCGTTTGCCAATTGCGGGGTTGCCGGAGTGACGAAAACCTAAACCTCCGTTGGTATATCGATGCGAGGAGGGATCGCAGGATCTCGAGTTTAAGGCTGTGGTTAGATTTATCTTAATTACTTTCTTGTAGTTGCGGATGCTTGCAAGGGGTATAATCACAAGTATGTATTAGTCCTAGGAAGGGCGGTACATTAGCATAGGTTCACCCACACAACACTTATCAAAACAATGAAGATTAATCAGCCGTATGTAGCGAAAGCACTAGACTAAAATCCCGTGTGTCCTCGAGAACGTTTGGTCATTATAAGTAAACAAACCGGCTTGTCCTTTGTGCTAAAAAGGATTGGGCCACTCGCTGCAATTATTTCTCTCGCATTTTACTTACTCGTACTTTATTCATCCGTTACATCAAAACCCCCGAATACTTTTCCGTGAGCATTTACAAGTGAATCCTTCATCGAAACTGCTTGTCAACACCTTCCGCTCCTCGTTGGGATCGACATTCTTACTTATCGAAGATACTACGATACACCCCCTATACTTGTGGGTCATCAAGACTATTTTCTCGGCGCCATTGTCTGGGAGTGAAGCGCTATTGGTAAGCGGAATTGGTAAGGAAAACCTTTACTCGTTTGTGCTGATTTTATTTCTGCTCGTTGCTATAAGTCATCATGGAGAGATCTTCTCTTCAATTTCTATTTGGGAAATCTACTACTACCGCAACGGTAGTGGATGAGGCGCCGAGTGAGGAAGTAATACCATATAAAATACCTACGAAGGGGATGGAACTGTCCATCCTGGTGATCATTTACTGTTTTTGCATGAATTATGCGGGTTATTCAAATGTGCAGGTATTGCTATGAATGAAGTTAGGAAGAAGCTATTCTCTATATCGCTGTCCGGTAAAGCGGCGCATTGGTATAAATTGCTGAAGAATGGTGATTCTCTTGATTGGGAGGACATTGTGCCTTTATTTTATTCCAAATTTTATCCTCCAAGTGAAATTCACAAAGATCGGAACCGCATATATAATTTCTGGCCTCATGATGGAGAGAGTATTGCCCAAGCTTGGGGGAGATTGAAGTCTTTAATGCTCAAATGCCCCATTCATGAGCTTCCTGGTAATGTTATTATTGATAATTTCTATGCAAGACTTTCTTTTCAAGACAAGACCTTGTTGGATACTTCTTGTTCCGGATCATTTACACGCAATAAAGAAGAGTTTAAAAGGGACCTTCTTGATCGGATCCAAGAAAATACCGAAGGTTGGGAGAACGACAAAGATAGAGAATCGAGTATAATTTATGATTATAAATGCATTGAAGCTTTTATGGATACCGATACATTTCGTAATATGAGTGCTACATATGGTCTTGATTCTCAAGTTGTCTGCAAATCTTTATAAAGCTTTTGCCTCTCATTATAAATTACCTAAGAAGAATTTTGATAAGTATCATGAACCGTATAAAGATAAAATTGATTCATCTATTAATAAATGTGTTGTAGTTGAAACTAGCGATCGTGTTATTCCTGAAGCTTATATTGAAAAAACTCCTAATTTTCCTGCTAAAATGAAAGAGTACTCGTTATAAATAGTGTGGTTCATAAAAGTGAAAAGAAACATATAGAACTCGAAGAACAAATAAAAGTTGAACTCTGTCGTTGCAATAGTTAAAGATCTTGTGACTCGAAAATGTGGAGGATGGTCATATTATTTTACGTGAAGATGCTTCTAATATTGTTTCACATCCTAATAAACCCAAACAAGCTAGTGTTCCTATGCTATCTCGTTAGAATTGGTGATCATTGCTATTATGGTTTATGTGATATTGGTGCAAGTGTTAGTGCTATTCCTTATGAGCTTTACACGGAGATTATGCACGAAATTGATTCTTGTGAACTTGAAGATATTGATGTGGTTATTCAGCTGGCTAATAGAGAAACTATTTCTCCAATTGGTATTGTTCGAGATGTGGAAGTTCTATGTGGTAAGATTAAATATCCTGCTGACTTTTTGGTACTTGGTTTTGTTGCTAGTGATTATTGTCCTATCATTTTTGGTAGACCTTTTCTAAATACTTGTGGAGCTATTATAGATTGTAAGAAAGAGAAAATTTTGACTAAATTTGCTGGTGAGTCTTATGAGTTTAACTTCTCTAAATTTACCAAAACTCCTTATAAAGCTGATTTGCCTAGTAATGATTTTAAAATGGAGCAATGTGCATCTATTGTTCTTGTTCCTAATAATCCTTTGCGAGCAACATTTGGAGAATAGCGAGAGTGAAGTTTTTAGGAAAGAAAGAGATGAGCTTGAGGAGATTTTTCTTCGCCAACCTATTCTCAAGCATGATTTACCGGTGGAAGACTTGGGTACAACACCGCCACCAAAGGAAGATCCTGTTTTTTTATTTAAAGCCTTTGCCTGATAATCTTAAATATGCTCATATTGATGATAAGAAAATATATCCTGTTATTATTAGTTCTAAGCTTACAGAGTTTGAAGAAGAAAGATTATTGCAAATATTGAAGAAACATCGAGGTGCTATTGGCTATACTCTTGATGACTTGAAGGGGATTTCTCCCTCTATTTGCCAACACGCCATTAATATGGAAGATGATGCGAAGCCTGTTGTTGAACCTCAGCGTCGTCTAATTCCCAAGATGAAGGATGTGTTTTGTAGAGATGTGAAGAAACTAACCTTGTTCTTAATTGGGAGAAATGCCACTTTATGGTTAATGAAGGAATTGTATTGGGACATAAAATTTCTGAGAGAGGTATTGAAGTTGATAGAGCTAAAGTTGAAGCTATTGAGAAGATGCCCTATCCAAGGGATGTTAAAGGTATTTGTAGTGTTCTTGGTCATGCTGGGTTTTATAGGAGATTTATTAAAGATTTCTCCAAGATTTCAAAGCCTCTTACTAATCTTCTTCAAAAAGATGTACCTTTTGTTTTTGATGATGATTGTAAGGAAGTTTTTGAAACTCTAAAGAAAGCCTTAACAACTGCTCCTGTAGTTGAACCTCCTGATTGGAACTTACCTTTTGAAATTATGTGCGATGCTAGTGATTTTACTTTGTAGGCGCTGTTCTTGGACAGCGAGTAGATAAAAAATTAAATGTTATTCATTATGCTAGCAAGACTCTTGATGCTGCTCAAAGAAATTATGCTACTACTGAAAAAGAATTGTTAGTCTGTAGTCTTTGCTTGTGATAAATTTAGATCTTATATTGTTGATTCAAAAGTTACGATTCATACCGATCATGCTCGCAATTAGATACCTTATGACAAAGAAAGATGCTAAGCCGAGGCTTATTAGATGGGTACTTCTTTTGCAAGAATTTGATTTACATATTGTAGATAGGAAAGGTGCTGATAATCCCGTTGCTTGATAATTTGTCTAGATTGGAAAATATTGCTTATGATCCTGTTCCTGTTAATGATAGTTTTCCAAATGAACAATTGGCTGTAATAAAGGTGAGCTCGCGAGACAGTCCTTGGTATGCTGATTATGCTAACTTTATCGTTTCCAAGTACTTGCCTCCAACCTTTTCAGCTCAACAGAGGAGGAAATTCTTTTATGACTTGAGCCATTATTTCTGGGATGACCCACACTTATATAAAGAAGGAGTGGATGGTATTCTGCGAAGGTGTGTTCCTGAATATGAACAACAAGAGATATTGAGTAAATGTCATGGTAGTGCTTATGGAGGACATCACGCCGGAGATAGAACCGCGCAAAAGGTTCTACAATCAGGTTTTTATTGGCCAACTCTCTTCAAAGATGCAAGGAAGTTTATTTTATCTTGTGATGAATGTCAAAGGGTTGGTAATATCTCCAGACGCAATGAAATGCCTATGAATTATACTCTTGTTATTGAACCGTTTGATTGTTGGGGATTTGACTTCATGGGACCTTTTCCCTCTTCAAAAGGTAACAATCATATACTGGTTGCTGTTGATTATGTTACTAAATGAGTGGAAGCCATACCTACAAAAAGTGCTGACGGAGAGACCTCGTTAAAAATGCTTTTAGATATTATTTTTCCTAGATTTGGAGTACCTAGATATATTATGACTGAGAGAGTGGATTTGGTGATCAGGGGGGTACGTGAGCACCCCCTAGCCACCGTTAGATCAACTTTGAGATGCAAATTCTGCTCACGGCCACCATACGGCGTTAATGCACCACCGCTCAAAAACACACAGCACAACCGCTCCTCCACTTGCCTCATCTCCTCAACCGTGTCGCCCCGGCCTCCCTCGTCAGTTCGAGGAGCCGCCCGTCCGCGCAAACCCGGGCTCAGCCGCCGCCGGCGGGACCCAATCAGCTCCGCCCTTCCTCTAGCTGCCGATGCGGAATTCTTCCTCGCCATCGCTCCTGCGCGGAGACCACCCGCGCCCAGCGCCACCCCTCTTGGCCGCTCGCGCCTGCGCCGCCCTACCGCCGTCGCTGCTCGTCTCCGCTCGCCGCCAAGACGCCCGCGGCCGCCGTTCACCTCCCCGACGCCGGCCTCGCCGCTGCTCCAGCCAAGCCCGACGCCGCGGGCCACCGCCTCTTCTCTGGCCCCGCCTCGTGCCTCCGCGTGCTGCGCCGCACCGCACGCCGGCGCCCTCCTCTGCAAGCTCGCCAGCCGCCGCTCGAGCTCCTCGCTGACTCGCGCCGCTTCTGAACCCCGTTGTATGCCGCTGCTGGACCTCCCCTACCGCAGCAGATGGAGCTCGAGGAGGACCACCTGCAGAATGAGCGATTGCATACATTAGTTGGGTTCTTCAATTTCATTGGAAGTTAATAACGATGAGCGATTGTACACAGTAGTTGGTTTGTTCAGTTTCATAGGAAGTTCTAAATGTATGGGTTCAACTTCAGCTTCAGCACAGTACCACACTATGGAGTAGTAACCATATGTAAGCATGAGCTAAACAATTCAGATAGGAGATAGCACTACTCCTACTCAGATAGCAAATGAAGTGGGCAAGCATTAGCTAAGCAATTTGTAGAGATGAATTAACAAACACAAACCAGAATGATGTGGCGCAAAGGATGACTTCTTTTTTCTAAACTGGTTGCCTTATTCTCTTATTACCATGATTGTAGCATATCAAAGGAGTATTATGGAAATAGCAATGTACTCATTCTGTACTTATGGTTTACAGGGAGTACTAGTGGCCAAAATAAGTATCATCTAAATCAATTGTTTTTTTAAAAAAACTACTCCAGTAGAAATGTCCAGTAGTAAATCTCTGGATTTCGGTTCGAGAGCTATAACCTCAACATCAGTACTCCGATGTGGATTGTGGTTTTAATTTTGCTCCAGAGCAATAGCCTCAACATCAGTACTCCAATGTGGATTGTGGTTTTAATTTTTCTTCCAGAGCTATATCACAGGGATTAATTGTAATCATGTTTTGGTTCTACTTTTAAGAGTTCAATCATGCTGCTGCGGGTGGGTTGTGGGCAGAGCTTGTAAGCAACAGAGCTTGTAAGATTAAAACCGGCTTATTCCCCATCTCTTCAGCCTCACCGGCTTGACGATGGCGATGCACCAGCCGCATGGCGACGACAAAGGCGCACAAAACCATGGACGAAGGGATAATAAGTAGATGGCCCTCTCATGGAGAGAGGACGAAAGAAACGAACGCTCTCGGTGCGCACCTGCCGTGGCGTGCTCTGCGGAGGCGGCGTTCGTCCACCGCCCCGGCGCAGCGCCTCCATCTGCTTGTTGGCGGTGACCTCTTCAACCTTGACAGCAGCGGCCTCCTCCTAGAGCTCGTCGACGGCAGCCTGTCCGCTCCGCGCTCGTCGGCGGCCTCCCCTGCGTTTGCCGGCGAACGGGTCGTCGCGCGCATCTCTCCATGCCTCGTCGGCGACGGAAGCATCTTCATCGAGCTCAGCCGTGCGCAGCCTCCCGACGCGTTCTCGTCAACGGTTGTGGCCGCGGAAGCCTCCTCCCCGTGCTCGGCGGCGCGCTCGGCGGCGCTCGACCTCCTCACGCTCGGCGGCGCTCGGCCTCCCCCGATGCGTGCTCAGCGGTGGCGGCAAAGGCGGCGGCTTCGTCGGAAGCCTCCTCCTCGCGTGGTCCGCGGTGGCGGCGCAAGCCTCCACTTCGCGCTCGGCGCAATCCAATCCGATTTTGTGTCGCATCAGCGAGCTTGTTAGGCCGGCCGGTGGCGCATGGATGGTTTGGTGGGTGTCTGTGGAAGGAGAAAGGGACAAGAAGCAACGCTTTATTTTAGGACCTGAACCACGCGAGGCTCCAGTGTCTGTCTTCATTCGTTTCGGCGAGTTAACGGATTATTGGATGCCGTTAGACACGTGTCGAGTAGCTAGGGGGTGCTCACGTACCCCCCTGATCACCGGGCTTCATCCGTTATGACTGATGGAGGTTCTCATTTTATTCATGGAGGTTTTAGAAAAACTCTTGCTAAGTATGGTATTAATCATAGAATTGCTTCCGCTTATCACCCTCAAAGTAGTGGTCAAGTAGAATTATCAAATAGAGAAATTAAATCTATCTTGCAGAAAACTGTTAATAAATCTAGAAAGAATTGGGCTAGTAAATTGAAAGAAGCACTATGGGCTTATAGAACTGCTTATAAAAACCCCATGGGAATGTCACCTTATAAAATGGTTTACGGAAAAGCTTGTCATTTACCTTTAGAACTAGAACACAAAGCTTATCGGGCTGTTAGAGAATTAAATAAAGATCCTAAACTTGCCGGTGATAAGAGGTTGCTACAATTAAGTTCTCTAGATGAATGGAGAAGTGAAGCTTATGAAAATGCTAAACTCTTTAAAGAAAAAGTTAAAAAATGGCATGATAGAAGGATCATCAAAAGAGAGTTTAATATTGGGGATAAAGTCCTATTGTATCGGTCTCGTCTCAGATTCTTTGCAGGGAAATTACTCTCGAAATGGGAAGGACCATATGTTGTTGAGGAGGTGTATCGTTCAAGAGCAATTAAAATTAGCTCTCTCCAAGGCAATGCTACGCAAGTGGTGAATGGACAAAGACTCAAGCATTATATCTCGGGTGATTCTTATAATGTTGATGTTGATATTATTCAAGTGGAAACACCGGAGGCTTTCATCAAAGGACAAATTGACAGTCCGCCGAACTCGACTTTGAATAGGTAACGATGATCGGTAATGAAAAGTTCGCGATTTACTTTCCGAACAATATTTTTGCTGTTTTTGGAAAATATGAAAAATTACGAGATCGAAACGGAGTGGAAAAGACGCACGAGGGCGTGACACCACAGGCCGGCGCGGGCCCCAGCCTGGCCGCGCCGCCCTATGGTGGCACCGCCTCGTCGCCCCTTTCCGACTCTGGTTCGACCTGGTACTTTCCGTTTGTTCTGAAATTTTTTATTATAAAATCCCCCGGACCCCTGGAGGTCCGTATATCGTTTTCTCGACGTGTTTTGTTTCGAGCTGTTTCTGCCAGGATCTGTTTTCAGTTTAGAAGCACCATGGCCTCCGACAACAAGGGCAAGGGGCCTTCGAAGGAAGAAGTGAAAAGGGTGTCGTCAAAACAAGAGCAACAAGCTGCGGGGAGTAAGCAAGTCTTGGTGGGGTCTGTTGATACTCGACGTTCTTTCTCTCATAACTTGCAGGGACCTTTACCCCCTGCTCTTGGCCTCGACTCTTTCCCTGTGCTGGAAGAAGCTCTACGGACTACCGATGAGTTTTGTGGTCAATACCGGGCTCTAAGAAGAGAAGTGGAGATACTCGGGGAGGAGAATCACCGACTCCGTAGAATGCTGGGATATTACTTGATGCCCGTCACAGGTTCGCCATCGCCGACTTCAGATAACAATGAATCTCTTCGAGACTTAGTGCAGATTTGCCAAGCTGAGAAGCTGAAGGAGATCTGTAAGAAGCGCATGAGGGATTCATCACCACCATCGCCAAAGGAGTAATCCATCATCGGTATTGGCATCCCCTTGGTTTGTTCCAAGCTTGGGGGAGTGCCGCGGTATCACATCATCACTATCTTTTACTTTTTACTATCAAGTAGTGTCATATCATGAGTAGGGAAGTTATCGTATGAGATGGGTTGCAGTGTGGAAGTATCTCTCCTTTAGTTTGTCTATGTATCCCTTGGTGTGAGTTATCGTTATGGAATATTAATGAGAAGTCTTATCATTTACATATTGCACACCTTATTTTAGTTTGCAATTTCTACTATATGATTGATCTTGATTTTAGTATTGGTACCACTTTGGGAGCATTAAGTAAATCTATTTGGTTTTGGCAAACTTAGCAATGGTCAATAGCAACAACACTTTGAGTTTAGGAAGAATAGAGGAAATAAATGTAGAAGATATTATTATCTTTCTTATCAGTTCTTAGCTTAGTATTCTAGAGTTAAAACTGTTTGTGCTTACAAGTAAGATGCATGATTGTTTCTATCACATGTATATTTGTTTGTTTCCCTCAACTCCTATGCTTGCTATTTAACCTTGCTAGACAAAGACTCGTACTCGAGAGGGAATACTTCTCGTGCATCCAAACCTGAACCCAAACCTATGCCAATTGTGTCCACCATATCTACCCACTTGCATGGTATTTTCTGCCATTCCAAGTAAATACTTCATGGGCTACCTTTAAACAATTCAAAACTTATTACTTCTTATTTGTGTCAATGTTTTATAGCTCATGAGGAAGTATGTGGTGTTTTATCTTTCGATCTTGTTAGGCAGCCTCCACTAATGGACTAGTGGCTTCATCCACTTATCCTATAATTTTGCAATAAGAGCTGGCAACGGGGTTCCCAGCCCCATTTAATCAACTTTCATTAATAATTCTCTTCACATGTTTTGCCCCGATTCATCGGTAAGCAACTTAATTTTGCAATAGACACTCCTCCATGGTATGAGATTGTTGGAAGGCACCCGAGGATTCGGTTAGCCATGGCTTGTGTAAGAAAAGGTTGGGGGAGTGTCATCCTTAAATAAACTAAAGTACATGTGTAAACAAAAGAGAAGAGGGATGATCTACCTTGCTGGTAGAGATAACGTCCTTCATGGGAGCCGCTCTTTGGAGGTGCTGTTTGGCAAGGGGGTTAGAGTACCCGCTACCAGTCGTTGACAACGACAAACACCTCTCAAAACTTTACTTTATTTCTCTTTATATGATTTCAAAACTGAAAAAGCTCTAGCACATGATTTAATCCCTGCTCCCTCTGCGAAGGGCCTGTCTTTTACTTTATGTTGAGTCAGTAAACCTATTTCCCTCCATCTCAAGCAAGCATTTGAGTTGTTGTGATCAAACTATTATATTGTGATTTGCTTCATCATGTCTTTACTCTTTCTTATTTAGTACAAGTTTTACCTGAATGAATATAGCTTTGGAAGTCATCAATGATTAATATGATTGAGTATGCAAGTTTACCATATGTTTTAATATGAGAGCGCTGCTCAATAGATAAGTATAATCTGTTAGCCTGTTCTCTGACCAAGAACAAAGTTTGCCATCACCAATTATGATTTCTTATGCACCTTTATTTGTGATTACCTTATACTTGTTTCAAGCTGAGTTATATGAGGAAGTTGTTTACTATAATGTCTTGTGTGAATGAATATGATGCTTCTTGTCCGTATTTTATTTATCGACTCTTCACTCCATATACATGTGGTCCTGTTTACCGAGTTCAGTTTCGCTTGGGGACAAGCGAAGTCTAAGCTTGGGGGGAGTTGATACGTCCAATTTGCATCACTATTTTATATCATAATTTGTTGTTATTCATTGATATATTTCATATTGGGACACAATACTTATGTTATTTCATCTATTTTGCATGTTTCATGATTATTTGGAGATCGAGCACCGGAGCCGGGATTCTGCTGGAAAAAGCACCGTCAGGATGCAATATTTCGGAAGATCAACTGTGGAAGGAAGTTTTACCAAAGATCCTATTTTTCCAGATGACGAAGGAAGCCAGAAGGGGGAGCCAGGTGGACCCAAGGTGGGCCCACACCATAGGGCGGCGCGGCCCATGGCTCGGCCGCGCCACCATGTGGTGTGGGGCCCCCTCGGCCTCTTTCGCCTCCTTTTCTTCGCGAAACCCTTCGTCCCGAAGACCTAAGCCGGAGAGGAATCCTCACGAAGGGTTACGGCCGCCTCTGCGGGGCGGAGAACACCGAGAGAGAAAAGAGCTCTCCGGCGGGGAGGAATCCGCCGGGGAAATTCCCTCCCGGAGGGGGAAATCGACGCCATCGTCACCGCCATCGAGCTGGACATCATCTCCATCACCATCATCATCATCTCCACCATCATCACCGCCATCTCCACCGCTGGACAACGTCACCGCTGTAGCAATTTGGGTTTGATCTTGATTGTTTGATAGGGGAAACTCTCCCGTGTCGATTTCTACTTGTTATTGATGCTATTGAGTGAAACCATTGAACCAAGGTTTATGTTCAGATTGTTATTCATCATCATATCAGCTCTGATCATGTTCCATATGATGTCTCGTGAGTAGTTCGTTTAGTTCTTGAGGACATGGGTGAAGTCTAAATGTTAGTAGTGAACTATGGTTGAGTAATATTCAATGTTATGATATTTAAGTTGTGGTGTTATTCTTCTAGTGGTGTCGTGTGAACGTCGACTACACGACACTTCACCATTTATGGGCCTAGGGGAATGCATCTTGTACTCGTTTGCCAATTGCGGGGTTGCCGGAGTGACGAAACCTAAACCCCCGTTGGTATATCGATGCGGGGAGGGATCGCGGGATCTCGAGTTTAAGGCTGTGGTTAGATTTATCTTAATTACTTTCTTGTAGTTGCGGATGCTTGCAAGGGGTATAATCACAAGTATGTATTAGTCCTAGGAAGGGCGGTACATTAGCATAGGTTCACCCACACAACACTTATCAAAACAATGAAGATTAATCAGCTGTATGTAGCGAAAGCACTAGACTAAAATCCCGTGTGTCCTCGAGAAAGTTTGGTCATTATAAGTAAACAAACCGGCTTGTCCTTTGTGCTAAAAAGGATTGGGCCACTCGCTGCAATTATTTCTCTCGCATTTTACTTACTCGTACTTTATTCATCTGTTACATCAAAACCCCCTGAATACTTGTCGGTGAGCATTTACGGTGAATCCTTCATCGAAACTGCTTGTCAACACCTTCTGCTCCTCGTTGGGATCGACATTCTTACTTATCGAAGATACTACGATACACCCCCTATACTTGTGGGTCATCATCCGCTTATCCAATAATTTTGCAAAAAGAGCTGGCAATGGGGTTCCCAGCCCCGATTAATTAACTTGCATTAATAATTCTCTTCACATGTTTTGCTCTGATTCATCAGTAAGCAACTTAATTTTGCAAATAGACACTCCTTCATGGTATGTGATTGTTGGAAGGCACCCGAGGATTCGGTTAGCCATGGCTTGTGTAAGCAAAAGGTTGGGAGGAGTTTCATCCATAAATAATGAAACTAAAGTACATGTGTAAGCAAAAGAGAAGAGGGATGATCTACCTTGCTGGTAGAGATAACGTCCTTCATGGGAGCCGCTCTTGAAAGTCTGGTTGATGAGGTAGTTAGAGTGCCCACTACCATTCGTTGACAACAACAAACACCTCTCAAAATTTTACTTTTATGCTCTCTTTATGTTTTCAAAACCAAAGCTCTAGCACAAATATAGCAACCGATGCTTTCCTCTTTGAAGGACCATTCTTTCACTTTTATGTTGAGTCAGTTTACCCATTTCTCTCTATCTTAGAAGCAAACACTTGTATTAACTGTGCATTGATTCCTACATACTTGCATATTGCACTTATTATATTACTCTATGTTGACAATATCCATGAGATATACATGTTACAAGTTGAAAGCAACCGCTGAAACTTAATCTTCCATTGTGTTGCTTCAATACCTTTACTAAGAATTTATTGCTTTATGAGTTAACTCTTATGCAAGACTTATTGATGCTTGTCTTTAAGTACTATTCATGAAAAGTCTTTGCTTATTGATTCAGTTGTTTACTCATGTCATTACCATTGTTTTGATCGCTGCATTCATTACATATGTTTACAATATGATCAAGTTTATGATGGCATGTCACTCCAGAAATTATCTTTGTATATCGTTTACCTGCTCGGGACGAGCGAGAACTAAGCTTGGGGATGCGATACGTCTCCGACGTATCGATAATTTCTTATGTTCCATGCCACATTATTGATGATATCTACATGTTTTATGCACACTTTATGTCTTATTCGTGCATTTTCCGGAACTAACCTATTAACAAGATGTCGAAGTGCCGGTTCTCGTTTTACGCTGTTTTTGGTTTCGAAATCCTAGTAAAGAAATATTCTCGGAATTGGACGAAATCAACGCCCGAGTTCCTATTTTTCCCGGAAGCATCCAGAACACCCGAGAGTCGCCAGAGGGGGGCCACACAGGCCCCAGATGATAGGCCGGCGCGGCCCAGGCCCTGGCCGCGCCACCTTATGGTGTCGTCGCCCCTTCGACCTTCTGACGCCGCCTCTTCGCCTATATAAAGGTCCCAGACCTAAAACCTCGATACGGAAAAGCCACCGATTGACGAAACTCCAGAAAGACTCCAGGGGCGCCGCCACATCGCGAAACTCCAATTCGGGGGACAGAAGTCTCTGTTCCGGCACCCTGCCGGGACGGGGAATTGCCCCCGGAGTCATCTCCACCGCCGTCTCCACCGCCATCTTCACCGCCATCGCTGTCTCCATGATGAGGAGGGAGTAATTCACCCCCGGGGCTTGATACGTCTCCGACGTATCGATAATTTCTTAGGTTCTATGCCATATTATTGATGATACCTACATGTTTTATGCACACTTTATGTCATATTCGTGCATTTTCTGGAACTAACCTATTAACAAGATGCCGAAGTGCCAGTTCCTGTTTTCTCGCTGTTTTTGGTTTCGAAATCCTAGTAACGAAATATTCTCGGAATTGGACGAAACGAAGACCCGGGTTCCTATTTTCACCGGAAGCATCCAGAACACCGGGAAGGACCGGAGGGGGGCACCGGGCCCCCGGACCATAGGCCGGCACGGCCCAGGCCCTGGCCGCGCCGCCATATGGTGTGGCCACCCCTTCGACCCTCCTGCGCCGCCTCTTCGCCTATATAAAGCCTCCGTCGCGAAAACCCTGATACGAAGAACCACGATACGGAAAACCTTCCAGAGCCGCCGCCATCGCGAAGCCAAGATCTGGGGGACAGGAGTCTCTGTTCCGGCACCCTGCCGGAGTGGGGAAGTGCCCCCGGAAGGCTTCTCCATCGACACCGCTGCCATCTCCACCGCCATCTTCATCACCGCTGCTGCTCCCATGAGGAGGGAGTAGTTCTCCATCGAGGCTCGGGGCTGTACCGGTAGCTATGTGGTTCATCTCTCTCCTATGTACTTCAATACAATAATCTCATGAGCTGCCTTACATGATTGAGATTCATATGATGATGCTTGTAATCTAGATGTCACTATGCTAGTCAAGTGAGTTTTACTTATGTGATCTCCGGAGACTCCTTGTCCCACGTGTGTAAAGGTGACGAGTGTGTGCACCGTGTGGGTCTCTTAGGCTATATTTCACAGAATACTTATTCACCGTTGAATGGCATAGTGAGGTGCTTATTTATATCTCTTTATGATTGCAATGTGTTTGTATCACAATTTATCTATGTGCTACTCTAGCAATGTTATTAAAGTAGTTTTATTCCTCCTGCACGTGTGCAAAGGTGACAGATGTGTGCACCGTGTTAGTACTTGGTTTATGCTATGATCATGATCTCTTGTAGATTGCGAAGTTAACTATTGCTATGATAATATTGATGTGATCTATTCCTCCTACATATGCATGAAGGTGACGAGTGTGCATGCTATGTTAGTACTTGGTTTAGTCTTTTGATCTATCTTACACTAAAGGTTACTAAAATATGCGCATTATTGTGGAGCTTGTTAACTCCGGCATTGAGGGTTCGTGTAATCCTACGCAATGTGTTCATCATCCAACAAGAGTGTAGAGTATGCATTTATCACGTTGCGTTATGTGATCAATGTTGAGAGTGTCCACTAGTGAAAGTCTAATCCCTAGGCCTTGTTCCTAAATATCGCTATCGTTGTTTGTTTACTTGTTTTACTTGCGTTACTATCTGCTGCGTTACTACTGCTTGTTTACTATCCTGGGCAAAGCACTTTTCCGGTGCCGTTGCTACTACTTATTCATACCACTCGTATTTCACTATCTCTTCGCCGAACTAGTGCACCTATTAGGTGTGTTGGGGACACAAGAGACTTCTTGCTTTGTGGTTGCGGGGTTGCATGAGAGGGATATCTTTGACCTCTTCCTCCCCGAGATCGATAAACCTTGGGTGATCCACTTAAGGGAAACTTGCTTCGCTGTCCTACAAACCTCTGCTCTTGGAGGCCCAACACTGTCTACAAGAATAGAAGCTCCCGTAGACATCAAGCACTTTTCTGGCGCCGTTGCCGGGGAGGAAAGGTAAAAAGGCACTCATACTCCGGTCCCAGGTAAAGTATTTTTCTGGCGCCATTGTGTGTGCTCGAAGCTATTTCCTTTAGATCCTGCAATTGCATCTTTTTGTTTCTTGTTTACACTAGTTTGGCATAATGGACAACAATGAGCTTCTTATTCTATTTCCTGATTTAAAACATGGATTGTTTGATGCGAAAATTAAAAAACCTATGAAATCTTATTTGCATGCTTGGTAGTAATATTAGTATGAACGCTTTGAACACCATTGTTGATAATAATATAGAAAGTTCTAAGCTTGGGGAAGCTGGTTTTCATGATCTTTTTAGTCCCCCAAGCATTGAGGAGAAAATTTTCTTTGATGATACTTTGCCTCCTATTTATGATGATAATGATAGTGGTCTTTTGGTGCCACCTACTATGGAGAGTAAATTTTGTTGTGATTATACTATGCCTCCTACACTTGATGAGAATAATAATGATAGCTACTTTGTTGAATTTGCTCCCACTACAACTAATAAAATTGATTATGCTTATGTGGAGAGTAATAATTTTATGCATGAGACTCATGATAAGAATGCTTTATGTGATAGTTATATTGTTGAGTTTGCTCATGTTGCTACTGAAAGTTATTATGAGAGAGGAAAATATGGTTGTGGAAATTTTCATGTTACTAAAACACCTCTCTATGTGCTGAAATTTTTGAAACTATACTTGTTTTATCTTCCTATGCTTGTTACTTTGCTCTTCATGAACTTGTTTATTTACAAGATTACCATGCATAGGAAGCATGTTAGACTTAAATGTGTTTTGAATTTGCCTCTTGATGCTCTCTTTTGCTTCAAATACTATTTCTTGCGAGTGCATCATTAAAACTGCCGAGCCCATCTTAATGGCTATAAAGAAAGAACTTCTTGGGAGATAACCCATGTGTTATTTTGGTACAGTACTTTGTTTTACATTTGTGTCTTGGAAGTTGTTTACTACTGTAGCAACCTCTCCTTATCTTAGTTTTGAGTTTTGTTGTGCCAAGTAAAGTCTTTGATAGTAAAGTAAGTACTAGATTTGGATTACTGCGCAGTTCCAGATTTCTTTGCTGTCACGAATCTGGGTCTACCTCCCTGTAGGTAGCTCAGAAAATTAAGCCAATTTACGTGCATGATCCTCAGATATGTACGCAAATTTCATTCAATTTTAGCATTTTCATTTGAGCAAGTCTGGTGGCCTAATAAAATCCATCTTTACGGACTGTTCTGTTTTGACAGATTCTGCCTTTTTATTTCGCATTGCCTCTTTTGCTATGTTGGATGAATTTCTTTGATCCATTAATGTCCAGTTGCTTTATGCAATGTCCAGAAGTGTTAAGAATGATTGTGTCACCTCTGAACATGTGAATTTTTATTATGCACTAACCCTCTAATGAGTTGTTTCGAGTTTGGTGTGGAGGAAGTTTTCAAGGATCAAGAGAGGAGTATGATGCAATATGATCAAGGAGAGTGAAAGCTCTAAGCTTGGGGATGCCCCGGTGGTTCACCCCTGCATATTATAAGAAGACTCAAGCGTCTAAGCTTGGGGATGCCCAAGGCATCCCCTTCTTCATCGACAACATTATCGAGGTTCCTCCCCTGAAACTATATTTTTATTCCGTCACATCTTATGTACTTTGCTTGGAGCGTCGGTTTGTTTTTGTTTTTTTTGTTTTGTTTGAATAAAATGGATCCTAGCATTCACTTTATGGGAGAGAGACACGCTCCGCTGTAGCATATGGACAAATATGTCCTTAGGCTCTACTCATAGTATTCATGGCGAAGTTTCTTCTTCGTTAATTTGTTATATGATTGGAATTGGAAAATACTACATGTAGTAATTCTAAAATGTCTTGGATAATTTGATACTTGGCAATTGTTGTGCTCATGTTTAAGCTCTTGCGTCATATACTTTGCACCCATTAATGAAGAAATACTTAGAGCTTGCTAATTTGGTTTGCATATTTGGTTTCTCTAGAGTCTAGATAACATCTAGTATTGAGTTTTGAACAACAAGGAAGACGGTATGGAGTCTTATAATGTTTACCATATGTCTTTTATGTGAGTTTTGCTGTACCGTTCATCCTTGTGTTTGTTTCAAATAACTTTGCTAGCCTAAACCTTGTATCGAGAGGGAATACTTCTCATGCATCCAAAATACTTGAGCCAACCACTATGCCATTTGTGTCCACCATACCTACCTACTACATGGTATTTATCCGCCATTCCAAAGTAAATTGCTTGAGTGCTACCTTTAAAATTCCATCATTCACCTTTGCAATATATAGCTCATGGGACAAATAGCTTAAAAACTATTGTGGTATTGAATATGTACTTATGCATTTTATCTCTTATTAAGTTGCTTGTTGTGCGATAACCATGTTTACGGGGACCCCATCAACTATTCTTTGTTGAATATCATGTGAGTTGCTATGCATGTCCGTCTTGTCCGAAGTAAGAGAGATCTACCACCTTTATGGTTGGAGCATGCATATTGTTAGAGAAGAACATTGGGCCGCTAACTTAAGCCATGATCCATGGTGGAAGTTTCGAGTTTTGGACACATATCCTCAATCTCATATGAGAATAATAATTGTTGCCACATGCTTATGCATTAAAGAGGAGTCCATTATCTGTTGTCCATGTTGTCCCGGTATGGATGTCTAAGTTGAGAATAATCAAAAGCGAGAAATCCAAAATGCGAGCTTTCTCCTTAGACCTTTGTACGGGCGGCATGGAGGTACCCCATTGTGACACTTGGTTAAAACATGTGCATTGCAAAGATCCGGTAGTCCAAGTTAATTAGGACAAGGTGCGGGCACTATTAGTATACTATGCATGAGACTTGCAACTTGTAAGATATAATGTACATAACTCATATGCTTTATTACTACCGTTGACAAAATTGTTTCATGTTTTCAAAATAAAAGCTCTAGCACAAATATAGCAATCGATGCTTTCCTCTTTGAAGGACCATTCTTTTTTACTTTTATGTTGAGTCAGTTCACCTATCTCTCTCCACCTCAAGAAGCAAACACTTGTGTGAACTGTGCGGTGATTCCTACATACTTGCATATTGCACTTGTTATATTACTCTATGTTGACAATTATCCATGAGATATACATGTTACAAGTTGAAAGCAACCGCTGAAACTTAATCTTCCTTTGTGTTGCTTCAATGCCTTTACTTTGATTTATTGCTTTATGAGTTAACTCTTATGCAAGACTTATTAATACTTGTCTTGAAGTACTATTCATGAAAAGTCTTTGCTTTATGATTCACTTGTTTACTCATGACATTACCATTGTTTTGATCGCTGCATCCACTACATATGTTTACAAATAGTATGATCAAGGTTATGATGGCATATCACTTCAGAAATTATATTTGTTATCGTTTTACCTGCTCGGGACGAGCAGAACTAAGCTTGGGGATGCTTGATTCTCCGACGTATCGATAATTTCTTAGGTTCTATGCCATATTATTGATGATACCTACATGTTTTATGCACACTTTATGTCATATTCGTGCATTTTCTGGAACTAACCTATTAACAAGATGCCGAAGTGCCAGTTCCTGTTTTCTGCTGTTTTTGGTTTCGGAAATCCTAGTAACGAAATATTCTCGGAATTGGACGAAACGAAGACCCGGGTTCCTATTTTCACCGGAAGCATCCAGAACACCCGGGAAGGACCGGAGGGGGCACCGGGCCCCCGGACCATAGGCCGGCGCGGCCCAGGCCCGGCCGCGCCGCCATATGGTGTGGCCACCCCTTCGACCCTCCTGCGCCGCCTCTTCGCCTATATAAAGCCTCCGTCGCGAAAACCCCGATACGAAGAACCACGATACGGAAAACCTTCCGAGCCGCCGCCATCGCGAAGCCAAGATCCGGGGGACAGGAGTCTCGTTCCGGCACCCTGCCGGAGCGGGGAAGTGCCCCGGAAGGCTTCTCCATCGACACCGCTGCCATCTCCACCGCCATCTTCATCACCGCTGCTGCTCCCATGAGGAGGGAGTAGTTCTCCATCGAGGCTCGGGGCTGTACCGGTAGCTATATGGTTCATCTCTCTCCTATGTACTTCAATACAATAATCTCATGAGCTGCCATACATGATTGAGATTCATATGATGATGCTTGTAATCTAGATGTCACTATGCTAGTCAAGTGAGTTTTACTTATGTGATCTCCGGAGACTCCTTGTCCCACGTGTGTAAAGGTGACGAGTGTGTGCACCGTGTGGGTCTCTTAGGCTATATTTCACGGAATACTTATTCACTCTGTTGAATGGCATAGTGAGGTGCTTATTTATATCTCTTTATGATTGCAATGTGTTTGTATCACAATTTATCTATGTGCTACTCTAGCAATGTTATTAAAGTAGTTTTATTCCTCCTGCACGTGTGCAAAGGTGACAGATGTGTGCACCGTGTTAGTACTTGGTTTATGCTATGATCATGATCTCATGTAGATTGCGAAGTTAACTATTGCTATGATAATATTGATGTGATCTATTCCTCCTACATATGCATGAAGGTGACGAGTGTGCATGCTATGTTAGTACTTGGTTTAGTCTTTTGATCTATCTTACACTAAAGGTTACTAAAATATGAGCATTATTGTGGAGCTTGTTAACTCCGGCATTGAGGGTTCGTGTAATCCTACGCAATGTGTTCATCATCCAACAAGAGTGTAGAGTATGCATTTATATCGTTACGTTATGTGATCACTCGTTGAGAGTGTCCACTAGTGAAAGTCTAATCCCTAGGCCTTGTTCCTAAATACGCTATCGCTGCTTGTTTACTTGTTTTACTTGCGTTACTACTTGCTTGCGTTACTACTGCTTGTTTACTATCCTGGGCAAAGCACTTTTCCGGTGCCGTTGCTACTACTTATTCATACCACCCGTATTTCACTATCTCTTCGCCGAACTAGTGCACCTATTAGGTGTGTTGGGGACACAAGAGACTTCTTGCTTTGTGGTTGCGGGGTTGCATGAGAGGGATATCTTTGACCTCTTCCTCCCTGAGATCGATAAACCTTGGGTGATCCACTTAAGGGAAACTTGCTGCTGTCCTACAAACCTCTGCTCTTGGAGGCCCAACAATGTCTACAAGAATAGAAGCTCCCGTAGACATCAGGGCTGAGGGCGCCGCTGTAGCTATGTGGTTCATCTCTCTCTTTGTGATCTAGTTGAATATCATCTATGTGCTACTCTAGTGATGTTATTAAAGTAGTCTATTCCTCCTCCATGATGTAATGTTGGCAGTGTGTGCATCATGAAGTACTTGGTATATGCTATGATTGTGATCTCTTGTAGATTATGAAGTTAACTATTACTATGATGGTATTGATGCGATCTATTCCCCCTTTCATAGCTGATGTTGACAGTGTGCATGCTATGTTAGTACTCGGTGTAATTGTGTTGATCTATCTTGCACTCTAAGGTTATTTAAATATGAACATTGAATATTGTGGAGCTTGTTAACTCCGGCATTGAGGGTTCGTGTAATCCTACACAATTAGTGGTGTTCATCATTCAACAAGAGGGTGTAGAGTAGTCCTATTATGTGATCATTGTTGAGTGTGTCCACTAGTGAAAGCAGGATCCCTAGGCCTTGCTTCCAAGCATCGAATCTCCGTTTGTTTACTGTTTTGTTACATGTTTGCTCGCTGCCATATTTTATTCAGATTGCTATTACCACTCATACTCATCCATATTACTTGCATCTCACTATCTCTTCGCCGAACTAGTGCACCTATACATCCGACAAGTGTATTAGGTGTGTTGGGGACACAAGAGACTTCTTGCTTTGTGGTTGCGAGGTTGCTTCGGAGGGATATCTTTGACCTCTTCCTCCCTGAGATCGATAAACCTTGGGTGATCCACTTAAGGGAAACTTGCTGCTGTTCTACAAACCTCTGCTCTTGGAGGCCCAACACTGTCTACAAGAATAGAAGCTCCCGTAGACATCATGCGACTAGGGTTTAGGTAGACAAGTTTAGACTAAAGTTTAGGGTTTACCCCATTGCGTATGTTCACGTGTATCATCCCTCCGGGGGTACGGCCGACGCTGCCGTTTATCTATTATATCCGCTGCGAAGGTTCTTGTGTTCATCAAGGATTATCTAGCTCAAGGTTTGAGGCGTATCGTTCATCGATCCGTTGCTTGCTGGATTCGTTCCCTCCACTGCGAAGGTTCTTGTGTTCATCAAGGATTATCTAGCTCAAGGTTTGAGGCGTATCGTTCATCGATCCGTTGCTTGCTAACGAATCCAGCAAGCAACGGATCGATGAACGATACGCCTCAAACCTTGAGCTAGATAATCCTTGATGAACACAAGAACCTTCGCAGCGGATATAATAGATAAACGGCAGCGCCGTACCCCCGGAGGGATGATACACGTGAACACACGCAATGGGGTAAACCCTAAACTTTAGTCTAAACTTGTTACCTAAACCCTAGCCGCACCATCTCCTTATATGAGGGGGTGGTGGCCGGCCAGCCCTTGTGGGCCTCTCTAACTTGGTTTGGACAGGCCCAAACCAAAACTGACTCAACTTATTAAAAACCCTAATTGGCCCACATATGACCATTACATAAAATAAGATAACTAGGCTGGTGGGCCTCCATGCCCGTATCACCAACGAGGAGCTTAGTAGGATGTTTATCTGCGGTGCTTCTGTCGCACCCAAGGTGTCACAGGTCTTAGGTGAATTGACAACACAACGATTGAAATGTAAAATGGTGAATATAAATAAGGGAATTTTGAGTATTAAAAGTGCAATAAAGTAAATTGCATAAAAGTAAATGTCTATTAGGAAGTAAAACGAGTTTTCTGCAGATGAAAAAGTAGGCGCAGGGAGATTCAGTTCATGGTGATAGTGAATATGCCTGGTGGAATAAATGTGATAAGTGAATATGATTCTTCCTATTTATATTTAAGTAGGCACGCAACTCAAAAGAGAAAAAGACTCCTCTTGGTAGATTTCATCTTTCTCCAATGATCCTTCTGCCTGTTATGATAGCCATGATCAACACATCTATTAAGGTGGTTAAACCAGATCAAAGCTTTAAGCTTTGTGGTTCCTTGTGATTCATCGAGTATTGCTAGATCCTCTTTGATCCGTCCGTGTCACTCGGGGGTCACCGATTCACTATTAAACAAGTTCATGTATATGAGTTCTTGAGATCATGTTACCTGGACCCTTAAATTAGATAACGACATTAGGTGCACATAGACATTCATTCTCATACATAATCATCTTAATCATAATTTTACAACTAAATGGAATAGAATAGGCACAACACATCTCACAAATCCCCTACATTTCCCACGCCTATGGGATCTACTCACACATGAGAGGAGAAAACCACAATGATATCATAGCAATGTAAATGGGGTTCATCTCGATATTACCATAGAAAGCCACAATAGTTGAAGATCAAATCAAATACAAACCGAGATGGAATAGAGGTTTCAATCCCTAATCTTAGAAGTATGAATCTCTCTCTATCTCTCTCTCAGTACAACTGAGGTGTGATGGATGAGTGGATGATCTTGAAGGGGCAGATCTTCGCAGGATTCGATGATGGTCTTCTCCTTCCTTAGATCTGATTTCCTCTGTTCTGGTGCGAATGGTGGCTGTTGCGTTCTTTTTTCTGTTCGCCTCCCCTTCATGAAAGAGGCTTGTTTTGATATGAGGGAGGTGGCGGCACACATTACAGGCTGGTGGTACGGCCGGTCCCGTCCGTACGAGTGCCCGCTAAACACCCTGCTGCGCCAGGATTGATTTGGCTTCAATAGGAAATCTTCATATTCGCTGCAATCAGCTCATAAATGCCATATGATCCTTCATAAGTGATGGTTTCCTGAAATACATAATTCAAAACAAGGTTTCGCCTAGATTGCGATATTAACATTAGTTGAAATACAAAATCCAATGAAAATCCAATGAAACCAAGTGATAGATAGTGAAGAATCCGAAGTAAAAAAGCATCAATATTTGGACCCATTTTTCTTGATTAGAGATTAGGGAATAGGGAATTATGGATTCCAGCTTGCAGGGCAATGTGCGAGGCGAAAACCTAGTCGGGGGAAAACGAATCGATTGA
Source organism: Lolium rigidum (assembly GCF_022539505.1). Classification (NCBI taxonomy): domain Eukaryota; kingdom Viridiplantae; phylum Streptophyta; class Magnoliopsida; order Poales; family Poaceae; genus Lolium; species Lolium rigidum. The sequence goes on along the minus strand of NC_061511.1, from coordinate 239,177,006 downwards.
GAGAAACGAACCGGCGGTTTCAGTGCTTGATTTGATCGAGAAACTACCGTGCGTACTAGTTGCGTGCTTGGTCTAGCCACCGATAGATAATAGATGGGCCCATTTTTTCCCTTCTATACCCTTCCATATATGAAATATATATATAATTTGGGCCCCTGTTTTGCTTAGGCCCTAGGCCGTCGCCCCTATTTCCCTGGGCAGAGCCACCCTAACTGTTTGTATCTATAACCTTTATCCTTGGTTGTGCATGAAGCGGAAGTTCATTATGATTTCAGTGCTCATTCAAGGCCTAGAGCAACCCGACAACGATATTAATGTGTACCTAAGGCCATTGATTAATGAAGTTTTACAGCATGAAGATGGTGTACGTGTGTGGGATGAGCACAGACAGGAGAGATTTGATCTACGAGCATTGATGTTCGTAACCAACAATAATTGGCCTACTATTAGTAACATTTCAGGACAAACCAACAAGAGATACAATGCATGCACACACGGTTTAGGTGAGACTGAAGGTATATATTTAGATAAATATAAGAAGGTTGTGTACCCGGGGCATCGTCGATTCTTTCATATCAGGTATCCCGTAGTAAAGAAAGGGAAGCAATTCAAAGGTCTGAGGCAGATCACCGGATGAAGCCTATCCAATTTTCTGGTGATGATGTATTTGGTATGGTCAAGGATTTTAAAATAATTTTTGGAAAGGGTTCTGGCAGACAATCTGTTCCGAATGACGCTAAAGGACATGTGCCCATGTGGAAGAAGAAATCTATATTTTAGAAGCTACCTGCTCCTGTCAATCAAACGGAAGTATATGATTCCTAATCGAAAGTTTGGGGCAGTGGGCACGAGCTGTTTGTGTTTATGTCTACAAGATTTAAAATTTTCTAATAACCTATATTTTGTATTGGTATTGTCTAGGGACGTAAGCGGATCAGATCGGATCAGATTTTGCTCATACTATATCCTTTACCATATATTTTTCTCTTATTCGGACTGGAGCGGATATTGACCGGTTTCGGATTCGAATACGGATATATCGTAGTTCGGATTCGAATAACAAACGAGGCGAACTTGGACCCCGAAATAAAAATAGTCGGATATATGCTTTCATTGGTAGATAATTATAGTTCTTGTAAATTTTGAGAGGGATTTAAACTGTAAGTGTCAAAAAGTTAAGAGAAAAGAGACACAATGCGCTAAAACTCAAGCACTGGTAGAAATTTAGAACTAAACATGCTCGAAAAATAAATTCGGTGAGTCAATAGGTACTAATCTTGTGAGATTGGCTTTGGCTTTTGACTCAAAAGTTGGATTGTCCTGTTTAAAACCTTCGGATCATCCTAATTAAATATTGGATAATCCACATCAGCTTGCTATTTGCTATACCATATCCTATGTTGTATCCGGAGCACCATTTCGAAACCAAATATTCTTATCCGCCGAATTCCGTAAAATCAGATATGATCCTTAAAACGGATTCGGGGCCAATTTCTGCGTGAAAATTATCCTATCTATTTACACCCTTAATATTGTCGCATCAGGTTCATTAGAATCTTCTTGCAATATCTATCTACTATTACAATGTGTTGTTCTGAATTTAGATTTACCACCACTATGCCAGTTTCCCGCCCGAACACCTCCAAAGCACTGTAACCGTTGATTTGAAATATAAATTTAGCATCTGTCATGCATCAAGTGTTAGTGGGAATAATCTAACGGCTGATGTGTGTTGGATTCGCCTTCCTGCCCGCAATTAAGCATCTACCCGAGCGCATATGTACGAACCTCCTAGAAGGCTAGCTAAAGGTAGGGATCAGACCGTTTCGTCCCTGCCCGCTCCCGCGAGCGGCAGGGCAAAACCCTAAATCGCGCGCCGCCGGGCCTCCCCTCCCCCTGTCCTCTCCCGCGCCGCCACCAGAGGGTGCGCCGGGGAGAAGCCTCGGGGGCGTCGGCGGCGGCAGGGACTCTCTCCCCTCTCGCTCGGTTGCTGTGGCGCGGGCTGCGGCGGTCGTCGGGGGCGCGGCGCTGGTCGAGGGGCGCCGTGGCGTGGTCGTGCGGCGGCGGCGTGGCGGCTTCGTGTTCCCGGCGTACCCGTCGCGGGGGCGGTGCTCTCGGGATCTACCCCGGCGGCAGGTGACGCGCGCGGACCCTCCTCCGACGGAAGACGGCCTGGGGCGGCGCTGGGCGGGGCGCCCCGACAACTTCGTGGAGGCGCGCGTGGCGGGTGGGCTCGGGCCGGGGCAGGGGCCTCTGGGCACTCCGAGCTCTGATCTACCCCCCGATCTGAGGGCTCTGGCAGCCAGGGGGCTGCTGGCCGCCGATCTGGCTGGTGGAACCCCCCTCCCTCGCCGCCTCTCGTCTCGGGTTCTTCGCGGCAGGGCCATGTCTCCTTTTTCAATCTGAGGTGTGTGCGCTTGGACGCCGGGGCGGTGGCCCTGGAAGGTGGGAGCTTGATGGTTGGCGGGCGTGCCAGAAGCTCGGGTGCTGGCCAGTGTCCACGGCCGTGAGGGTGGCGTGGCGCCGGCGAGCAGCGTGGTGCGGTGGTGGGTCGACCTTCTGGTTGGCCCAATCTGTAGATGGTGGAGGGATTTTGCCGAGGGGAAACCCTTGCCCGCTTGGGCCACGACGGCGACGTCCACGGACGCCGTGACCTTCCTGAAGGCGTCGATTGGGGCTTCTCTCTATCCATCTACAGGCTCCGGGTGAAAACCCTAGATCCTCAGATCGGGCGGTGGCGACACTCCGGTGTCGTTCTCTTCTTGAAGACATTGTCTTGGAGTCCACAACACGAGCCTCTCTGATGGTTGTGACGGAGGTGGTTCTTCGGCGATCATCGGCAATGCTTGCTCCGTGTCCTTCCCTGGTCGAGCCTCCTTGGTGCTACCTCTCGGTCTGTGAGCAACGCTGGTCGGTCCCCGGTGGTGGTCGACTTCCGGTGGCGCTTCCGCGACGAAGGAGTGTTGTTGAGGCGCGCGTGAAAAATGGCTCGCTCTCGGGTGAGCTCCGGCCCGACACTGTAGACTCCAGCTCTTCTTCGAGTCCTCTCGTAGGCGCTTTGGCTGAGCTTCTTGGTCGCGCTTCCGGCTGTAGCTTCTTCGGTAGTTCGTGTGGGTGTGTGGTGTCGTTCTGTAAGCTGGGTTCAGCACTCTGTATCGTTCTCGTCGTTGTTGGCTTTGTTAATTCAAAGTTGGGCACTTCAGTGCCTTTTATCTAAATAGTATAAATGCCCGTGCGTTGCCACGGGTACTCAAATTTCATTTCTCAATGCATATATAATTCATAACAAAATTTAAAAATAAATTAGAAATATCATAATGCACTACGTCATATAATACCGAACACAATAACAAGATTAGGAAGCTAACCTGCTACCAAATCTTCCCCAGTTATCTAATTCTTGAATTGAGTGGCAACCCTAATAAGTCCAGAAGAAACAAAGCGTGCAATAGTTTTACCGATGAATACAAAGAAGTACATGCCATATCACATTAAAAGATCATGTACTTACTTCAATTGCCATCTCCGTACACCCCTAGTACAAACTGTACAGGAAAACAAAAGAACCGCTCACCAACAATCAGTCTGAGCACCTTGAAAGAAATTAGCAGAATCAAACTTGTGGGCACAGAGTGAGAATAACATTGCATGGCCTTCTCTAGGTTATAAACACAACTTCTTGACAACTGTAAATCCTTTCAACACAAATTGGAGTGTGTGCTAGACCATCATCGCATAGTGTTAATGTCGTTGCCATGTGCCATGGTCAACTGAAGGAAGAGCATTAATCGCCGGTGTGGTTCACTGGGACTACACCGATCCTCCATCAACCTGAGGTAGATCTGCTTCAGTGCCACACATCCACATGATTTACCTGAGGAAGAGAGATACATATTTGAGCTCCAATTAGTCGAGAGGTAAAAAAAATCTATCGAACTGTTTTAATACAATCCAAACAAAAAAACCGGAAGCCTTTTGAGTAACTACTACGTAAAAAATTATCGAAATGTCAAATTATCGAATCTTGTGAACCCTAAATTAAAGCTGAGTGCGGCCATTAGATCAAATAGAGTTTCTGCTAATGAAAAATAAACATATCTATGTAGAAGCGGAGGACATGATGCAATAGTTAATACATACACCAGTGGGACTGCTGGGGAAGAGTTAATAAGCAAGTTACACAAATCAGATACACAATCATGTCTGCAATATTCCCTTTTGTAAGTTCTGCTTCTTACATATTTTTATGAAATTGCCAACAATTTGATGGAAATTATAGTATCACATGTCTATTTGGATCTTTTCTAGAAAATTTAACAAATTGGCCAACTAAAGGTGTGGTGCTAATGCTTATTTTTCCTACACAACATTACATATTTTTCTTGACACTCCCAATTTGACATGTACATGCAAAAACCAAAAGTGGAGCACCTTGAGCATACTCCATTCTAGAATGCAACTGGTTCTACACAAACGAACCATTGTATTTTTACTGTCCATAAGAAAAGAATGGGGATCAGCATACGTTTTTTAGTACTTTTATTCAGCAAATAGAGTTTTGGGGGGTGAATATTTGAACTTCTGTAGGAAAATGTATGTTAGCCTCCAAGGGGAAATTTTCATGATATTAATTAAATTTAGTTTTGTTGCTCTCGACATACTATTTATATACAAAACATTATCAAATGATTTAATATACAGGTACACAAGTTGCCGCCATTAGAATGGTCAATATCAAGAACTCTCTAATTGGTAGCCATCATGAACATAAGAGCACTTTCCCTTACAAGAAAATACTTCATTACAGCTAGGGGTATAGCACTGACCTGCCAACGATATGCCATATACACTGTTGGCTCATAGTGCTCTCCCAGAAACCGAACATGAAGGAGATGATCCATGAGATCCCCTGGAAAGTGAACAAACATTGTTTCTCAAGAAAATCCTCTATAGACGGCGACTAACTGTTATATTGCCCTCCACTGAAGTATAATATACTTAGAATCTTTACATTAAACATGTAAGAATTTTCGGTAATCCAGAGGGAAAAATTGCAAGTAGCAACTCTAAGTTTAAGCGCCATCAAGACGAACTGCAGTAATAATGCTAATATCAATGGCATTTACCAGGCATAAATTAAAACATTATATGCTTCTTGTTTGGCTTCCTATCTTTTCATCTCATGTGCCAGTGTATTTACCTCTATCTCCTACAAGCTACGACCTCACAACTGGAGAACCAAGTATAAGCTGTAGTTTCAAATCTTCTAGCGCATTTGCCAGTACAGAAGAATCGCATTGGCACTTATTGAGAGTGTGGCGCTCAAGCTCGAAAATTCTCTCCAGAGTTTAGTATTCATATCACCATACATATTACACATGGTACTTATACACATAAAAAATAATACAAGTACACAAGAATATGCAAGCTTGGTTTCTATAAATAAGATTTTGTAGTAACCATGAGATACACCTGGAAGGGTCGAACCACAAACTAAAGTAACCATGAAGGCATTAATCCGCTGAAAATAAAAATGGATTCAAGCCACTTCTATAGGCCTAATACTCCAGCAATCACCTCGATTGCTGAGTCTAGTAGGCTAATCACCTCGCTACTCTGAATCACCAACTTCAAATGAGGAATCCGAAAATTACTGTATATTTACCTGCAAGATAACCTATTGTCTAACGAAGATTTCCCTAATGTCATATATCAGCAAGCTGCTAAAATATATTACCAAGCTCACTGTAAAGTATTTCAGAAGGAATACTTGATAGTAGTGGAAGCCAAAATAAAATACGTAGATCTGTTGTGAATTCACTCCCATACTGGATCTAGAAGATAGAACACAGCGATCTTTTTTAGTAACATGAAAAAGGCCCGTGCTTTCCACTGGGTATGCATGTTCAATAGACCAGATTAATCTAGGCAGTCATCTCATCCAAATTTTTACTATAAACGCCTTGGCGATTCAGAGATGCTCACAGCTCAAACCCCATTAAGATACAAAACAAACAGAAAAAAATCTCAACATCTCCTTACACATTACTGAAGCATGCTATACGTACCATGGAGGCACCTGTTCTGCTTTCTCTAAGAGATCAAATAGTAAATCTGATGCATGCTACACACAAAGATAAATGAATATATAGTAATGTACCCGAGAATCAATGATCCTGAAAAAGGTTTCCATGGAAATTGGAAGGCTGATGCATCTCATAAGGAAATAATTGACACATATATCAGCTTTTGAAACTTCATGGTCAAAGTGGAGAGAAGATAATGTAATTCTGAAAACGATGAATGATGTAATGAGAACATCTAATTGCCTTAGAGATTTCAACTCCTGGAATGATGTAATGAGAAATTTTAACTTGAACTTGCATTGAGCGGCAAGTGCATACTACTACACAACACCTACAGAGTGTGCATCTCCAGTTTTGGTATTGGGATTATCAGATTATGCTTCCACGTACAAAGAACTGTCATATTCCAACCCGTTTAATGTCAGTCAATTTATTTGTGAACAAGAAAATAAAGCCCCTAGGCCTAAAGAGAAAGAGTAGTTACTATCATTTGATTTTCATCACTGATTTTGAACCTATCAGATTTTCATCACTGGTTTTGAACCTATCAGATTTGGACCTTCAATCATTTTTTTTTCATGTCTAGCATGTGCACAGTTCTACTTATATATTATGATATTACTATTTAATAACAAATCATGGCAGGTGAAAGTATTAGATGAAGCTTCAAAAACTACCATCGAAGAAAATGAACTGTTGGTAATCAGTGTGGATGAAGTGGAGTCAAGATTACAAACCCTTGTAGCAATACAACTCTTATTGGAGCCTCCATGACTAAAGAGGTAATTTTTGACATAACATCCCATCTAGTGATGGATCAATCAGATTTGGCTGTTCACTTCTCCATAAGCAGTCCACTGCTTTTACAACCATGATGAGACTCCATGACATAAAAGTACACCAAGTACTGAATACTCTCTGAGTATAGAAGATCGCGGTTCAGAAATTACCATTCCCAGAAAAGAGATAAGAGATTCAGTTGTTAAAACCAACAGAAAAATATTATCAATGGTTGTTAAAACAAGGACAATGTGGGTAAGTCTCCCTGAAATTAACTAATCAACAAACCATGGTGTGAAAATTTTAGAGTGTCTTCTATAATTTTTGATGAAAATGGCCTGCTACGCTCATAGTTTAAGCAAGCCTTCAACAATGAAACTTACCAGCTAATCCAGCAAGATAGAATTGTTGAAGTAGAGCAGCAACTAATCTTCAGCTGAATCCATCCAACAGAGGAATCGGAATAATAAAACAACCATCAGCATATTCCGACCCAACACATCCCTGATCAATCCCCAAAAGGACATACATGCAGAGAATCTACATGATATAAATTGTCCAAGTTTCCTTAGTACTTACAGTTGGTCCATTATCAAGAAGATGTTCTTTAATAAATTTACAGCCTGCTTCACCGCTTTGAAAATACATCCCATCAACTTGCATGAAAGACATTAAGCGCAGTGATTTCCATTAGAAAGAACAACTTACATACATCTATAAAAATAACCAACACACGAACATGCAGGAAACATGGTAAACCATATAGCTCAGTGTATGAACTGTAGAAATGTGTAAAGGCTGAAAGAGCATGCACAATCTACAGTACCAGATTTGAGCATCACAATATTACTGGCCAAAATAAATATGTGGGAAAATTAGATTTCCATGTGCTTTACTCTACAACAATATATATTAATTAAAAATCAGATTAACAACATTACTAAACATAAATCATGTTTCTTCAAAGAACTTGTTAGCTAACTGATACGTGTTGTTTGGTCTGCTAGCTATTTTTTTGGTTTCGATATCTTGGTCTCTGCTTAATAATAATAATATATGTGTTTATTTATCTCTGTTATACATGTATTTGTTTCAACTATCCTTCAACCAGATTGTTCAGGAATAAATTCTCAAAACTGCAATTTTTTTTTGGCTGAAATGAAGATACAGAGCATCACATGTAACGAGAACTATCAAAATAAATCTTGGGAACCTGAGTACAATCTTTGTATCATACATTAACTCTAGGGATGGCACAGTCTTCTCTTTCCCCGCAAGACTCTGGTTATTTGCATCTAGATTAGAGTTGAAGCATTTTTTCTGCACGAAGGATTGCAACAGTATGTTATTTCACTTAGGTAGCCTAAAATTAGGGTACTTGAGAACTGCAAAATACCATTTTTGTAAAACTGCTTAAAATTAGGGTACTCGAGAAATGCAAGCTACCAGTTTTTATTCATTCTGAAAGGATGTTTTCACATTTAGTCTTAACTATAGCCTGTCAAGGAATTTTTACAAATATCTTGCAGGTGTTTATACAGTAGGGAACAATTATTAAAAATCATACCAGACCAGGTGTTACCATCCTTCGAAGCAGTGTGGTTTTCCAGTGGGCGTGAAGGAGAACTTGATGAGGCACATCCTCCAGAAGATAAATTTGAAGAAGGGATGGCCGAGTATTGTCCTCTACCCCTTTCATATTCACTACTCCTCTCATCCGGAGGTCTTCACGTTCATCTCTTGACCTCCGTCCTCCACTCCAACTGATGCCCAAATTGTTCTCCTGGAATTGGCGTGAGGGAGGTCAGGCCACCGCCACCCTTTCTAAGTCTTCCACCGCAGCCCCGTCCCCGTTCGTCGTCGGTCCGCAAATGCCGCCAACGCGCTTTTGCAAGGGATATAGGAGAGGCACGTCAGGACAGGGAGATGGTAATGTAGGGAGAGAGAGAGAGAGAGGAGCGAGGAGATACCAGGGTATGCAATTTCCCTTTCTCCGGTCGCGTGTTGCATCTGACGCCGCCGCACCACGAGAGGAGAGATGGAGACTTGGAGAGGAAAATGAGAGGGTTTCGGATGGGGGACGTTGACTCCTGGTAGGGGTGAGACGGAGGCGATACCTGTTGCTGCAGAAAGATGGCGCATGGACGGTCGAGGCCTCCTTGCTGACTTCGGGGTTCCTCCACGCGGAGAGGTGCCGCCAAGCTCGACGATGAACCTGCAGATCTGGCGGCATGGAAGGGAGGGGTGTGCCGTGTGTGCCAGGGAGATAATCAGGGATGGATTGGGGCTACATCGAGAGGGCGGGCGGAAACGTAGCGGGGCACATCGAAGGGCGCGATCTAAGCGGTGTTGGAGCGGCCCAGCGTGGCCCATGTTTGGCGCGAGCGGAACGGGAGACGACGACGAAAGAGTGGTCGTAGTGGGATGGTGGCAGAATAGGGAACATGTTCCTCCTTTTTAAGTAGTGTAGATGTAGATGTAGATGTAGAA
>NC_061511.1:239140559-239167550 GCF_022539505.1 Lolium rigidum | reverse complement strand
AACCTTATCTTTCATACGCATCACAGTGGTGTGGATTATAAGGAATTGACGAATTCTCATCGACGAGGAGATGTGCTGCAGGCTCAACAAGAATAGGGTAATTAATAGTGCTAGGTCTCCAAAAAATTACGGAATTTAAAAGTCCATAAGCTTTGGGTTAAATTTTCCCAGCAATCATGCTAATACTGGTAACTGAGACTAGTCACAATGGAAAGTATCATAGACTAGTATCACACATATGATACTAGTTTATGATACAACATCTATAATATTTTCATCATAGTTTCATCATATTTAATATTTTATAGAATCTCAATACAGATATGTGTACATGATGTGTTGCCACTAAAATTTCTAGTTTTATGTGCTATGATACTGTATCGACCTATGATACTAGTCTCATCCCTCTCCTCATTAATTGATGTGCCACATAATTTTTTTACCTACATGACATGCATGATACTATCTACGATACTCTCATTGTGGCTAGTCTGATCTGGGTACAACTCTTATCAATTTTTGTGTTTTCTAGCCACAAAAAAACGTAAGAACCTTTAATATTTACTGCTGCCGACTGAACCTTTAATATTTACTACTCCCACGGTTTTGTTCAGATCTTATGGTGCAGTTAATTTTGACGATGAGGGTTATGATTGATTCTTCCATGGAGCTTCAAGTATATGCTCTCTCAGTCCATAATTACCCTTTATTTTGGTTTAGTCAAAGTCAAGTTTTGTAAAGTTTGATCAACTGTATATGAAAAGAACTCAACATTCACACTACAAAATAGGAGAGTGGATTTTGTACACACAAAATAGATACCGCTTGAAAGAAACATCGGAAAACATATTATTTTTACTATATGTATATAGTATTATAATTATTTCCCCTTATATGTTTAGTCAAACTTTAAGAGGTTGACTTTAACTAAACCCTGAATGCAGTGTAATCACGCTAGAGGGAGTATAAAGATAATGCCTATCTGTTAGACTTTCTAGGTCTTGCTAAATAAGAAAATAATGAATTAAAGTACCGTGCTAAGGGTCACCACATCCACGGACATTGGGGCCCCTCTATACCCCCCCTCTACTCACCTCGCTAAAATACTTGCATCACCGGTGAGCAGCGGCAAATCTTGTGCGGGGCTAGTGGCGGGAGAGCATGGCCTTTTCGCTGCTTCGACAACACAGGGAGGTTGATGGTGAGTGCGCCAACTACCATGGCTAGGTCCGATGCTACACAAGGTCTATTGCGACGAGCGTTTCATGTGGCGCGAAACAGAGGGTGCCGGCACTGCGTCAATGGTGCTAGGGACCCATGGGTCAGATCGTGCAATAAGCGTTTCATGCAAGCTTCCCACGCTTGGCGCGAGAGTGGCGCGCAGTTCGGCTGCGCTGAAGTGTGAAGGGTAGAGAAATGTGCAGAGCTCTCCCGATGGGCGCCAACACATGAGCATGGTAGGGGCATTGCGGTGCGCACACTCATATATTGGAAGATGGTGTCGGTGGCCTGCAACGATACGAGCTTCTAGCTTGGCGGTGTTGCTGTGTCGGTTGATTTGACCCATGGGGTAGCAGACGAGGATTACAAGGCAACGTCCTAGGCGATGTTTATGCGAGATGGTTGCAGTGGTAGACAAAGTTACTTACCCTCTCCCATCAAGGCAGCCTTTTTTTTTGTTTGCCAATTTATTCGACACGATGATGGTCTTAGGTAGACATTATTATTTAACAATTTATGGTTGTATGCATCAACCTATCCAGAGGCTTGAGGTGATCTTCTTTTTTTAAAAGAAAAAAACTTCTCTCTGTTCTTTGATATAAGGTGTTCAGTTTTTTGAGAAAACTTCTGAATTATAAGGTCTGTTGCATTCCAACACTTGGTTGGACAATTAAACTTCTCTATTCTCTCATGTCAATTTGTTAGGGGTAATCTCGTCAATAACTGGTATAACATTCCTCCACATGTGTTCTTTAGTTTTGATACCAAAAACTATACACCCTGTACTTAGCAACGGATGGAGGAGTACCTAACTGCCAAGGACACCTGCGAACACAGCTACTTGTGGCCAACGGGCTCAACGCCTTGATTTATGAGTGAATGAAAGTTACTTAGGACTAGTTACCATATAATGAATGGTATAATACAAGATAAGACGTGCTTTTTTTTCTGTGAGAAACAGTACTCCCTCGTCTCAGTTTACTAGTCTTCTCCGTATCCCTAGATTGTCAATTTGACCTATATAATTTAAAATATATAGTGCAAAAATTATATCGTTAGAAAATAGAACATCCAAACTTTCTAATGATATAATTTTTATATCATATAACTAATACTAACTTGATTAAATTTACGACCTAGAGGTACGCGCACGCCTAATAAACTGTGAGAGAGAGAGTACAAATTATATATAGAAGTAGCAATCTCTGTTCTTAGATGCTTAAGTGAAGCAAATGTTAACTTCCCTGCAGAGGAACAGCTTGCAACAAGAGAGATGCCCCAGAATCTCGTACTTGGAGGGGACTTAAGGGTGGGATGACTAATATTACTTTCTCCGATCCATAATAATTATCGGGATGTTTGTTCAAATTTACACAAAATTGAACTAAAGCCTCAACATTTTCGGAGTAATATTTTCTCTCGCACATCCCATCGGAATGCATCATCCATGGTCTGAGGGAAATCGTGTGTCATAGGGTGCTGATCAAGGAGCATGGCCTCTCAGTCGACAGTGAGTAAGACATGAGAGAAAGGGACTTATATTACAAAGTTTGAATTATTCAATTGCAGGGTACAATAGACATTCAAATATATGCGCGGCCGGGATACAAGGTGGATGAAGTAGTATGTTTTGAAACACTGACGCACTATGCGTTTATTACAAAGCAAACGGGAACAAGACAGCATGCATAGGATAGGTGGTATACATGGAGCAACAAGTTATATGTAGAGTTCAATGACGGATCGAACTCCTAGGATAGGGTAAATTTTGTAGTGAATAAATCCTGCTTCCTTGAATATGTTGTTCCAGTCTTGCTCATATCGTTCTTTGGCCGTAAATAGTGACATCATCTGCATATCCATCAAGAGTTGAGCTTCAAGTATATTTTGTGAGGGAGATCCAACCACTTCGTCGATGACGATGACCTTCCCTTCCTTTGTTCCATGGGCAATGGCCTCTCTGCATCGTGTCAGAATCTTCACACAATCCGCGTCGCTCCAATTATGCAGCACATACTACCAATCCAACAACAAAGAGATTCAGATATATTACAAAGTATTTTATTAAATGCATGGTGTGGGTGTATTTGTGTGGCTTTGTAAATGGTGAAAAAATAGTACCTTAAGTAAAATACGATCAGCAGATGGGATGAACTCCATCATGTCCCCAGCAATGAACTCGACATTGTCCTGAGCCGAGCTTCCTTGAATCACATGTGGGAGGTCAAGAACTGAACATTTGACGTGTGGGAAGGCCTTGGCGATGGCCCTCGCCATGGTACCGGTCCCGCCAGCGACGTCAACCAGGGATGTTATCCCCTTGAAGACGTCACTGCATTCACGGACCACAAGGTCTGCAAGGTATCGGCTGTCGGCAGCCATGGCCTCGTTGAACACGGAGTTGAACTCCGCGTCTTGGGCAGCAACGACATAGGGGCTCCGGCCGTTCGCCATCACGAACGGCGTGGCCTCGCCGTCGCTCTGGAACCACTTCCCCAGCTGTAGGGCGGATCCAACAATCTGCGGCGTGGTTGTCATGAGAATGCACGACGACAGCCGCCATGCGCTGCCGTTGATGCCGGTGTCGCTGACGAGGAGGCGAGACATTGTGTTTAGGTGGTACACGCAGGTCGCTCCGTCGCCGTCGTCGACAGCGGCACCCTCAGCCACAAAGATTCCTTCCGTGGCCAAAACGTTCATGAGGCGCGCCAAGTAGGGCTGCTTGCTTGGAGGGAGGGGGAGGGTAGCAAGCAGGTCAGGCAAGGAGGCGCTGCCACCGCAACGGTGGAGAGCATCGGCGATTCCAAGCTTGACCGCGCTATGCAATGCCATGGACTTGAGGTAGCCTAGGGAGTGGCGCACGAGATCTGCCTCGGCTTGCAGAAGCTCAGCGCTTGCCATGGCCATTTCGATTGTTTGTTTGTGCTTTAAGGATGGAAATTTGGTTGAGGTGAGAATCTTCACAATGCGTGATTTATAGACCAGCTATCCGTAGTACGCGGCTAGCAACCTGCGAGCCATGCGGACTTCTTTTTCCGTATCTTTCCCTTCTCAAATTGCCTAACCGGCTAATTAACCCATTGGCTGCAGCTATATCAGATGTATACAATTTAATACCGAGTAGTTAGGATTGTGGCTTTTCGATGTGCACAAGATAACATAAAACAGTCCATCCATTCATTAGGCTCTCGCTTGTTGATTGGTGATCATGGCGCTCGCACCTGCTGTCAAGGCTGCCTGCGGTGCATCTGTGCAGACGAAAATTTACATTCTTTTATGAATGGAGGTAGTGTCTTTTTTTTTTTGGAAAAACATGTTCAAACCTGGGCCTCTACATGATGCACAAAACCATTTTTATTAAAGTCTTTAATAAAACTATAAAAAAGAATATATTAACCAACTCGAAAGTCACCTTCCTGACGATAATTGTCGCTACACCTTACTAGCATAGTTTTTACCTGAACCTTAGTTCCAGCTAAGTTTCGTCCTAGAACCAGGTCCTCACTCCATTATTGGCGACCTTGAGATGGAAAATGATAAGAAAATTGCCTCGGCTTCATGTCCAAGACAAATTTCTCCTGGCTTAACTAGCTTTTCCGAGTAACCAAAGCCCAGCTTAGACCGAAAAAGCTTCGATTTTTTTTTTTGTCCAAAATGAGAAGTCTTTGCTACCCTAGGTTACGAACCACTAAAAATGCCCATATATAACTTACATATTTCGATGTCGTCGTTCGAACCGCTTTCTTTAGTCAATTACTACATGTGAAGAATAAGAGCTTGTGTGTATTCAAAACATATATAGCTGTTAGCTACCACGGTCATCCAGATGGCATGATGTGTTTGTGCAGCTACATCATGCTCAGCTGTTCACATGTATTATCATTCTTTTTTTTGTTTATGTGATGTCAGATGTAGAAGTTTTGTACCCTCGTGTTTAGTTGAACGGAGCACCTTGATGGGTCGTTCAGTCTTCCATTTTGATTTGTAATGTGACGTTTACTAAATATTTTGACTTTATGTGTTAAATGCAACATACATGCTAGACGTGGGGTGGAAATAAATGGAAGGCTAAGGGCATGTATAATGATAGAGAAGATATGTCTTCTATTAGCCTTCCACGTTATATAGAGAAAGTCGTAGAGATAAGTCATATAGTAAATTAGTATCTCTTATTGTAATCCCTAGCAATTAATGATAAATAATCATTTTTAGTAAGAAATTAGTTGCTCAGAGAAGACATATGGTACAATGCATAAAATAATATTCTCTTGTATTTTCTAAGAGATGATATCTTAGCTAAGAGAAGGCAACCTTTGCTTTCTTATTTCTCTCTCCTCCAGCTAAGAAAAAATCCTACGTGGGCTACGCTAAGGGCCGGAAGACTGACGTCGCTCCATTGTACATGTCTTAACTACTATGTTTTGTCGTTTATCCAAAACTTGTGGAAGCCTTGAGACTACCAATTAGACCGTAAGTAGCAAGGTGGAACGAATGTACCAAATATCTCTTGTTCATACAATTTATGTGATGTGGCCCTTTACAAGGGATTTTATACTTCCTCCAAAATTTACTAATGTGAGTACGTGGCAAGTTTGTCTTCTCATTAATTGTTACAAGAATGCGAGGTAGCATCACCTAGATACTCATTTTACCTCTATACCTATTTCGTGTAATTAGGATATATTAGCCAACAAGTGACGAGCTTGTGAGCTACGAAAAATATGAACTTAATTGATTCTTTTCGGTATCATGATAGCATTGAAAACAAATCTTGACTCTAGGGCTGGTTGTTCAAATTGAAGATTTCCATTGTAACTAGCGTAACCACTATGTTTTGTCGTTTATCTAAAACTAGATGTATCTTTCAAACCTACTCATCCATTTAATTTATTCACAAACCTTATTGAAAGATGTATAGCTGATTTCTTACATCTGAATGAACGGCCTTTATAATATTTCTTGTTCGACTCGGTACTCTTGTGCACGAGTTTGTAGGGCTGGGGCCAACTTCAGGTTTTAAAAAATTATTAGGAAGCAGGTTTAATTAGTTCTTTTTTTTGAGGTTTAATTAGTTCTCGGTATTACGAAGTACACAATATAGTGTCTAACAGTTAATCTTCATACATTACGACCGATCAAAAGGTGTCCAAGTATAGCAGTGGTCTTCGTGACTTGGCTAAGTACTCTCATATTGCCGATTGTTGTAAGGACTATAATTTAAATTTTATCGCTATTTCTGAGACGGGTAAGCGAGATTAATCTTGAAGTTTCTTAAACCGGTTATCCGGGGGTATAGAATTTGAATGGTTTTCTCGCCCACCTAGAGGTAGGTCCGGTGCCTTGCTCATTGGAGTCCGGACAGATTTCATGGAAGTTTTGGCTAATTCTGATGGTAAGTATCATATCAAACTCACTATTAGGAATAAAGCTGATAATTTCATTTGCAGTCTGGTCTCTGTTTATGGTCTGGCTCAGGACAACTTTAAGACCAACTTTTTATGTGTTGTGAATCTTGCAAAGGATGATCCGTATCCTATTCTCTAAGGGGGTGATTTCAATTTGTTGAGATTCCACCATGAGAAAGTAAAAGCCCTTTCAATGGTCACTGACCTTTCTAGTTTAATGGTGTCATCGATAGCTTAGACTTGAGAGAGGTTGAGATGGCAGGCCAGCAATATACACGGGCTAACAGTTTACTGACCCAACATACGAAAAACTGGACCACGTGTTGATGGACACTAGTTGGGAGGATAAGTACCTGATGGTGTCTGTACGCGCTCTAGAACGTATTGAAAAGCTATAGGACCATGCTCCCATACTTTTAATTACCGGCTTATCAAGACCGCTATCTAAGAAACCATTTAAGTTTGAACTTGTATGATTACAGCGGGATGTATTCCACGAGATGATTAAATATGTATGGGAAAGACCATTATATGGCAACAATCCGGTAATAAGGTGGAATCAAAGATGCGAGCTCTATGCAAATACCTTTCTGGATGGGAAAGTCATACAACCGATATTCTTAAAAAGGATAAGCTTCGCTTATCGAATATCATTGATGAGCTAGAAGCGCTTGCTGAAGTCCCGGCCGCTAACGAGCACTGAATTGGATTTAAAAAACCAATCTAATACTCAATTAGCGGGTCTACTTCGGGAAGAAGAGTTGAACGGGTACCATCGTTCGAAAGCCCAATTCATTATGGAAGGAGATTCAAATACGAGATATTTTCATGGGATTGCCAATGGCCGTCACAGGAAAAAGCGGATTCAATCTCTAGTACAAGATGAGGGTCTAATCGAAGGCCGTGAGCAACTTAAATCATATATTACTAATTATTACAAGGGTCTATTTGGTCCACCGGATGAGAGTTCCTTCTCTCTGGATGAGTCCCAAATATAAGACATACCCCAAGTGTATCAGGAGGAGAATAATGTTTTAACGGATCCTTACTCGGAGGAGGAAGTTAATAAAGCGATTTTCCAAATAGTACATAACAAAGCCCCGGGTTCTGATGGTTTCCCTACTGAATTTTACCAGACTTTTTTGGATACCATTAAAGAGGATCTTCTATAAATGTTCAGTGTTTTACACGCCAGACAACTAGAACTATTCCGTCTAAATTTTGGTGATATTATTTTGTTACCCAAGGTTAAGGAGGCAGAAAGGATCCAAAAATATAGATATATCTGCCTCTTCAATGTAAGTTTCAAGATATTCACTAAAGTGGCCACCATTAGACCGAATACAGTGGCTGATCATGGGGTGAGGCCGTCGCAAACCTCTTTCATGCAAGGACGTAATATCCTAGATGGGATAGTAGTTCTACGTGAGGCGGTTCATGAACTGCACACTAAAAAGATGAATGGGGTAATATTAAAATTTGATTTTGAGAAAGCTTATGATAAAGTAAATTGGTCTTTTCTTCAACAGACACTCAAGATGAAAGGTTTTTCAGCTGAGTGGCGAGCTTTGATCAAGAATTTTGTGTATGGAGGAAGTGTTTCGATCCGTGTCAATGATGATAATGGACGCTTCTTCCAAGCAAGATAAGGCTTACGCCAAGGTGACCCTCTATCACCACTTTTATTCAATATTGTGGCTGATATGCTTGATATCTTGATTGAATGAGCTAAATCTGATGACCAAATTGAAGGGGTGATTCCACATCTAGTCGATGGGGGTTTATCAATCCATCAATATGTTGATGATACAATTTTATTTATGGAACATGATCTCGATAAAGCTCAAAATTTAGAGCTAATATTGGTAGCTTTTGAGCATTTATCGGGCCTCAAAATAAACCTCTATAAAAGCAAATTGTTTTGCTTTGGCGAGGCTCAGGACTCAGTTGCCTAATATTCAGAACTATTTGGTTGTGGGCAAGATCAGTTTCCTATCAACTATTTGGGTATCCAGATTCATTATCGGAGTTTAACAATTGCTGAGTGGAAGCTAGTCGAAGAGAGACTACCTAAGAGACTTAGTAGTTGGAAAGGTAAAATGCTATCTCTTGGAGGAAGAATGGTTTCATTAATGCAGTGCTCACCAACATGGTGATGTATATGATATCCTTCTTCATTTTGCCAAAAGGTGTATTACACAAGCTCGATTATTATGGATCGAGATTTTTTTGGCAAGGGGATAGTGAGAAAAAAGAAAGATTGACTGGTCAAGTGGTCTGTCATATGCCGACCTAGAGATATGGGTGGGCTAGGGGTTCACGACCTTGAAGTCAAGAACTCAGCCATATTAGGTAAGTGGCTTTACAAGCTTCTAACCGAAGATGGCGTATGGAAGATGATGGCGTGTATTTCACACGTTCGTTGGGAACCCCAAGAGGAAGGTATGATGCGCACAGCAGCAAGTTTTCCCTCAGAAAGAAACCAAGGTTTATCGAACCAGGAGGAGCCAAGAAGCACGTTGAAGGTTGATGGCGGCGGGATGTAGTGCGACGCAACACCGGAGATTCCGGCGCCAACGTGGAACCTGCACAACACAACCAAAGTACTTTGCCCCAACGAAACAGTGAGGTTGTCAATCTCACCGGCTTGCTGTAACAAAGGATTAACCGTATTGTGTGGAAGATGATTGTTTGCAGAGAAAACAGTAAAAAACAAGTATTGCAGCAGATTTGTATTTCATTATTAAAGAATGGACCGGGGTCCACAGTTCACTAGAGGTGTCTCTCCCATAAGATAAAAGCATGTTGGGTGAACAAATTACAGTCGGGCAATTGACAAATAGAGAGGGCATAACAATGCACATACATGTCATGATAAGTATAGTGAGATTTAATTGGGCATTACGACAAAGTACATAGACCGCCATCCAACCGCATCTATGCCTAAAAAGTCCACCTTCGAGGTTATCGTCCGAACCCCTCCAGTATTAAGTTGCTAACAACAGACAATTGCATTAAGTATGGTGCGTAATGTAATCAACAACTACATCCTCGGACATAGCGCCAATGTTTTACCCTAGTGGCAACAGCACAACACAACCTTAGAACTTTCTGTCACTGTCCCAGGTGTCAATGCAGCCATGAACCCACTATCGAGCATAAATACTCCCTCTTGGAGTTAAGAGCAAAAACTTGGCCAGAGCCTCTACTAATAACGGAGAGCATGCAAGATCATAAACAACACATATGTAATAACTTGATAATTAACATAACATGGTATTCTCTATCCATCGGATCCCGACAAACACAACATAGAGTATTACAGATAGATGATCTTGATCATGTTAGGCAGCTCACAAGATCCAACAATGAAGCACAATGAGGAGAAGACAACCATCTAGCTACTGCTATGGACCCATAGTCCAGGGGTGAACTACTCACTCATCACTCCGGAGGCGACCATGGCGGTGTAGAGTCCTCCGGGAGATGAATCCCCTCTCCGGCGAGGGTGCCGGAGGAGATCTCCGGAATCCCCCGAGATGGGATTGGCGGCGGCGGCGTCTGCGGAAGGTTTTCCGTATCGTGGTTTTTCGCCTCGGGGGTTTCGCGACGGAGGCTTTAAGTAGGCGGAAGGGCGAGTCGGAGGGCCGACGAGGGGCCCACACCATAGGGCGGCGCGGGCCCCCTCCGGCCGCGCGGCCCTATGGTGGCGGCGCCTCGTCGCCCCACTTCGTATCCCTTTCGGTCTTCCGGAAGGTTCGTGGCAAAATAGGACCCCGGGTCTTGATTTCGTCCAATTCCGAGAATATTTCGTTACTAGGATTTCGAAACCAAAAACGGTAGAAAACAAGCAATCGGCTCTTCGGCATCTTGTTAATAGGTTAGTTCCGGAAAATGCACGAATATGACATAAAGTGTGCATAAAACATGTAGGTATCATCAATAATATGGCATGGAACATAAGAAATTATCGATACGTTGGAGACGTATCAGCATCCCCAAGCTTAGTTACTGCTCGTCCCGAGCGAGTAAAAACGATAATAAAAGATAATTTCTGAAGTGACATGCCATCATAACCTTGATCATACTATTTGTAAACATACGTAATGAATGCAGCGATCAAAACAATGGTAATGACATGAGTAAACAAGTGAATCATAAAGCAAAGACTTTTCATGAATAGTACTTCAAGACAAGCATCAATAAGTCTTGCATAAGAGTTAACTCATAAAGCAATAAATCAAAGTAAAGGTATTGAAGCAACACAAAGGAAGATTAAGTTTCAGCGGTTGCTTTCAACTTGTAACATGTATATCTCATGGATAATTGTCAACATAGAGTAATATAACAAGTGCAATATGCAAGTATGTAGGAATCAATGCACAGTTCACACAAGTGTTTGCTTCTTGAGGTGGAGAGAGATAGGTGAACTGACTCAACATAAAAGTAAAAAGAATGGTCCTTCAAAGAGGAAAGCATCGATTGCTATATTTGTGCTAGAGCTTTTATTTTGAAAACATGAAACAATTTTGTCAACGGTAGTAATAAAGCATATGAGTTATGAAAGTTATATCTTACAAGTTGCAAGTCTCATGCATAGTATACTAATAGTGCCCGCACCTTGTCCTAATTAGCTTGGACTACCGGATCTTTGCAATACACATGTTTTAACCAAGTGTCACAATGGGGTACCTCCATGCCGCCTGTACAAAGGTCTAAGGAGAAAGCTCGCATTTTGGATTTCTCGCTTTTGATTATTCTCAACTTAGACATCCATACCGGGACAACATGGACAACAGATAATGGACTCCTCTTTAATGCATAAGCATGTGGCAACAATTATTATTCTCATATGAGATTGAGGATATATGTCCAAAACTGAAACTTCCACCATGAATCATGGCTTTAGTTAGCGGCCCAATGTTCTTCTCTAACAATATGTATGCTCCAACCATTAAGGTGGTAGATCTCCCTTACTTCAGACAAGACGGACATGCATAGCAACTCACATGATATTCAACAAAGAATAGTTGATGGCGTCCCCGAAGCATGGTTATCGCACAACAAGCAACTTAATAAGAGATAAAGTGCATAAGTACATATTCAATACCACAATAGTTTTTAAGCTATTTGTCCCATGAGCTATATATTGCAAAGGTGAATGATGGAATTTTAAAGGTAGCACTCAAGCAATTTACTTTGGAATGGCGGATAAATACCATGTAGTAGGTAGGTATGGTGGACACAAATGGCATGGTGGTTGGCTCAAGGATTTTGGATGCATGAGAAGTATTCCCTCTCGATACAAGGTTTAGGCTAGCAACGGCATTTGAAACAAACACAAGGATGAACGGTGCAGCAAAACTCACATAAAAGACATATTGTAAACATTATAAGACTCTACACCGTCTTCCTTGTTGTTCAAAACTCAATACTAGATGTTATCTAGACTCTAGAGAAACCAAATATGCAAACCAAATTAGCAAGCTCTAAGTGTTTCTTCATTAATGGGTGCAAAGTATATGATGCAAGAGCTTAAACATGAGCACAACAATTACCATGTATCAAATTATCCAAGACATTTTAGAGTTACTACATGTAGTATTTTCCAATTCCAACCATATAACAAATTAACGAAGAAGAAACTTCGCCATGAATATTATGAGTAGAGCCTAAGGACATACTTGTCCATATGCTACAGCGGAGCGTGTCTCTCTCCCACAAAGTGAATGCTAGGATCCATTTTATTCAAACAAAACAAAAACAAAAACAAACCGACGCTCCAAGCAAAGTGCATAAGATGTGACGGAATAAAAATATAGTTTCAGGGGAGGAACACGATAATGTTGTCGATGAAGAAGGGGATGCCTTGGGCATCCCCAAGCTTAGACAGCTTGAGTCTTCTTAGAATATGCAGGGGTGAACCACCGGGGCATCCCCAAGCTTAGAGCTTTCACTCTCCTTGATCATATTGTATCATACTCCTCTCTTGATCCTTGAAAACTTCCTCCACACCAAACTCGAAACAACTCATTAGAGGGTTAGTGCACAATAAAAATTAACATGTTCAGAGGTGACACAATCATTCTTAACACTTCGGACATTGCATAAAGCTACTGGACATTAATGGATCAAAGAAATTCATCCAACATAGCAAAAGAGGCAATGCGAAATAAAAGGCAGAATCTGTAAAAACAGAACAGTCCGTAAAGATGGATTTTATTAGGGCACCATACTTGCTCAAATGAAAATGCCCAAATTGAATGAAAGTTGCGTACATATCTGAGGATCATGCACGTAAATTGGCTTAATTTTCTGAGCTACCTACAGGGAGGTAGACCCAGATTCGTGACAGCAAAGAAATCTGGAACTGCGCAGTAATCCAAATCTAGTACTTACTTTACTATCAAAGACTTTACTTGGCACAACAAAACATAAAACTAAGATAAGGAGAGGTTGCTACAGTAGTAAACAACTTCCAAGACTCAAATATAAAACAAAAATACTGTAGTAAAGACATGGGTTGTCTCCCATAAGCGCTTTTCTTTAACGCCTTTCAGCTAGGCGCAGAAAGTGTAACTCAAGTGTTATCGAAGGGTGGTGCACCTACAGCGGGGTTTGGAGTTTTCTCAACCATGCATAGTATATTGGATACATAAGTTTCAGCGTCTCCCTTTTCATTAGTCTTGGGCTTGCTACTCTCATCGAACAAATTTTCAGGAACAAGCCAAGCATAGTTATGTTCTAATGCATCATTCATAGCTAGGAGTTTACATGGTATTGGTGCTTTGATCTCCCCACCATCATTAATATTATTAGTGTACCTTATTCTATCAATGTCCATTTTTTCAAGGAGACCAACAAAATTAGTATGAGAACCAAGCATATTAAATTTAGCAAAGACCTTTCTAGCCTCTCTTGCTAGACCACCAAATTCTCTAAGAAGGGTTTCTAAAACAAAATCTTTCTTTTCCCCCTCTTCCATATCACCCGAGTGTAAGAAACATGTGTTGGATTATAGGATTGAGATTAACAAATTTAGTTTCCAACATGCGAACTAAAGCAGCAGCAGCAATTTCATAAGTAGGAGCAAGTTCTACCAAGTGTCTATCTTCAAAATCTTCAACGGTACTAAAATGACTGAAGAATTCTTCTATATTGTTTCTCCCAATGATAGACCCGCGTCCTACCGGTATGTTTTTTGTGGTAAAATTAAAAGGAAACATGATGAATCAAGTAAAGTAAATGCAAGTAACTAATTTTTTTTGTGTTTTTGATATAGCAAACAAGACAGTAAATAAAGTAAAGCTAGCAACTAATTATTTTTGTGTTTTGATATAAGTGCAGCAAACAAAGTAGTAAATAAAATAAAGCAAGACAAAAACAAAGTAAATAGGTTGAGAAGTGGAGACTCCCCTTGCAGCGTGTCTTGATCTCCCCGGCAACGGCGCCAGAAAATATGCTTGATGGCATGTATTTCACACGTTCGTTGGGAACCCCAAGAGGAAGGTATGATGCGCACAGCAGCAAATTTTCCCTCAGAAAGAAAGCAAGGTTTATCGAACCAGGAGGAGCCAAGAAGCACGTTGAAGGTTGATGGCGGCGGGATGTAGTGCGGCTCAACACCAGAGATTCCGGCGCCAACGTGGAACCTGCACAACACAACCAAAGTACTTTGCCCCAACGAAACGAGTGAGGTTGTCAATCTCACCGGCTTGCTGTAACAAAGGATTAACCGTATTGTGTGGAAGATGATTGTTTGCAGAGAAAACGGTAAAAACAAGTATTGCAGCGATTTGTATTTCGGTATTAAAGAATGGACCGGGGTCCACGGTTCACTAGAGGTGTCTCTCCCATAAGACAAAAGCATGTTGGGTGAACAAATTACGGTCGGGCAATTGACAAATAGAGAGGGCATAACAATGCACATACATGTCATGATAAGTATAGTGAGATTTAATTGGGCATTACGACAAAGTACATAGACCGCCATCCAAGCGCATCTATGCCTAAAAAGTCCACCTTCGAGGTTATCGTCCGAACCCCCTCCGGTATTAAGTTGCTAACAACGGACAATTGCATTAAGTATGGTGCGTAATGTAATCAACAACTACATCCTCGGACATAGCGCCAATGTTTTATCCCTAGTGGCAACAGACACAACACAATCTTAGAACTTTACATCCATCGTCCCGGGTGTCAATGCAGGCATGAACCCACTATCGAGCATAAATACTCCCTCTTGGAGTTAAGAGCAAAAACTTGGCCAGAGCCTCTACTAATAACGGAGAGCATGCAAGATCATAAACAACACAACTTGATAATTAACATAACATGGTATTCTCTATCCATCGGATCCCGACAAACACAACATAGAGTATTACAGATAGATGATCTTGATCATGTTAGGCAGCTCACAAGATCCAACAATGAAGCACAATGAGGAGAAGACAACCATCTAGCTACTGCTATGGACCCATAGTACGGGGGTGAACTACTCACTCATCACTCCGGAGGCGACCATGGCGGTGTAGAGTCCTCCGGGAGATGAATCCCCTCTCCGGCGAGGTGCCGGAGGAGATCTCCGAGAATCCCCCGAGATGGGATTGGCGGCGGCGGCGTCTCTGGAAGGTTTTCCGTATCGTGGTTTTTCGCCTCAGGGGTTTCGCGACGGAGGCTTTAAGTAGGCGGAAGGGCGAGTCGGAGGGCCGACGAGGGCCCACACCATAGGGCGGCGCGGGCCCCCTGCGGCCGCGCGGCCCTATGGCGGCGGCGCCTCGTCGCCCCACTTCGTATCCCTTTCGGTCTTACGGAAGGTTCGTGGCAAAATAGGACCCTGGGTCTTGATTTCGTCCAATTCGAGAATATTTCGTTACTAGGAATTCTTAAACCAAAAACGGCGAAAACGACAGGAACTGGCTCTTCGGCATCTTGTTAATAGGTTAGTTCCAGAAAATGCACGAATATGACATAAAGTGTGCATAAAACATGTAGGTATCATCAATAATATGGCATGGAACATAAGAAATTATCGATACGTTGGAGACGTATCAGCAGACCATTGTTAGAAGAAAGTACATTGACGAGAAAGCGTTATCCCAGATCCTTTCGAAACCGGGAGACTCGCATTTTTGGGCTGGCCTAATGACAACGAAGAGTTTTTTCTTCAGATATGGTGCTTTCAATATTAAGGATTGATCACATATACGGTTCTGGGAGGATTCCTGGTTAGGGAATAGGCCTCTCTCTGAACAATATCCGCCGTTGTATAGTATTGTTCGTCGCAAAAGTGATACCATTGCATTAGTAATGGCAACCTCACCTCTGGCAGTGACGTTTAGACAAGATTTAATTGGACCGAGACTTCTTGCATGGAATGCCTTACTGCTTCGTTTGGAATCCATTCAGCTATCCAAAGGGCATGATGAATTTTGTTGGAACGAAAGTTCTCTGTAAGTTCACAGTAAAATCAATTATCCAACCGGAAATACCAGTTGATAAAAACAAAAAGATTTGGAAGATGAAAATACCACTTAAAATTAAGTTTTTTTTCTGGTATTTGCGTCGCGGAGTAATCCTAACCAAAGATAATCTTGTAAAAGGCAATTGGCTGTAGGGATTCGTAGCATAGAAAATAAAAAAATTCCTACCGCAAGAATGAATAACAAACCAAGATCTAATCTAGTAGATGGTAGCAACAAGGTGAAGATCAACATACCCTCGAAGATAGCTAAGCGTTAACGAGATAAATCTCGTGGTGGATGTAGTCGATCACTTGCCGCTTTCAAAAGCGCGTAGAATATCTTGACGGTGGCACAATCGGGCAGCACCTCCGCACCCGGTCACACCTACGGTGTTGATCACGACGTCCGTCTCCCCGTTCCAGCAGGCAGCGGATGTAGTAGATCCTCCTCGGAATCCCGCCAGCACGACGGCGTGGTGACGGTGGTGGTGGAGATCTCCGGCAGCGCTTCACCGTAAGCACCGCGAGAGAAGAAGGAGGAGGGAGTAGCTAGGTTTGGGTTAGAGGAGGGGCACTTGGGCACCGACCTTGGGTGCCTTTGGTGGTGCGGCTCAAGAGGTAGCCAGCCCCCTCCCTCTCCACTTCATTATATAGGTGGAACCCCCTAGGGTTTGCCCGAAATCCGAATAAGAGTCAAACTTAAAAACTTCCATATTGGTGAAACCTAGGGGAAGTGGGACTCCTCCCTTTCCTTCCCCTATGGCCGGCCATGGTGGTGGAGTCCACCATGGACTCCACCTTCCCCTTTGGTCGGCCTAGGTTTTGTGGAGTCCATCCGGGACTCCACCTTCCATGGTGATTTCTTCTGGAAGGTTCTAGAACATTCTAGCACCTTCCATAAATGCACCGGATCATTTCCAAACTTGGAAAGTGACTTCCTATATATGAATTTTATTCTCCGGACCATTCCAGAACTCCTCGTGATGTCCTGGATCCCATCCGAGACACTCCGAAGAACATTCGAACTCCATTCCATATTCCATATCTACTTAAAACGACATCAAACCTTAAGTGTGTCACCCTACGGTTCGAGAACTATGCGGACATGATCGAGACTCCTTTCCGATCAATAACTAATAGCGGGACCTGGAGATCCATAATAGCTCCCACATATTCAACGATGATTTCATGATCGAAAGAACCATTCACATAAAATAACAATTTCCTTTGTCTCACGATATTTTACTTATCCGAAGTTTGATCGTCGATATCTCTATACCTAGTTCAACCTCGTTACTGATAAGTACTCTTTACTCGTACCGTGATATGATATCCCTTGTGAACCAGTCACATGGTTGCAAGCTAATTAGATATCATTCCACCGAGAGGGCCCAGAGTATATCTATCTGTCATTAGGATGGACAAATCCCACTATTGATACAAGTGCCTTAACCCAGTACTTTCCGAACACTTAATGCCACCTTTATAACAACCCATTTACGCAGTAGTGTTTGGTGTCATCAAAGCATCCATCCGGTGTAGGTGATTAACAAGATCTCATAGTCGAAGGATTAAGTTACTATGCATATTAAAGCTTGAAGCATAAAGAACTAAATGACTTGATCATATGCTACGCTTACTATGGGTGTATGTCCATCACATCATTCACCTAATGATATGACCTTGTTATTAATAACATCCAATGTTCATGATCAGGAAACCATGATCATCTATTAATCATGTTTACAAAACACACAAGTATGAATGTTTCCGGTTTATACAATTATAGCATGGGATGTAAACATTTATCATGAACAATAAGATATAACAATAAACACTTTTATTATTGCTTCTTGGGCATATCTCCAACATTGGCATGGGAGCAGTGTGTTTTCTGTCATCACAACGAGACGATTAAACACTTGTTCTTCAAATGTTGCTTTGCCAGATCTATATGGCCATGCATCCAAGTAGCTTCTGATCTAAATCCCCCGAATAGTGTAGCCAATATCTTCGGTAATTGGCTTTATGGTATTGACCACAAATTTTGAATGTTTATTAGGGTGGGAGCGCTTGCTATTATATGGTCTCTATGGATGTGCCGAAATGATGAAGTTTTTAATGATAAAAATTGTTCTCTCTTGCAGGTTATCTACAGATGTACCGATACTCTCCATTCGTGGTCTGCGCTGCAAAAGGTGGAGAACCGCAACCTCTTTACGGAGGTCTGTACACGGTTGAACGGCGATGGGTACCTTTTCCCTACATAGCTGGCAGCATAATCTACGGATTGGGCCTCCGATTTCAT
This sequence comes from Lolium rigidum, assembly GCF_022539505.1. Taxonomy (NCBI): domain Eukaryota; kingdom Viridiplantae; phylum Streptophyta; class Magnoliopsida; order Poales; family Poaceae; genus Lolium; species Lolium rigidum. The sequence goes on along the minus strand of NC_061511.1, from coordinate 239,149,153 downwards.
CGTAGGCGTCTTACAGTTATCTAATATGTAATTCGTCTTTTATTTTCACTTGAGATTTGAGACTTTCAAACGGACTGTGTGCATATTAGCTATGCATAGGTCAGGTGTAATTACTTTTCAAATTAATAAAACATCCATTATCTGAAAAAAGGTATCCAAGTTGTCGAGCAATGCCATTCACGAGAATATGGTTAGCTAGTTAGTATATGTGGAATGATGAGCTGGTGAGAGGAGACTCAAGTTGTTCCTTAATACATAGCCATACGGAGTTTGTTTTGCTCTTCAGGTCTTCTTCTTTATTATTAAATCACATCATGCGAGTACCCGAGTGACCAATGTGAAGCTCCAGCGCTTGCATTGGCCATTTCGATCGTTTGTTTATGTTTTAGACCATCTTCATCGGCGCTCCTTAAATAGGCGCCCGTAGGAGCGACGTCACGGCGTCCTCTATTGAGGATGTCGTTCCCACACTGGCGCCTCTAAAACGGGCGGTTTCGATAGAATTTTTTTAGAGAAATTAAATATTTTTTTGTAGTTTTATTTTTATGTCATTTAGGATCGAGGAAATGAATAATGTTTTAGCAGGCGAATCCAGATTGGCATCACGGACAGTAAAACATTATTCACTCCTCGATCCCGGATGACAAGTGAAATCTGCTTCAGCTCTAGCCTACTGGCCACCCGGCTCTATGGAGGTGGACGATCGCCCGCTGCTACACCGCCTGCTCTCTCCGCTGATCCTCCGTCGTTGATCTCTCGCTGCTCTCTCTGCCACGAACGCTAAGTAGGCAGCTCTATCCGCGGACGCCGCCTCCTGATGTAGTTGCTGCTCCATCTCCTCCTGCCGCCGACGGTGCTCCACCTCCTGCCTCTGTAGCCGCTGCTGCATCTCCGCCAAGCGTCGCTGCTCGTAGACTTCATCCCGACGCTGCTGCTCCTCTCGCACCTCCCTCCGCAGCGCAAGCTCCTCCCACCGTTGCTGCCGCAACTCGACAGTCGGCCACCGCCGCACCGCCTCCCGGTGACGCCGCTCCGCCTCCCGCTGCTGCCGCTCGTCCGCGACAAATGCATCTACGACCGCCGCTAGCGCCGCCTCCTCCCACACCTCGTACTCTGCGAGCTGCGGGTCCTCCTCCACGGCTTCTACGGTAGACTCTAGCGCCGCCTCCTCCCACGTATCGTACATTATGGGTTTAGATTTTTTCACGACTGAAGTAAGAGGCGGGGAAGGAGGGGTTAATACAGACCGGCCGCGAGGCGGGAAACCTCACGCGCGGCGTCATGGCTAGAGAGTTTCCCGCCCGGCGTCGTGGTGGGAGAGTTTACCGCGCGGCGTCGTGGCAGGAAATCTCTCCGCGGTGCCCTGGCGTCACTGACAGCGCAGCCCCATCGCAAAACGCGAGGCGCCGGCCCTCCCGATTCGCGTCGTGAACTAGCCGACGCTTTTTGGGGCATGTCTGTTGGGCGCGTCTTCGCATGGGGTTATCGGCGCTTCTATTAGGCTCGAAAACTAGCCGACGCTTTTTGGGCCGTGTCGGTGTAAGCCCAGTTTAGCCATCGGCCCCTAAAATGCTATCGGGACTGTTATGGAGCGCTCTGGTGGAGATACTTTTATGGATCCAAGATGGTTTGATAAGCGAATATCAACTAGGAGTGACTTTTTGGCCCTACGTGGTGGATGGAGCTATCTTCGAGCGATGAGGACTACTTTCTAGCTTGTCATCCTCACATTGTCTAAGGGCATCTTCAACGGGGCGACATATTTCAGCGTCCGAAAATGTCCGCGCACGTTCGCTTGCGTTGGCCGAAATGGTTGAAATCGACCGCGCGTCCGTTTACGTCGGGGGTGGCTCCAGCGGCACGACGCATTTTTTTCTCGAATTTCTATTTTTTATAACATGAAAACATACACATAGTTAAAGACATGGAAAAAAACCCTAAACACATGCGCCTACTAGTTCTCCTCGTCGTTGTCGATCACGATGAGCTCCGGTACCACCCACGGCCAGTTGGGAACCAGCGGAACATACGTCGGGCGCGCGGCGGTGCTGGAGGTGGAGAAGCCCAGGCCTGTGGCGGAGGTGGATGTGGAGGCGTCCAGGCTTGTGGCGGAGGTGGAGGAGCCCAGGCCTGTGGCGGAGGTGGAGGAGCCCAGGCCTGAGGTGGGGCCCCCCACGGGATGTACGGTGGAGGTGGAGGCGGCGGTTGTGGTGTGGCCGAGTCCTGTAGCGCCAGTTGTAGGGCTTCTTCCTCCGACAGGCCCAGCGGCATGATGTTGGTGGCGTACCGGGGCAGCGGCGGCTGCACATGTCAGTCGTTCTCCGAGACGAGGAGGCCGAGCTTCGCGATCTCGTCGTCCATCATGTTGTTCCGGTACTCAAACTTCTGGCCCTCCGCCATGGCCTGCTGCCATTCCTGGAAGATGCACGCGACGTAGTCGTCGCTGTCGTCCTTGGCCTCCTCATTGTGGTACGCGAGCGCCTCGTTGTAGTCCTCCTCGTCGTCGCCGTTGTTGTCGTCGTGGTCGTTGATACGTCTCAAACGTATCTATAATTTCTTATGTTCCATGCTAGTTTTATGACAATACTCACTTGTTTTATATACACTTTACATCATTTTGATGCATTTTCCGGTACTAACCTATTAACAAGATGCCGAAGCGCCAGTTCCTGTTTTCTGCTGTTTTTGGTTTCAGAAATCATACACAGGAAATATTCTCGGAATTGGACGAAACAAAAGCCCACGGCCCTATTTTCCACGGAGGATTCCGGTACATCGAAGAAGAGTCGGAGGCGGCCAGCGGGGGCCCACCCCACGGGCGGCGCGGCCGAGCCCCCAGGCGCGCCGGCCTATGGGGAGGCCACCCCTGGCTCCCCCGACTCTGCCCCTTCGCCTATTTATTCCTTCCGTCGCGAAAATCCTAGTACCGAGAGCCACGATACGAGAAAAGTTACTGAGACGCCGCCGCCGTCAATCCCATCTCGGGGGGTTCTGAAGATCGCCTCCGGCACCCTGCCGGAGAGGGGAATCATCACTGGAGGGCTCTACATCACCATGCCCGCCTCCGGACTGATGCGTGAGTAGTTCATCCTTGGACTATGGGTCCATAGCAGTAGCTAGATGGTTGTCTTCTCCTCTTGTGCTATCATGTTTAGATCTTGTGGGCTGCCTATCATGATCAAGATCATCTATTTGTAATGCTACATGTTGTGTTTGTTGGGATCCGATGAATATGGAATACTATGTCAAGTTGATTATCGATCTATCATATATGTGTTATTTATGTTCTTGCATGCTCTCCGTTGCTAGTAGAGGCTCTGGCCAAGTTGATACCTGTGACTCCAAGAGGGAGTATTTATGCTCGATAGTGGGTTCATGTCTCCATTGAATGCGGGACGGTGACGAGAAAGTTCTAAGGTTGTGGATGTCTTTGTTGCCACTAGGGATAAAACATCAATGCTTTGTCTAAGGATATTTGTATTGATTACATTACGCACATTACTTAATGCATTTGTCTGTTGTTTGCAACTTAATACTGGAAGGGGTGCGGATGCTAACCCGAAGGTGAACTTTTTAGGCATAGATGCATGCTGGATAGCGGTCTATGTTTTCTGTCGTAATGCCCTAAGTAAATCTCATAGTAGTCATCATGATATGTATGTGCATTGTTATGCCCTCTCTATTTGTCAATTGCCCAGCTGTAATTTGTTCACGCAACATGCTATTTATCTTATTGGAGAGACACCACTAGTGAACTGTGGACCCCGGTCCATTCTTTTACATCTGAAATAAAATGTACTGCAATCATTGTTCTCTGTTGTTCTTTGCAAACAAACATCATTCTCCACACCATACGTTTAATCCTTTGTTTACAGCAAGCCGGTGAGATTGACAACCTCACTATTAAGCTGGGGCAAAGTATTTTGATTGTGTTGTGCAGGTTCCACGTTGGCGCCGGAATCCCTGGTGTTGCGCCGCACTACATTCCTTCACCAACAACCTTCACGTGGCCTTCATCTCCTGCTGGTTCGATAACCTTGGTTTCTTACTGAGGGAAAACTTGCTGCTGTACGCATCACACTTTCCTCTTGGGGTTCCCAACGGACGTGTGCTTCACGCGTCATCAGTCGTCTTGGTCATCCTGCGTAGGCGTCGGCGCCTGCCGTCTTCCAGGACGATGCACTGGTGGACGGTCGAAGGGGAAGTCCCTGTCGCCCATGAACCCCGCCCTCCTCCTCCGATTCTTCTCAGACACGAGCCAGGTGCGTCAGCTGTTGGAGTCGATGGCGTAGGCAGGATTGGCGCGGAGATCCGGCGGCAGGTACCACCTCCTTCACCAGATCTCCTCGCTCCTATCTGGCTCGCGCGCAGGCACGGGAGGGATGGGCACCCGGCGGTAGCTGGGCCACCAGCCACCAGGCATGTGAAAGTCCCCCAGGCGTCGCACGGCGTCCAGTTCGCGTGCATCAGCCTCCCCACGTTGACGGTCAGTGCCACCCTCTGCGTCCGCTCCCCCTTCTTGGTGCCGCTGCCGGATGATACGTCTCCAACGTATCTATAATTTCTTATGTTCCATGCTAGTTTTATGACAATAACTACATGTTTTATTCACACTTTATAATGTTTTTACGCATTTTCTGGACTAACCTATTAACAAGATGTCACAGTGCCAGTTCCTATTTTCTGATGTTTTTGATTTCAGAAAAGTTAGTTTACAAATATTCTCGGAATTGGACGAAACAAAAGCCCACGGCCCTATTTTCCACGCAGTGTTCCAGAAGACCGAAGAAGAGTCGAGGAAGGCCAGCAGGGGGCCCACACCATATGGCGGCGCGGGTGGCCCCACTGCCGCGCCGACCTGTGGTGAGGGAGCCCTCTGGCTCCCCCGACTCTGCCCCTTCGCCTATTTATTCCTTCGTCCCCGAAAACCCTAAGACGGAGAGCCAGAATACCAGAACAATTCCAGAGACGCCGCCGCCGTCAACCCTAACTCGGGGGGTTCAGGAGATCTCCTCCGGCACCCTGCCGGAGAGGGGAATCGTCACCGGAGGGCTCTACATCACCATGCCCGCCTCCGGACTGATGCGTGAGTAGTTCATCCTTGGACTACGGATCCATAGCAGTAGCTAGATGGTTGTCTTCTCCTCTTGTGCCATCATGTTTAGATCTTGTGAGCTGCCTATCATGATCAAGATCATCTATTTGTAATGCTACATGTTGTGTTTGTTGGGATCCGATGAATATGGAATACTATGTCAAGTTGATTATTGATCTATCATATATGTTATTTATGGTCTTGCATGCTCTCCGTTGCTAGTAGAGGCTCTGGCCAAGTTGATGCTTGTAACTCCAAGAGGGAGTATTTATGCTAGATAGTGGGTTCATGTCTCCATTGAATCTGGGGGAGTGACAGCAACCCCTAAGGTTGTGGATGTGTGATACGAATCCAACGTACCTATAATTTCTGATGTTCCATGCTTGTTTTATGACAATACCTACATGTTTTGCTCGCACTTTATAATGTTTTTATGCATTTTCCGGAACTAACCTATTAACAAGATGCCGAAGTGCCGAGTTCGCTTTTCTAGCTGTTTTTGGTTCCGAAAGAGTCTGTTCGGGCAATATTCTCGGAATTCGACGAAACAAAGACCTAGAATCTTATTTTTCCCGGAAGACCCCAGAACACCGAAGGAGAGTCGGAGGCGGGCCAGGGGGCCACAACACAATAAGGCAGCGCGGCCCCAGGCCTGGTCGCGCCAGCCTATGGTGAGGGGGGCCCAGGCACCCTCCTGCGTCGCCTCTTCGCCTATAAGACCCCTTTCGACCTAAAAACGCAATACCAATTGACGAAACTCCAGAAAGACTCCAGGGGCGCCGCCTCCATCGCGAAACACCAATTCGGGGGACAGAATCTCTGTTCCGGCACGCCGCCGGGACGGGGAAGTGCCCCCGGAAGCCATCTCCATCGACGCCACCGCCTCCATCATGCTCCGTGAGTAGTTCCCCCATGGACTACGGGTTCTAGCTATAGCTAGTTGGTACTCTCTCCCCCATGTACTTCAATACAATGATCTCATGAGCTGCCTTACATGATTGAGATTCATCTGATGTAATCGGTGTTGTGCTTGTTGGGATCCGATGGATTGTTACATTATGATTAGTCTATCTATTAAGTTTATGAAGTTATTGTTGCTGCAATCTTGTTGTGTTTAATGCTTGTCACTAGGGCCCGAGTGGCATGATCTTAGATTTAAGCTCTATACTTATTGCTTAGATTGTATCTGCAAGTTGTTTGCGCATGTCTATGTCCGGAACCCGAGGCCCCAGAGTGACATCAACTGGGATAAATGGAGGGAAAGGCTTAGGTATGAGGATCACATGTTTTCACCAAGTGTTAATGCTTTGCTCCGGTGCTCTGTTAAAAGGAGTACCTTAATTTCCAGTAGATTCCCTAGAGGCCCGGCTGCCACCAGTCTGGTAGGACAAAAGATGTTGTACAAGTTTCTCATTGCGAGCACGTATGACTATATATGGCAAACATGCCTACATGATTAATAATCTTGATGTTACTGTCTTAATGCTATTTCAATCCTATCAATTGCCCAACCGTAATTTGTTCACCCAACACTTGTTATTGGAGAGTTACCACTAGTGTAGATAGTCGGGAACCCCGGTCCATCTCTCATCATCATATACTCGTTCTACATGTCATTGGAAGTAGTATCAACTATTTTACTGGTGCCATTGCCTCCGTGTTACTATTACCTGCTGCGTGTTCTCGTTACTCATTGTTCTCATATTACTCGCTGCTTTCACATCACCCCCGTTACTAGTGCTTTTCCGGGTAAGCTAAATTGACAACTCGGTTGTTAAGGCTTATAAGTATTCTTTACCTCCCCTTGTGTCGAATCAATACATTTGGGTTTTACTTCCCTCGAAGACTGTTGCGATCCCCTATACTTGTGGGTTATCAAGACTATTTTCTGGCGCCGTTGCCGGGGAGGCATAGCTCTACTCATAAGTTCACCTGGGGAGTACACTCTACCTCTCTCTCTGTTTTATTTTATTTTGTTTTGCTTAGTTTACTTTTGTCTAGTTTCTTTTTGTTTTGTTTTACTTTCCTCATATACCCAAAAATCCATAAAAATTTGAAAAACCTAAAAATTAAAAACTGTTGCTATGGGAGAACCTACAACCTATTTGGAGCTTATTGAATTATATAATAATTATAGAGAATCAAGAACGGGTAAAGTTATGAGTGCTATGATAGAAAAATTGAATACAATTGCTAAAATCTTGCTTAAACGCCATGATATAAACTGTTGCTCTAAACATGATACTAAACATCTTAAATTTCAATGTGGCTTTAGTGAGGAAGTTTTAATTAAGAACTATAATTGGAATAGCTATATTCATTTTGGGTTCGAAGAAGTAGAACAATTTGTCTTATTTATGGGAGCCTCTGAGATAGAATCCTTCATTGCTAAAAATTATGAAACTTGTGTTGTTTGTAAGGACCTTAAAGATTATGTCTCTTCTATCCTTAATTTTTTGCATAGAAAGCTACAGTGATAATCCTTATATCATTGATTATAAAGAGAGACTCATTAATGCACAAGAATGTACTCACAATTTGCAGGAACCAGTGGAAGAAGAAATCGATGAACTCGAAAGCTCATTGGATGAAAAAGAGGAGGAAATTGATGAACCTCGAAAGCTCATTGGATGAAAAAGAAGAGGAGAGTGATGAACAAAAGGAGGAAGAATGGATTAGCTACCCATGCCAACCTTCTAATGAGAGTAACTCTTTATCTCTTACACTATTTGATTGTCCTCCATGCTTACCAAAGGAGGATGAATGTTATGTTCCTGTGGATTCTCTTGAAATATTCCCTATGAGTAAAACTTGCGAGAATAATTATGCTACTGTTATCTATGATAATCCATGCTACTTTGATAAATTTTATAATAATGCTTTGTTTGTGCCTGATGTCGAAATGCATGGTACTAAAGAGTTTTGCTTGGCAAATGTTTATGATAAATCTCTAGATGATGGTCCTATGTTACTTGATACTATTAATTGTACTACTAATGAAAATGGGATTGGAGAGTTCTTGACTTTATCTATGAGTCCCATATCTTTTGAGATTGATCAATCATCTTGTTACATTATTGATAAAAGTGGGTTTGAAAGTTTTAATCCTATTATTTCTGAGCTTGATAAAAATTATGTGTTTGTGAATCATGAAAAGCATGCTGTATGTGATAGTTATGTTGTTGAGTTTGTTCATGAAGCTACTGAAAATTATTATGAGAGAGGAAAATATGGTTGTAGAAATTTGCATGGTACTAAAACACCTCTCTATATGCTGAAACTTTTGAAGTTACTCTTGTTTTACCTTCTTATGCTTGTCACTTTGTACTTCATGAATTTATTTGTGTACAAGATTCCTATCCATAGGAAGTGGGTTAGACTTAAATGTGTTTCGAATTTGCTTCTTGATGCTCTCTTTTGCTTCAACTCTTATTTCTTGCGAGTGCATCATTAAAGCTACTGAGCCCATCTTAATGGCTATAAAGAAAGCACTTCTTGG
>NC_061511.1:238982830-239140459 GCF_022539505.1 Lolium rigidum | reverse complement strand
CTTCTATTCCTGTAGACAAGTGTTGGGCCTCCAAGAGGAGAGGGTTGTAGAACAGCGAGCAAGTTTCCCTTAAGTGAATCACCCAAGGTTTATCGAACTCGGGGAGGAAGAGGTCAAAGATATCCCCCTCAAGCAACCCTCGCAATCACGATACAAGAAGTCTCTTGTGTCCCCAACACACCTAATACACTTGTCGGATGTATAGGTGCACTAGTTCGGCGAAGAGATAGTGAAATACGGTGTGGTATGAATGAATATGAGCAGTAGTAACGGCGCCAGAAAATAGCTTGCCGGCGTGCAGTTGATGGTAGTAATATTGCAGGAAGTAGAGATGCAGTAAAATAGTAAATAAGCGATGATTGCAGTATTTGGCAACAAGGCCTAGGGATCATACTTTCACTAGTGGACACTCTCAACATTGATCACATAATAAAACCACTCTACACTCTCTTGTTCGATGATGAACACCATTAATTGTGTAGGGCTACAAGAGCACCTCAATGCCGGAGTTAACAAGCTCCACAACATTCGATATTCATATTTAAATAACCTTAGAGTGCATGATAGATCATTGCAATTACACCAAGTACTAACATAGCATGCACACTATCACCATCACACTATGAAGAAGGAATAGATCACATCAATACTATCATAGCAATAATTAACTTCATAATCTACAAGAGATTACAATCATAACCTACGCCAAGTACTACATGATGCACACACTGTCACCTTTACACCATGGAGGAGGAATAGAGTACTTTAATAACATCACTAGAGTAACACATAAATGAATAGTGATACAAAACTCATATGAATCTCAATCATGTAAGGCAGCTCATGAGATCATTGTATTGAAGTACATAGGAGAGAGATTAACCACATAGCTACCGGTACTGCCCTTAGCCTCGATGGAGAACTACTCCCTCCTCATGGGAGACAACAGCGGTGATGAAGATGGCGATGGTGTTGATGGAGATGCCTTCCGGGGGCACTTCCCCGTCCCGGCGGCGTGCCGGAACAGAGACTCCTGTCCCCCAGATCTTGGCTTCGCGATGGCGGCGGCTCTGGAAGGTTTCTCGTACCGTGGCTTTTTTCGTGTAGGGTTTTCACGACGGAGTCCTTAAGTAGGTGGAAGGGCAGCCTCAGAGGGGCCCTGGTGGGGCCACACAATAGGGGGCCGCGCCCCACCCCTTGGCCGCGCCGCCCTGGCGTGTGGGGCCCCCTGGCTCCCCTCTGGTCTCTCTCCGGTGTTCTGGAAGCTTCGTGGAAAAATAAGATTCTGGGCGTTGATTTCGTCCAATTCCGAGAATATTTCCTTTGTAGGATTTCTGGAACCAAAAACAGCAGAAAACAGGAACTGGCACTTCGGCATCTCGTCAATAGGTTTGTTCCGGAAAACGCATAATAATGACATATAATGTGTATAAAACATGTGAGTATCATCATAAAAGTAGCATGGAACATAAGAAATTATAGATACGTTTGAGACGTATCAAGCATCCCCAATCTTAGTTCCTACTCTCCCTCGAGTAGGTAAACGATAACAAGAATAATTTCTGAAGTGACATGCTACTTACATAATCTTGATCATACTATTGTAAAGCATATGAGATGAATGCAGCGATTCAAAGCAATGGTAAAGACAATGAGTAAACAACTGAACCATATAACAAAGACTTTTCATGAATAGTACTTTCAAGACAAGCATCAATAAGACTTGCATAAGAGTTACTCATAAAGCAATAGATTCTTAGTAGAAAGCTTTGAAACAACACAAAGGAAGATGTAAGTTTCAGTGGTTGCTTTCAACTTCAACATATTTATCTCATGGATAATTGTCAACACAAAGTAATATAACTAGTGCAATAGGTAAACATGTAGGAATCAATGCACACAGTTGATACAAGTGTTTGCTTCTAAGATAGAAAGAAGTAGGTAAACTGACTCAACAATAAAGTAAAAGATAGGCCCTTCGCAGAGGGAAGCATGGATTACTATTTTTGTGCTAGAGCTTTTCATTTTGAAAACATAGAAACAATTTTGTCAATGGTAGTAATAAATCATATGTGTTATGTATAAGACATCCTATAAGTTGCAAGCCTCATGCATAGTATACCAATAGTGCTCGCACCTTGTCCTAATTAGCTTGGATTAACATGGATTATCATTGCATAGCATATGTTTCAACCAAGTGTCACAAAGGGGTACCTCTATGCCGCACTGTACAAAGGTCTCGGGAGAAAGTTCGCATTGGATTTCTCGCTTTTGATTATTCTCAACTTAGACATCCATACCGGGACAACATAGACAACAGATAATGGACTCCTCTTTAATGCATAAGCATTCAACAACAGTTAATATTCTCATAAGAGATTGAGGATTAATTGTCCAAACTGAAACTTCCACCATGGATCATGGCTTTAGTTAGCGGCCCAATGTTCTTCTCTAACAATATGCATACTCAAACCATTTGATCATGAAAATCGCCCTTACTTCGATACAAGACGAACATGCATAGCAACTCACATGATATTCAACAAAAGTAAAAGTTGATGGCGTCCCAGAAACATGGTTACCGCTCAACAAGCAACTTATTAAGAAATAAGACACATAAGTACATATTCTTCACCACAATAGTTTTTAAGGCTATTTTCCCATGAGCTATATATTGCAAAGACAAAGGAATAGAATTTTAAAGGTAGCACTCAAGTAATTTACTTTGGAATGGCAGAGAAATACCATGTAGTAGGTAGGTATGGTGGACACAAATGGCATGGTTGTTGGCTCAAGGATTTGGATGCACGAGAAGAATTCCTCTCAATACAAGGCTAGGCTAGCAAGGTTGTTTGAAGCAAACTCAAGTATAAAACGGTGCAGCAAGACTCACGTATGAACATATTGCAAGCATTATAAGACTTTACATCGTCTCCTTGTTGTTCAAACACCTTAACCAGAAAATATCTAGACTCTAGAGACCAATCATGCAAACCAAATTTTAACAAGCTCTATGTAGTTCTTCATTAATGGGTGCAAAGTACATGATGCAAGAGCTTAAACATGATCTACATGAGCACAACAATTTCCAAGTATCAAATTATTCAAGACATTATACCAATTACCACATGCAGCATTTTCTGTTTCCAACCATATAACAACTAACGAAGCAGTTTCAACCTTCGCCATGAACATTAAAAGTAAAGCTAAGAACACATGTGTTCATATGCAACAGCGGAGCGTGTCTCTCTCCCACACAAGCATGAATTTATTCGAGAGAATGAAAATAACAAAACAAAAATAAAAGCACACGGACGCTCCAAGTAAAGCACATAAGATGTGATGGAATAAAAATATAGTTTCACTAGAGGTGACCTGATAAGTTGTCGATGAAGAAGGGGATGCCTTGGGCATCCCCAAGCTTAGATGCTTGAGTCTTCTTAAAATATGCAGGGATGAACCACGGGGGCATCCCCAAGCTTAGACTTTTTCGCTCTTCTTGATCATATTGTATCATCCTCCTCTCTTGACCCTTGAAAACTTCCTCCACACCAAACTCAAAACAAGCTCATTAGAGGGTTAGTGCATAATCAAAAATTCACATATTCAGAGGTGATACAATCATTCTTAACACTTCTGGACATTGCACAAAGTTACTGGAAGTTAATGGAACAAAGAAATCCATCCAACACAGCAAAAGAGGCAATGCGAAATAAAAGGCAGAATCTGTCAAAACGAACAGATCCGTAAAGACGAATTTTTTGAGGCACCAGACTTGCTCAGATGAAAATGCTAAAATTGAATGAAAGTTGCGTACATATCCGAGGATCACGCACGTAAATTGGCAGATTTTTCTGAGTTACCTACAGAGAGGCATATTGAAATTCGTGACAGCAAGAAATCTGTTTCTGCGCAGTAATCCAAATCTAGTATTGACTTTACTATCAAAGACTTTACTTGGCTCAACAAATGCAATAAAATAAAGATAAGGAGAGGTTGCTACAGTAGTAACAACTTCCAAGACTCAAATATAAAACAAAATTTCTGTAGTAAAATAAACACATGGGTTATCTCCCAAGAAGTGCTTTCTTTATAGCCATTAAGATGGGCTCAGCAGTTTTAATGATGCACTCGCAAGAAATAAGAGTTGAAGCAAAAGAGAGCATCAAGAAGCAAACTCAAAACAAATTTATGCCTAACCCACTTCCTATGAAAAGGAATCTTGTAAATAAACAAGTCATGTAGGCATAATGCAACAAGCATAGGAAAACTAGACAAGCGCAACTTCAAGATTTTCAGCATATAGAGAGGTGTTTTAATAACATGAAAACTTCTACAACCATATTTTCCTCTCTCATAATAACTTTCAGTAGCATCATGAGCAAACTCAACAATATAACTATCACATAAAGCATTCTTATCATGAGTCTCATGCATAAAATTATTACTACTCCCAACATAAGCATAGTCATTCTTATTAATTGTAGTGGGAGCAAATTCAACAAAGTAGCTATCATCAAATATAGGAGGCATATTATAATCATAATTAAATTTATCCTCCATAGTAGGCGGCACCAGAAGACCACTATCATTATAATCATCATAAATAGGAGGCAAAGTATCATCAAAGAAAATTTTCTCCTCAATGCTTGGGGGACTAAAAATATCATGCTCATCAAAACCAGCTTCCCCAAGCTTAGAACTTTCTATATCATTATCAATAATGGTGTTCAAAGCGTTCATACTAATATTACTACCAGCATGCAAATAAGGTTCCATAGGTTTTTTAATTTCCGCATCAAACAATCCATGTCTTAACTCGGGAAATAGAATAAAAAGCTCATTGTTGTTTTCCATTATGCCTTACTAGTGTTTAACAAGAAACAAAAAGATGCAATTGCAGGATCTAAAGGAAATAGCTTCGAGCACTCACACACCGGCAACAAGACTAGGAGATAGCTTAGTAGTCGGAGGATGTGAATACCTTTTACCTTACCTCCCCGGCAACGGCGCCAGAAAATAGCTTGATGTCTACGCACGCTTCTATTCCTGTAGACGAGTGTTGGGCCTCCAAGAGCGAGAGGTTTGTAGAACGGCGAAGCAAGTTTCCCTTAAGTGAATCACCCAAGGTTTATCGAACTCAGGGAGGAAGAGGTCAAAGATATCCCCCTCAAGCAACCCTGCAATCACGATACAAGAAGTCTCTTGTGTCCCCAACACACCTAACACACTTGTCAGATGTATAGGTGCACTAGTTCGGCGAAGAGATAGTTAAATACAGGTGGTATGAATGAATATGAGCAGTAGTAACGGCGCCAGAAAATAGCTTGCCGGCGTGCAGTTGATGGTAGTAATTTGCAGGAAGTAGAGATGCAGTAAAACAGTAAATAAGCGATGATTGCAGTATTTGGAAACAAGGCATAGTGATCATACTTTCACTAGTGGACACTCTCAACATTGATCACATAATAAAACCACTCTACACTCTCTTGTTGGATGATGAACACCATTAATTGTGTAGGGCTACAAGAGCACCTCAATGCCGGAGTTAACAAGCTCCACAACATTCGATATTCATATTTAAATAACCTTAGAGTGCATGATAGATCATTGCAATTACACCAAGTACTAACATAGCATGCACACTCGTCACCATCACACTATGAAGAAGGAATAGATCACATCAATACTATCATAGCAATAATTAACTTCATAATCTACAAGAGATTACAATCATAACCTACGCCAAGTACTACATGATGCACACACTCGTCACCTTTACACCATGGAGGAGGAATAGAGTACTTTAATAACATCACTAGAGTAACACATAGATGAATAGTGATACAAAACTCATATGAATCTCAATCATGTAAGGCAGCTCATGAGATCATTGTATTGAAGTACATAGGAGAGAGATTAACCACATAGCTACCGGTACAGCCCTTAGCCTCGATGGAGAACTACTCCCTCCTCATGGGAGACAGCAGTGTGATGAAGATGGCGATGGTGTTGATGGAGATGCCTTCCGGGGGCACTTCCCCGTCCCGGCGGCGTGCCGGAACAGAGACTCCTGTCCCCCAGATCTTGGCTTCGCGATGGCGGTGGCTCTGGAAGGTTTCTCGTACCGTGGCTTTTTTTCGTGTAGGGTTTTCGCGACGGAGTCCTTAAGTAGGCGGAAGGGCAGCCTCGGAGGGGCCCTGGTGGAGCCACACAATAGGGGGGCGCACCCCACCCCTTGGCCGCGCCGCCCTGGCGTGTGGGGCCCCCTGGCTCCCCTCTGGTCTCTCTCCGGTGTTCTGGAAGCTTCGTGGAAAAATAAGATTCTGGGCGTTGATTTCGTCCAATTCCGAGAATATTTCCTTTGTAGGATTTCTGGAACCAAAAACAGCAGAAAACAGGAACTGGCACTTCGGTATCTCGTCAATAGGTTAGTTCCGGAAAACGCATAATAATGACATATAATGTGTATAAAACATGTGAGTATCATCATAAAAGTAGCATGGAACATAAGAAATTATAGATACGTTTGAGACGTATCACATATACATCCGCTTATCCAATAATTTTGCAAAAAGAGCTGGCAACGGGGTGCCCAGCCCCAATTAATTAACTTTCATTAATAATTCTCTTCACATGTTTTGCCCTGATTTATCAGTAAGCAACTTAATTTTGCAATAGACACTCCTCCATGGTATGTGAAATGTTGGAAGGCACCCGAGGATTCGGTTAGCCATGGTTTGTGAAAGCAAAAGGTTGGGAGGAGTGTCATCTATAAATAAAACTAAAATACATGTGTAAACAAAAGAGAAGAGCGATGATCTACCTTGCTGGTAGAGATAACGTCCTTCATGGGAGCCGCTCTTTGAAAGTCTGTTTGACAAGGGGGTTAGAGTGCCCACTACCATTCGTTGACAACAACAAACACCTCTCAAAACTTTATCTTTATGCTCTCTATATGATTTCAAAACTTAAAAAGCTCTAGCACATGATTTAATCCCTGCTTCCCTCTGCGAAGGGTCTTTCTTTTACTTTATACTGAGTCAGTTTACCTACTTCTTTCTATCTTAGAAGCAAACACTTGTGTCAATTGTGTGCACTGATTCTTACATGCTTACTTATTGCACTTATTATATTACTTTGTGTTAACAATTATCCATGAGATATGCATGTTGAAAGTTGAAAGCTGCTGAAACTTAAATCTTCCTTTGTGTTGCTTCAAAACCTCTTATTAAGAATCTATTGCTTTATGAGTTAACTCTTATGCAAGACTTTTTGATGCTTGTCTTGAAAGTACTATTCACGAAAAGTTTTTGCTATATGATTCGAGTTGTTTAGTCATTATCTTTTTGTTAGCAAACTATAGACCATTGCTTTGGGTCACTTCATTCATCTCATATGCTTTACAATAGTGTTGATCAAGATTATGTTGGTAGCATGTCACTTCAGAAATTAGTCTTTTTATCGTTTACCTACTCGAGGACGAGTAGGAACTAAGCTTGGGGATGCTTGATACGTCTCCAACGTATCTATAATTTCTTATGTTCCATGCTAGTTTTATGACAATACCTACATGTTTTATTCACACTTTATAATGTTTTTACGCATTTTCTGGGACTAACCTATTAACAAGATGCCACAGTGCCAGTTCATGTTTTCTGCTGTTTTTGATTTCAGAAAAGTTAGTTTACAAATATTCTCGGAATTGGACGAAACAAAAGCCCACGGCCCTATTTTCCACGGAGTGTTCCAGAAGACCGAAGAAGAGTCGAGGAAGGCCAGCAGGGGGCCCACACCATATGGTGGCCCGGGGGGCCCCACTGCCGCGCCGACCTGTGGTGAGGGCGCCCCTGGCTCCCCCGACTCTGCCCCTTCGCCTATTTATTCCTTCGTCCCCGAAAACCCTAAGACGGAGAGCCAGAATACCAGAACAGTTCCAGAGACGCCGCGCCGTCAACCCTAACTCGGGGGGTTCAGGAGATCTCCTCCGGCACCCTGCCGGAGAGGGGAATCATCACCGGAGGGCTCTACATCACCATGCCCGCCTCCGGACTGATGCGTGAGTAGTTCATCCTTGGACTACGGGTCCATAGAAGTAGCTAGATGGTTGTCTTCTCCTCTTGTGACATCATGTTTAGATCTTGTGAGCTGCCTATCATGATCAAGATCATCTATTTGTAATGCTACATGTTGTGTTTGTTGGGATCCGATGAATATGGAATACTATGTCAAGTTGATTATTGATCTATCATATATGTTATTTATGATCTTGCATGCTCTCCGTTGCTAGTAGAGGCTCTTGCCAAGTTGATGCTTGTAACTCCAAGAGGGAGTATTTATGCTAGATAGTGGGTTCATGTCTCCATTGAATCTGGGGGAGTGATAGCAACCCCTAAGGTTGTGGATGTGCTGTTGCCACTAGGGATAAAACATCAATGCTTTGTCTAAGAATATTTGTATTGTTTACATTACGCACAGTACTTAATGCAATTGTCTGTTGTTTGCAACATAATACTGGAAGGGGTGCGGATGCTAACCCGAAGGTGGACTTTTTATGCATAGATGCATGTTGGATGGCGGTCTATGTTCTTTTGTCGTAATGCCGTAAGTAAATCTCATAGTAGTCATCATGATATGTATGTGCATTGTTATGCCCTCTCTATTTGTCAATTGTCCAACTATAATTTGTTCACCCAACATGTTATTTATCTTATTGGAGAGACACCACTAGTGAACTGTGGACCCCGGTCCATTCTTTTACATCTGAAATACAATCTACTGCATTCATTGTTCTCTTTTGTTTACTACAAGCAAACATCATTTTCCACACCATACGTTTAATCCTTTGTTTTCAGCAAGCCGGTGAGATTAACAACCTCACTGTTAAGTTGGGGCAAAGTATTTTGATTGTGTTGTGCAGGTTCCACGTTGGCACCGGAATCCCAGGTGTTGCGCCGCACTACACTCCTTCACCAACAACCTTCACGTGATCTTCATCTCCTACTGGTTCGATAACCTTGGTTTCTTTCTGAGGGAAAACTCGCTGCTGTACGCATCATACCTTCCTCTTGGGGTTCCCAACGGACGTGTGCTTTACCGTCACAAGCACCGGACGCCTCGAAGTCGTTCTTTTTCTTCCCCATTGTGCTGCGGCGGCGCGCGGCGGTGGAGGTGGGAGTGGAGGTGTGGGCAATGGCACGAAATGTGCCGATCGACTTTTAAGGCCAGCCACGCGCGGGAAAGGATGCCATTGAAGGCGGCGCAGAAGCCCAGCCGCCGCCCGCAAGTGCACGCGCAGAAGAGGCAGCCGCGACATTGATGATGAAGGCTGCGGCGCAGACGCGGAAGCGATGCCCTTGATACAGGCTCGCTGCCAGGCGGGCCCAGTGGAGAAGCGAGCGGTCACTTGGGGCGTCCGCGGAGCGTCCGCGGAGACGCAAACCTGACGCATGTTTGCGTCTCTGCGGACGGCCCGGTCACGATGCGTCGCCCCGCTGGAGGTAGTGCCAGACGCATTTTCAGCCCCGACGGACGGCGTCGCCCCGTTGGAGATGCCCTAACAATCTAATCAATTGGTTGTGGCTTTTGATATATATAATCTAGTTTAAAGCAGTTTGGCTAATCGCTTCCCATCCTCTCACTTAATGATTGTTAGTTAGCATGGTGTTAGCGCGCACCTCTCATCAAGGCCGGCTGCGTATTATACATTAATTGTTACTTGTGTATGCGAGCTTGTAATTAGCTGGGTAATGGATTTACTTACTATACATGCTAATCACACACATCTTGGGGAGCTGGCATCTCGTACCTGCTAACGCAGTGTCAACCTCGACCACATCTTATAAATTTCAGCGGACGGTCACTTAGGCAGGCAGTGCGGTAACTTATGTATGTAGGACTGATGAAAAGTGTATATAAGTTTGTTTATAATTAGCCTCTTGACCAATGTGAACGTTGAAGGATTTGTTTCATAGCCAAGTTATTTAAAACTTCTATTACCGGATTCTCACTCCATTGGTGATCTACCTCGAGACGAGAAAAGAATATAAAAATTCCATGAGCTCAGGGCCTCGGGATAGTATCTCCTTGCTCAACTAGCTTTTCCTAACCACCAAAGGCTATTTTACACCCCAAATCTGGGTTGATTTGTTGGTTCCAAATAATCAGTTTTTGCTAGGCTAGGTTAGGTTGGGAACCACCTACGCTAAGATAAAAAAATACCATAATTTACAATACTTCGGTTGCTTTGTTTGAACCGCTCCGTGTAGAGTATTTCACATGTGAAGACTAAGAGCTTGTGTTCATTTCAAATTAACTTATCTTGGCTATCATAATAGTTCTCGTGTCATGTGCTTGTCTAGCTGCATGATGACCAATTGTTCAGATGCATTATCCTTCTTTTGTTTTGTTTATGTGATATCAGCTGCATATGTTATATACTCGGATGTATAGTTGACAACTTGATGGGTTATTCTCGGGGAAGTGTTCTCGGGGAAGCGTAGTAAGAAATGAAGTAAAACTTAATAAGGCAAAGTGTTCTCGGGGGATCTGTTGGATCCACCTCCAGCATTAGGATTAATATTAATCAAGATAAAATACGCCTTTAATCATGTTGTGTGTGGAGAGAGTTCCATAATAATATGCGCTCACAAACCATCTGTCATCGCATCTCTAAATTACCACTGCGGCTAGCCTTCTGCAACCACATGTTGACTATAGCAATTAAGGATTTCCCCATGGTTATCGATATGAGCTTAGTGAGTCTCTCTTTATCCCCCTCTTTCATATGATAGAGCACGGCCACAATAATGTGACTTCCGGCGGTACACTATATCATACTTCAAGGGTAGTTCTCTCTCTAGTCTGTAAGGCAAATACTACATGGTGCACTTTACATAATATCTATAGAGAAAATTAACACATTATAATATGTTAAAATCATAGATCATCTTTGATTCATCCCATAGTGATGCTAGGGTTTCTCCATCTCCCCAAGAATAAATGAAACTACTCACATGGAAGAAATCAAGAACATCATCATAATCTTGTGGATGGAATGAACGTAATGGTATGAATTCAAATACAAATCTACAATAACAATTAAGATCACAACTATGGTTGAATAAGAAAGGGATTGGTGATGGTGGTGAAGATGCAACGGTTGATGATGAGGGGATGATGCCTTGTCCTCCAATGAGCTGTGTAGCAGCCCCGATTATACCTTCTCCCAAGTTCCTCCTCCAGATCTTTCTCAGAGGTGGTGTTTCGGCGTTTTCGGCGGTTGTAGATGTTGGATCTCTGATCCTCTGCGCGAGGTGAAAGTATTTGACGAGGCGGAGCTCCTGGCAATGCGTACGGGTGGACGGTATAGGCGGGGTGCCCCCGTACTGATGCCTACTAAACCCTCTGGAGTTCCTCCTCGCATCCTCCTTTGGCCCAGTTGCGTGGTTAAGTGCTGAGATAACTTTTATCATGTGAAAATACCATAAAGATGATAGTTTTTATTGATATTTTATCATTGCCTTAATATTTTAAGATCCTGCTGGAACAAGTATATAAGGTGCATGAAAGCGCAGTGAAATACCAAAATCCTATTGGTACACAAGGATACATATATATGTAAAATAAAGGAGTAAAAACACTCCAAAAATGGTCCAACATGGATAGAGTACTACTCTATACCGTATTGGACATGTATTACAGCTTTATTCAACAACGGGGACTTTTTGTAGCTTCTCTCTCTCACTTTGGCTCACCCATTGGTCGAACTTATCAGATGCAACTAAATAGAGCAAAGTTCTCTATGCTTGTGGAATTGGATTTGCTCAAATGGTGTAAAATGGTCTATTCATTCACAAGGGTCTCCACATTGATTGTTCAGCACGATGTGATTGTGCGCATTGTCAAAATTGGTTGCGGATTATGCATTATTATAGATGACATATGATAGACAAAATTCCAAGTCTCCATATGGTATTAATCACATAAAAAATTGTATGGATTACCTTGCTTGTTGAACTTACATGCGTAAGCAGGCAAAGAATAAGATAGAAACCGGGTTAACTTACAATATGTGTTAATCACATTCATTACCATTCATGATTTGCATATATATTCTACTTACTTGCGTGCATATCTTCCTCAACCATATATATTTCAGTAGATAATTGGTTTGCTAGTCACTGGAGTAACTTACTACTTTTGGCCCTCTCATTCTATTGGGGTGACTCATATGTAGCAACAACAAAGATTGCTTCTAAGAACATTTGTAATTAGCCTAATGAGAAATGTGAGATGCTGACACATTTGTCTTCTACTTCGCTGTTTCGAGGATGCAAGGTGACATCACTTAAACTCTCATATTAACCATGTTACAAGTTTGAATAGAAATCAATCTCTCTTTGCACCCCAGGTCGTGGTGGTTAGGTATTTTGTTTGATGACATGATCGCTTAGGACTTGAGCGGTGAAGAAACTGTTTAAATGGGCGAGGTGAAAGATGTAGTCAACCGTTAGGTTACGTGTCATCACACGTCCATGTACACAGAGACCCACATGTCCGTAGACCACATGAATTTGTGAATCTCTTCAACCCCGGCCCTCCTCTGGCCTTGTCTTCATGGATGCGATCCACGGCACCTTGAGTAGGCAGTCTAACTAGAAGGCTTACACTTGCTAACACGAAAGAAGAGGGAAAGAGAGGACATGTGTGTGAAACAATCTATTCATTCATAAGTGTCTCACATATTCATTGGTAAACAAGATGTGATTGTGCGGTTCTATTGTCAAGGTTATCTGCGGATTATTTGTTATTTCTTATTACAGATCACACGCAATAACAATGATCTCTTGTTTAGTCAAAACATAAACTCAACGTGATGTGCTTATCACACATAGTCAATTCTACAGGACTAGATGACTTGTTGTCCTTACATGCAATTATGACGGGCTAAGGAAGAAAATTCGTAAACTAATAGTACGTGTTAAGCATCACATATATTATTGTTTAGGCTTTGTTTACATCTTACTTGTACTTGCGTATGTGACTACCTAATCCATATGTTATATATTTCAGAACACAATTAGCTAATTGGGCGCTAAAGTAACTTACTACTGGTGTCCCTCTCACTTAGATGGGATGACCCATATATATGTATCGACAATGAAGATTGCATGTAAGAACTTTTGTAATTAGCCACTTATTCAATGTGAGTAGGCGGCCAGTTTGTCTTATCATTGGCTGTTTTGAAGATGTCAGGTAGCATTCACTTAGGCTCTTATATTGGCCCCGTGTTTCAAGTTTTTCGTAAATATGTCAGCTAATAATTTATCTTCACTTATTAGTAGCGAGAATCAGGTGTTCAACTCGATCACGAAAGTATGGCTGTAAGATTTGAAATGATGAGCGGGTGTTCCCTGTATGCTAATTCCTTTGTAGACAATGATATTATGTTTGGTTTGGATATTCAGGTCCTTATCTTTGATTGAATCAGATCCTTGAGTACCCACGTGACTGGTTATGCTCAGCCTATAAATATTATTTACTATGCTTTCTCCTCAAGTTTTCTAAGAGACTATTTGGCAATGGACCGCAATATTGTTTTAAACACTGATGCACATATAAAGAGCAGTGAAATATTACAGTTTTCCGCAAGTATCTATTTAATGATGAGAGCCAATTTCCCTCTCCATCCTCAGGTTTTCATAAGCGTTTCTCCTGGCTTTTGTGCAAAACACACACACACACACACACACAAAGCTATGGTTTATTACCATTTATGGCTTAACACAAACTAAATGAAAATAAAAATCCATAGAGATGGTTGCAAGTAAAAAAAATTAAACATCTAACCTTTTGACGGATAAACAGAAAAATTTCTATAAAACCTCTCTAATAATAGACATCATACATAACAATTGATTAACCTAAAATATGTAATGAGTGTAGACACGGAGTACAACAAGCTAATAGTAGCGAGAATAGCCTGGTATACTAATTATATATAAAAAAATCACATTGTCGTGACATAACAAATCGTCCAATAAAGCACGCCAATGCAACATGAATAAGTGGTTTCAGGGTCTCGTAAATCCCATTAAGCTAGGTGCCAATTATGTTTCAAATACGAGTCGGCGCCAAGATAATATAAGCCGTTCACAATAATTACTTCTTTGTAGCTTCTATCCCTCAATTTATCTCACCCATTGGTCTGTCATATAGTATAAGCCGTTCAAGATAAATGTGCCGAAGGTAGTTATGCTGGTGGAGTCGGACTTGCACAAATGGTACTCTCTTTGTTCCAAATTATAATCTGTCCTTAAATTTCGCTAGTAAAAAACTTAAAATTTTGACAAAGAGTTGTGTATTTATGACATGTTCCCAAATTTTATATGAATATATAAAATGAAAGAGATTTACATACCGAATTCAATTATATCATTAATTTATATGTTCTCAGTCCATATAGTTTGGTATATATATTAGTAGTCAAAGTCGTCGTGCATCAAGGACCTTGCGAAAAAAGTCTGGCTTATATTTTGGAACTTAGTGAGTATAAAAACGTATACTCATTTAAGGGTTCTCACATTATTGCTCAGCATGGTCTAAATGCACTCCCTCTGTTCAAAGTTGGCTGACGGTTACTCATTATTCATTAGTATAGATCACACGTGGTAGTCAAAATGCCAAGTCACCGTATCTTATCACATGAAAATAATCATACAGATTATCCAACTTGTTGTACTTACTTGCGTAAGCACAAACGTACCGCTAAGTTTCGTTAACCTACAACATATGTTAATCACATTCAGGATTTGCTTACATCATCTACTTACCCGAGAACATGTCTACCTCAGCAATATTTTAGAAATTTCAGCGGATAATTGGTTAGCTGGGCACTTGAGTACGTTACTACTTATGGCCCTCTCATTCTATCAGGGTGACTCATATTTAGCAATGACAAAGATTGCATTAATAATATTTGTAATTAGCCTAATGACCAATATGAGACGCTGACATATTCTTCTTCTCGTCCAGCATCTTGCCACATTGTTTACCTTATTCATGGTGTCGTGTTGATACTTGGGGTCCGTGGTTTATAATGCATCGTGTTGGGTCAGGTTTAGAGGATCCTTGAACTCTCCAAGTTGTATCTTGTTTTTTTGTTTCTTGTTGGGCATGTTTTTGTTGTTGCCCCAGTTCTTTCTTGTTTGCGAACTCTTGTTCAGCTGCGGTGGTTATTGCCGTCGATCAATATGCAATCCATGACACCTTGAGTAGACATTCTAAGTAGATGGCATGCACTTGCTAACACGGAAGATGAGAGAAACAGAGTACATGAGTGTGAAACAATTTATTCATTCATCAGGGCCTCATATATTGATTGGTCAACATGATGTGATTGTGCGGTTCTATTGTCAAAGTTATCTGCGGATTATTTGTTATTTATTATTACGGATCATACGCAATAACAATGATCTCTTGTTCAGTCAAAACATAAACTCAATGTGATGTGCTTATCACATATAGTCAATTCTACAAGAGTAGATAACTTATTGTACTTACATGCAATTATGCGGAGAAGGACCGAGGAAGAAAAATTTGTTAACTAATAGTATGTGTTAATAATCAAATTCATTATTGTTCAGGATTTTTTATATCTTGCATGTACTTGCGTATGTGTCTACCTAATCCATATATACATTATATATTTCAGCATACAATTAGCTAATTGGACGCTAACATAACTTACTATTGGTGTCCCTCTCTCTTAGATGGGGTGACACATATGTATCAGCAATGAAGATTCCATGCAAGAACTTTTGTAATTGCCCTCTTGTTTATTGTGAGTAGGTGGCCAGTTTGTCTTCTCATTGGCTATTTCAAAGATGTAAGGTAGGATTTACTTAGGCCATTATATTGTCCATGTGTTTCATGTTTTTTTTCTTAAAATATGTCCGCTGACAATTTATCTTAACTTATTACTTATTAGTAGCGAGAAGCAGGTGTTCAACTCAATCACGAAAGTATGGCTGCGTGATTTGGGATGACGATCCGATGTTCCTTGTATGCTAATTCCTTTGTAGACAATGATGTTATGTTTGGTTTGGATATTCAGGTCCTTATCTTTGATTGAATCAGATCATTGAGTACCCACGTGACTACGGTTATGCTCAGCCTATAGATATTATATACTATGCTTTCTCCTCAAATTTGCCAAGAGACTATTTCGCAATGAATCGCTATATCATTTTAAACATTGAGGCACATGTAAAGACCAGTGAAATATTACAGTTTGCCGCAAATATTTATTTAATGATGAGATCCAATTTCGCTCTCCATGCTCAGGGTTTTTTATAAGCGTTTTCCTGGCTTTTGTGCAAAACTACAGTTTATTAGTACTATATATGGCCTAACACAAACTATACGGAAATAAAAATCCATAGAGATGGTTACAAGTGAAAATTAAACATCTAACCTTTTGATGGATAAACAGTAGAAGTTCTATAGAACCTCTCTAATACTAGACATCATACATAACAATCCAATAACCTAAACAATGTAATGAGTGTAGACCAGGAGTACAACAAGCTAATAGTAGCGAGAATAGCATGATATAGTAATTGTTTCTAAAAAAATAACATCGTTGTGACATAACAAATCGTCCAATAAATCACGTCAATGCAACATGCGTAAGTTGTTTCGGGGCCTCTTAAATCCCATTAAGCTAGGTGCCAATTGTGTTGCAAATAAGAGTTGGCTCCAAGATAATATAAGCCGTTCACAATGAGTATTTCTTTGTAGCTTCTATCCCTCAATTTATCTCACCCATTGGTCAGAGATATCAGACAGTATAAGTCATTCAAGATAAATGTGCCAAAGGTAGCTATGCTCGTGGAGTCAGACTTGCACAAATGGTACTCTCTCCGTTCCTAAATATAATATGTTCTAAAATTTCGCTAGTAAAGATCTTAAAATTTGACCAAGAGTTTTGTCCTTATAATATGTTCCCAAAATTTATATAAATATACAAAATGAAAGAGATTTACATAACGAATCCAATTATATCATTGATTTATACATTCTCAATCCATATAGTTTGGTATATATAGTAGTAGTCAAAGTCATGCATGCATCAAAGACCTTGCGAAAAAAGTGTGGCTTATATTTTGGAACAGAGTGAGTATAAAAACGTATACTCATTTATAAGGGTACTCACATTATTGCTCAGCATGGTCTAATTGCACTCCCTCTGTTCAAACTTGGTTGACGATTACTCATTATTCATTATTATAGATCACACGTGGTAGTCAAAATGCCAAGTTACAATATCTTAATCACATGAAAATAATCGTACAGATTAGCCAACTTGTTGTACTTACTTGCGTAAGCACAAACGTACCGCAAAGAATTTCGTTAACCAACAACATACGTTAATCACATTCAGGATTTGCTTACATATATCTTCTACTTACATGAGAACATGTCAACCTCAACAATATTTTAGATATTTCCGCAGATAATTGGTTAGTTGGGCACTTGAGTAAGTTACTACATATGGCCCTCTCATTCTATCCGGGTGACTCATATGCAGCAATGACAAAGATTGCATTAATAATATTTGTAATTAGCCTATTGACCAATATGAGACGCTGACATATTTGTCTTCTAGTTAGTTGTTTAAAGGATGCAAGGTAGCATCACTTAGACTTTCATATTGGCCATGTGTTACAAGTTTTCAATAGAACCAGATCCTCTTGTACGCCTCCCGGGGCGTGGTGGTTAGGATCTTTGTTTGATGACATGATCGCTTAGGCATTGAGACGAAGAAGGATCAATGAATGGCATGCTGCGACATGTAGTAGATCGTCGCATCGCGCATTGATGCGCACAATAACACACAGTCCACAGCTTGATGATTTGCACCTGGAGTAGATATTAGAAGAAAACATTATAGGCAGCTAAAGTGAAAGAGGCACCTGTAGGGGAGTGATGTTTTGGAACATGGGAGCATATGCTCCCTTTATTTTAAAATACTTCTTATACACATTTCGAATTTCAAAAAAATTGAAATGAAAAATTCGCACGTACATCTTCACGTGCTACACACTTACAAAGTTGTTTCATAAAACATCGACTTGTCATGTGACGTGTGTAAAAAAGACAAAACTCAGTGCTAGAAATAATGCTTTTTACAAGATAAAATTTCTCTTTTTTACATAGTCCACAAAAAATGTTGGTTTTCCTTGAATCTTGACGAACGCACATATATTATGAAGATGTACATGTAGAATTTTTTGTCAAAATTTTTTGACACTTCAAAATAAGATTTTTTGGTAGAGGGAGCATACGAACCCGGGAGCCGAATTGAATTTCTGCACCTGTAGGACAAAGGCTATAGGAGCACGACTAATAGCAGCGGCCCCGAACTCTGCACGCGGCAGCTATTTTTAGTAGCGTGCGGAAAACGGGCACGCGACTAGTAAACCAGTAATGGCAGCGTGTTGCATGCTCCGGCACGCGACTAGTAAGTGGAGACCACATGTGCATCTGACAAGAAAATTTCAGCAGTGGGCGAATCTGGCCACACGTGATAGGTACGCGATAGGTACAAAATTATTGGCAGCGTGCGCAAACTGAGCATGCGACTGATATCCGTTGCATGTACCTAACAAATGCATTATCATCTCCTTTTTATGAGTGCACATTATGCGTCAATGGCTGCACTGTATAAGACGATAAGCATATGTATAAGTCTGATATATAAATAAATAAATAAATATATAAATATATATATATATATATGTGTGTGTGTGTGTGTACCCATCACACTCTCTCAAAACACAAAATTTTGCGAAGATTTTCGTCTATTGTTCGTGAGAAGCTGCTATGACAGAGTTTGTCGAAGATGTCTTATGCTTATAATTCTTTAGCTAGCACTTATAAGACATATTCGAGGAGCTCGACTTAGGATCAGATCATAGAAAGGGAGATTAATTATAGGAGCAAGTTTATTGGCAGCGTGCGTTAGGCGCGGCACGCGGCTAATAATACCCGCAGCGCACCCTAACTTACCCGCAGCGTGCCGCTTTTAGGGCGAGCGGCTACTAACTTACTGTAGCGTGCTTCTTATTAGGGCACGCGGCTACTAACTCCGCATCGTGGTATTACTAATAGCCTCCTCCTCTCTTTTTCCGTCATTCTGTCCAAAATCCGCCCAAGCCAACCCTAACCGACGCGTCGCCGCCGCCGCGCGCCATCTTCCCCGCCCGCGTCGCCGCCGAGCGCCCACGCCGCCATCTTCCCTGCCCGCGCTGCTGCCTTCCCCACCCGCTTCATCGCGGACCCCCCGCACCCGCGCCACCGCCGATCGTACGCCATCTTCCCCGCTCGCGCCGCCGCCTTCTCTACCCACGCCCGCGCCACCACCCTCCGCGGCCAGCCGGTATGTTGCTTGCTACTTAATTATATAGATTTATATTTGAGCTATGTAATTTTTTGCAACCTATATAGAATTGTTTGCTACTTATTATATGGATATATATTTAAGCTATGTAGATTTGTTGCTACCTATATATAATTATTTTAACTAT
This sequence comes from Lolium rigidum, assembly GCF_022539505.1. Classification (NCBI taxonomy): domain Eukaryota; kingdom Viridiplantae; phylum Streptophyta; class Magnoliopsida; order Poales; family Poaceae; genus Lolium; species Lolium rigidum. The sequence goes on along the minus strand of NC_061511.1, from coordinate 239,120,867 downwards.
TTTTAGGCTAGCTATGTAGATTTTGTATGCTATATTTTTAATGGCCAATGATTATTTTTTTTTGGCAGTAATCGCAGGGTGGTGTGATTGAACCTTGTATATGCACAAATACAATACAGATCTTGTGTATATCGTACTTGGTTCGCTCACCCCATTTCTGCGATTTTTGATAAATATGAGGCCTTATTTGATGTTCATTTTAAATCTATAATATTTGTCATATGGCCGATGATTAGTTTTTTTTTGGCAGTTATCCTGGGGTGATGTCAGCGAGCCTTGTCATATGCACAAATACAAATCTTGTGCATCGTACTTGGCTCGTTGACCCCATCCCTATGGTTTATATAGAGAATCTTGGCATTGTGTTTAGTTGAATGTCGATAACTTAGGATATCGAGATTGAATGATAATATTTCTATTTCGATATTTAGATATTCAGATGCCCGACTTAACCTTGCGGGTGAATGCCAAATGTTGTTTGGACGGTCAAAGCTATTGCACTAAATTGTAGTGGCATGCGAGTATGATCATTTGTATCACATTATAATAAGAAGAACAAGCAAATATTATATAAAATAGTTGGATCAACTTTGAATTTCTGAAAAACTAAGAAACAATATGTACAACATTCTGCTACATATATGCAACTGAGTACTTAGCATTTTTGTGGCATACAACAAGCACCCATTCTCTGAAAATCGATTCATTATTTTGGGCATTATTAAAAACTAAAATTTTCAATCTGTGGGGAATAGCTGAATAGGGGCAATTGTAAGTTTTAAACACTTAACACTAACAAACGTATAGCGCATGGAAATTGAAACCAAAGAATGGGGAGGCGGGAGTGGACGGGCGATGTGGACCTGTGATGGTGCTTCTCTGTGACGCCCCCAAACCGGTATCCTGAGGATCCCAGCGAACCCGCCGAAATCCGCACGATATCGATTCAGAGACGCCCTCCGACACGACGTGCGCGACGAATCACACACGTGATGCCAGAGGAATTAACACGAGCGGTAACATTACAACAGGATTACAATAGAGCCCACAAGATACATATATTACAACAACGACTCCAACGAGTCAAGATACAAATATACAGTACAAAGATCCAAATCATACAGAAGATCGACTACGTCCGAGTACGGACAAGATACAAATTGGACTAAGAGTCCTGAAGATAATCAGTGGCGTCCATAACCCTGCCTGTGCCAAGCCGAAGGGTAACCTTGCTAACGTCGTCATCTCGTACTGTCAAAGTCGGGCCATCGGTTGCCGACAAAAGGGAGGAAGCAAAAGAGAAAGGGAAAAGGCGAGAGTAAGTACCAATGAACGAACTCCCGCACGTACTTAGCGAGACTAGAAATGGCTATGCTCGCCGAGCGAGTATAAATATATATCGCTCGGGGCTATATGGTAGGTTTAGCGGCAGCAAAACTATAACCAATAGAGACACACTACACCATCCGTCTACTCGTATAAGATAAGAGAGCGCATAAGGTAACAGATAAATACTACGCAAACATAACCCAGCCAAATACACATATCCCCTTCAACAATTGCGAAGAGGCAATGTAAAAGGCACTCAACGGTGGACAAATTTTATTAGGTATCGGTTGTAGTAATGCTATATTACTACGCAAGTTATTAGCAGATTATTAGCAACAAGATAACGCTGTAAGTTGTTCTATGATCAAGCTATACAATTCCAAGTCGTCCATAACCGCGGACACGGCTTATCGATAAGATGTACACCCTGCAGGGGTTGCCCAAATGTAACCATACGCATGCTCGACCCGCTTCTTACAGGCGATGTCTCACAACAAGACCGTTCCCGGCTCAACAAGAAAGTCTAGGGGGCCACCCAACTAAGCTACCCGTGACGAAGTCCGGCCGTACTCCGAGACGCGACCCGCAGGTTGCGTAGGCGTCTAGGCGGGCACTAACGGCCAAGCACTAGATAAGTCGTCTAGCAATTATGCAAGTGCGAATACGAAATAAACCACCCGAAGGCAACAGGAAGTAAACACCCGAAGGCAACAAGTAATAAATATGCGTGCACCAAATAAAACCAAGGTTGTGGCCCCTTTTCAACCGACTTGAGAAAAGGTAATGGGTGAGGGGGTCCCAGTGAATCCCCACGCATGGGTAGAGCGCTCAATCTCGGAACGGATAACAAGAACTCGGGTCCTAGGGGACATTAGCGAGTCAAAGTTCCGATGCTTTCGCAAAGGGGCTCACGGATGCCTCTCGCTTACAATTTTAGTTGTTAACAATTAAGTAAAACATGTGTATCTCCAACAACCGATATAGCATGTGATAACCTCCCAAGAACCCAACATATCCCGATAACGGATCGAGATAAACAACGTGAACCTAAACACGCCTACGACTCGCAAGGCTCAAACATCAAGCAACGGCTATGGTTAAGGAATGATACATATAGGATTAATATGGTAAACAAGTGGAATAGGACACGTGGCTCGATAAAGAATCGCAACATAAGGATAGCAGTGCGAGGGAGAGAGTAAAAATAGGTGAAGGAGGTGGGCTCGCCCGTGAAAAGCCGCAGAAGAACTTGTCTGGAGAACTCGTCGTATCTCACATCACCACTTCGTGATCCTATCCGGAAGAAGCAAATGCTGGGCAAACAACGTATGCAAATCTTACTACTACGGCAAAAGAATCGGCATGATCATGATAGGGTATGCATGCATGACATGGCAAACATGATGCGGCGATGCAACTTATATCCAATTAATCGGAGTCGGAGCACCTGGACAAACAAATTAGGTTGGAGTTGCATTTTCTACCAAGCAAAGTTAAGTGGTTGTTAGCATGGCATAGCATGGCAAGGGTGCTCTACTTCAAATTTAAGCGGAGCGGGGAAAACCTTAGGCGGATATCCGAAATACTCCGCATATATGTTATGTGAACATGCATAACTATCATCGAATGACATGATGCGAGATGCAAACATATGAATGGATGGCATATTCATGTTCCTTGTGTTTTTCTGATCAAAATTCATATATAACATTTTTTATTTCGAGTTATATTTTGGAAGATATGAATTATGCAAGATTTGAACACATTCTGCAATTTTCAGAAAATAGAGAAATATAGGAAAAGCGTTTTATACCGAGGACGTTGTAGCCACAGGGGCTGACTTGCGGGGCCAGGGTCGCTGACTATGATGCTGACGAGGCAGGGGAGCTGATGTGGCGCCGGCAGAGGCTGACGGGTGGGGTCCACCTGTCAGATCGGAAAAGTATCAAAAACATTGTTGTTTTCTGCCAGACTGGGGATTGGAACTCAGGATCTCTTGATCCGGATCAAAGGAACGGACCAGACAGGCTACTGAGCACATTATGATGAAGATGAGACACGCACCGTTATAGAGCTGACCACGGCGGAGCTCGGGGATGAAACCATGGCGGGATGGAGCTCAGGTCGGGCATGGATCCAGCAGGTCAGGGCGAAACGGGACGCGGGAGATACCGTCGGGCATACATCAGAACGTGGGGAGACAGATGGTGGCGATGCGAAGTCCAGGGGGTCGCCGGAGGGACATCGCCGGTGAGGACCTGCGGGCTGAACGATGGCCAACATCGTCAACTCGATGGAGAACGGGATTGGGAAGGAGAACAGGCTCGGGAGAGCGAGTAGGTTACCGTGAAGCTCATGGAGAGGTCAGTGGCGCCGGGGGATGGCCGCAGCGGCCGGAATCGGAGTTTTTCCTGCCAGGTTTGAAGACGGAAACGGCGAATTCGCCGTCGATTGAAGCCCTCTCGGCTCGATTCCTTGTACCAGGTTGAAGAGGAGAACGAGCCGCATCTGCTGGTGGTGTTGGCTCGTCGAGGGGACGCCCAGGGCGGCGGCGCCATGGCAGACCCGCGGCGGTGAAGTTCGGTGGTGGGGAAAAACGCGAAGACGGAAGGGGAAAAAGAGAGGGTGGCGGCGGCTCGAGGGAGGAGAGGGCGCTAGGGTTTCCGAGAAGAGGATTTAAGGGGGGGAGAGGGAGCAGGTGGAGAGCGGGCGCCGTGGTGGTTTGGGGGAGGACCACTGCCTCCTCACGCCATGTGCGTGACCGCACCGGGGAAGACGACAACACGATGAAGGGATCGAAGGGGTATCTGGGCTGGTGAGGTGGTTGGGCCGCCGGTGGGTTGGTGTTGGGCTGCTCGGAAAGATAGAGGCCAGGGAGAGGAAGAGAAGAGGTCCAGGGAGGTTAGGGTTAGATTTTAATTTAGAAAATTGTTTTCTCTTTGATTTTAAAACTGATTCTGAAAACAGATTTGAAAACCAAATTAGACAAGAATTTAATTTCAAAATGGAAACATTTGAAATAGATTTATTTATTTCATAGTTTTGGAGTTTGGGGTTTGAGGGAAGAAGAAAAGATAAAAGGAGGGTTTAATATAAAAACCCATATGAGAGGCCAACCGAATTAGTTTTTATTTAAAATAGTTTTTATTTTGTTAAAATCATGTGCATGATATGATGCATGATGTCATGATGATGCACAAAAGAAAAAGAACAAACAAATCTAATAGGGGTATATCCGGGGCCGTTACAATCGACACCACTAACAAGGAATCTCGCCCCGAGATTCCACGTCAACCTAAGGGGGAGAGAGGTGAACTATCGGGTCTTCAGGCGACGTGTCGATCTCCTCGACACCACTAACAAGAGTTCTTGCTCCATGTTGATCGGGCGACACCACTAACAAGAAGTCGTTGTTCCGCTGTTGATGATGCGATGCTTTCGAGATCCTCCGAAGAACAAACCTAATAGGTGAGGGGCAAAGATCGTCCAACCCACGTGTAAGCCTAAGACTCGGAGAAGCAGATAAGAGAGAAGACTCAAAACTCGCAGAGGTAAGAGGAGAAAGAATATAGATAAGGAGAAAAATAGAGCTACTCAGATCTATCCAACGAGTTTTCAGAAAATAGTTTTGACACTAGACACAACAACGTCCGTTGGCAAGGTTATCCTACGAGGTCGGACTAGCGGGGTACCGTCAACCCGAGCTCGATACCAACTTGTGACGCCCCCAAACCGGTATCCTGAGGATCCCAGCGAACCCGCCGAAATCCGCACGATATCGATTCAGAGACGCCCTCCGACACGACGTGCGCGACGAATCACACACGTGATGCCAGAGGAATTAACACGAGCGGTAACATTACAACAGGATTACAATAGAGCCCACAAGATACATATATTACAACAACGACTCCAACGAGTCAAGATACAAATATACAAGTACAAAGATCCAAATCATACGGAAGATCGACTACGTCCGAGTACGGACAAGATACAAATTGGACTAAGAGTCCCGAAGATAATCGATGGCGTCCATAACCCCGCCTGAGCCAAGCCGGAAGGGTAACCTTGCTAACGTCGTCATCTCGTACTCGTCAAAGTCGGGCCATCGGTTGCCGACAAAAGGGAGGAAGCAAAAGAGAAAGGGAAAAGGCGAGAGTAAGTACCAATGAACGAACTCCGGCACGTACTTAGCGAGACTAGAAATGGCTATGCTCGCCGAGCGAGTATAAATATATATCGCCTGGGGCTATATGGTAGGTTTAGCGGCAACAGAAACTATAACCAATAGAGACACACTACACCATCCGTCTACTCAGATAAGATAAGAGAGCGCATAAGGTAACAGATAAATACTACGCAAACATAACCCAGCCAAATACACATATCCCCTTCAACAATTGCGAAGAGGCAATGTAAAAGGCACTCAACGGTGGACAAATTTTATTAGGTATCGGTTGTAGTAATGCTATATTACTACGCAAGTTATTAGCAGATTATTAGCAACAAGATAACGCTGTAAGTTGTTCTATGATCAAGCTATACAATTCCAAGTCGTCCATAACCGCGGACACGGCTTATCGATAAGATGTACACCCCTGCAGGGGTTGCCCAAATGTAACCATACGCATGCTCGACCCGCTTCTTACGAGCGATGTCTCACAACAAGACCGTTCCCGGCTCAACAAGAAAGTCTAGGGGGCCACCCAACTAAGCTACCCGTGACGAAGTCCGCCGTACTCCGAGACGGACCCGGAGGTTGCGTAGGCGTCTAGGCGGGCACTAACGGCCAAGCACTAGATAAGTCGTCTAGCAATTATGCGGTGCAAGTACGTAAATAAACCACCCGAAGGCAACAGGAAGTAAACACCCGAAGGCAACAAGTAATAAATATGCGTGCACCAAATAAAACCAAGGTTGTGGCCCCCTTTTCAACCGACTTGAGAAAAGGTAATGGGTGAGGGGTCCCAGTGAATCCCCACGCATGGGTAGAGCGCTCAATCTCGGAACGTATAACAAGAACTCGGGTCCTAGGGGACATTAGCGAGTCAAAGTTCCGATGCTTTCGCAAAGGGGCTCACAGCATGCCTCCGCTTACAATTTTAGTTGTTAACAATTAAGTAAAACATGTGTATCTCCAACAACCGATATAGCATGTGATAACCTCCCGAACAACCCAACATATCCCGATAACAGATCGAGATAAACAACAGAACCTAAACACGCCTACGACTCGCAAGGCTCAAACATCAAGCAACGGCTATGGTTAAGGAATGATACATATAGGATTAATATGGTAAACAAGTGGAATAGGACACGTGGCTCGATAAAGAATCGCAACATAAGGATAGCAGTGCGAGGGAGAGAGTAAAAATAGGTGAAGGAGGTGGGCTCGCCTGTGAAAAGCTGCAGAAGAACTTGTCGGAGAACTCGTCGTATCTCACATCACCACTTCGTGATCCTATCCGGGAAGAAGCAAATGCTGGGCAAACAACGTATGCAAATCTTACTACTACGGCAAAAGAATCGGCATGATCATGATAGGGTATGCATGCATGACATGGCAAACATGATGCGGCGATGCAACTTATATCCAATTAATCGGAGTCGGAGCACCGGACAAACAAATTAGGTTGGAGTTGCATTTTCTACCGGCAAAGTTAAGTGGTTGTTAGCATGGCATAGCATGGCAAGGGTGCTCTACTTCAAATTTAAGCGGAGCGGGGAAAACCTTAGGCGGATATCCGAAATACTCCGCATATATGTTATGTGAACATGCATAACTATCATCGAATGACATGATGCGAGATGCAAACATATGAATGGATGGCATATTCATGTTCCTTGTGTTTTTCTGATCAAAATTCATATATAACATTTTTTATTTCGAGTTATATTTTGGAAGATATGAATTATGCAAGATTTGAACACATTCTCGCAATTTTCAGAAAATAGAGAAATATAGGAAAAGCGTTTTATACCGAGGACGTTGTAGCCACAGGGGCTGACTTGCGGGGCCAGGGTCGCTGACTATGATGCTGACGAGGCAGGGGAGCTGATGTGGCGCCGGCAGAGGCTGACGGGTGGGGTCCACCTGTCAGATCGGAAAAGTATCAAAAACATTGTTGTTTTCTGCCAGACTGGGGATTGGAACTCAGGATCTCTTGATCCGGATCAAAGGAACGGACCAGACAGGCTACTGAGCACATTATGATGAAGATGAGACACGCACCGTTATAGAGCTGACCACGGCGGAGCTCGGGGATGAAACCATGGCGGGATGGAGCTCAGGTCGGGCATGGATCCAGCAGGTCAGGGCGAAACGGGACGCGGGAGATACCGTCGGGCATACATCAGAACGTGGGGAGACAGATGGTGGCGATGCGAAGTCCAGGGGGTCGCCGGAGGGACATCGCCGGTGAGGACCTGCGGGCTGAACGATGGCCAACATCGTCAACTCGATGGAGAACGGGATTGGGAAGGAGAACAGGCTCGGGAGAGCGAGTAGGTTACCGTGAAGCTCATGGAGAGGTCAGTGGCGCCGGGGGATGGCCGCAGCGGCCGGAATCGGAGTTTTTCCTGCCAGGTTTGAAGACGGAAACGGCGAATTCGCCGTCGATTGAAGCCCTCTCGGCTCGATTCCTTGTACCAGGTTGAAGAGGAGAACGAGCCGCATCTGCTGGTGGTGTTGGCTCGTCGAGGGGACGCCCAGGGCGGCGGCGCCATGGCAGACCCGCGGCGGTGAAGTTCGGTGGTGGGGAAAAACGCGAAGACGGAAGGGGAAAAAGAGAGGGTGGCGGCGGCTCGAGGGAGGAGAGGGCGCTAGGGTTTCCGAGAAGAGGATTTAAGGGGGGGAGAGGGAGCAGGTGGAGAGCGGGCGCCGTGGTGGTTTGGGGGAGGACCACTGCCTCCTCACGCCATGTGCGTGACCGCACCGGGGAAGACGACAACACGATGAAGGGATCGAAGGGGTATCTGGGCTGGTGAGGTGGTTGGGCCGCCGGTGGGTTGGTGTTGGGCTGCTCGGAAAGATAGAGGCCAGGGAGAGGAAGAGAAGAGGTCCAGGGAGGTTAGGGTTAGATTTTAATTTAGAAAATTGTTTTCTCTTTGATTTTAAAACTGATTCTGAAAACAGATTTGAAAACCAAATTAGACAAGAATTTAATTTCAAAATGGAAACATTTGAAATAGATTTATTTATTTCATAGTTTTGGAGTTTGGGGTTTGAGGGAAGAAGAAAAGATAAAAGGAGGGTTTAATATAAAAACCCATATGAGAGGCCAACCGAATTAGTTTTTATTTAAAATAGTTTTTATTTTGTTAAAATCATGTGCATGATATGATGCATGATGTCATGATGATGCACAAAAGAAAAAGAACAAACAAATCTAATAGGGGTATATCCGGGGCCGTTACATTCTCACTCCGTTGGGGAACCCCAAGAGGAAGGTATGATGAGCACGGCAGCAAGTTTTCCCTCAGTAAGAAACCAAGGTTTAATCGACCAGTAGGAGAAAGGCGTGACTTCTGAAGGTGTTGCTAGCTGACTATTGGCAGGACGCACTACCGGCATCAGCAACAACGTGGAACATGCACACAACACAACCAAAATACTTTTCCCCAACTTATAGTGAGGTTGTCAATCTCACCGGTTTGCTGAACATAAATGATTAAATGTATCGAGTGGAAGGAGATGTTTGCAGTAATAAAGAGAACAGTGCTTGCGGAAAGTAAACATAACAGGATTGCATTGGTTGAATTTATCAGTGTAAAGGAAAGGACCGGGGTCCACAGTTCACTAGAGGTGTCTCTCAATAAAGATAAATAACATGCTCGGTGAACAAATTACAGTTGGCCAATTAACAGAATATCGACCGTACATGACAAGATGATTACTATGAGATTCGTTTGAGCATTACAACATAATACATAGACCGTAATCCAACTTCTTTTATGACTAATAATGCACCTTCCAGTTATCGTCCGAACCCCTTCCAGTATTGAGTTGCAAGCAACAAATTATCGTATTAAGGAATATGCGTAAAGTAAACAATAGAATTACCCTCAGATAAAACATTGTTGCTTTATCCCTAGTAGCAACAACACATCTACAATCTCAGAAGTTATTGTCACTCTCCCAGAAAACTAGAGGCATGAACCTACTATCGAGCATAAATACCCCCTCTTGGAGTCACACGCATATACTTGGCCAGAATATCTACTAGCAACGGAGAGCATGCAAGATCAAAAAGAACATATGACAAGAATATATAATCGATCTCAACATACTATTCAATATTCATCTGATCCCAGCAAACACAACATGTAGCATTACCTAGGGATGATCTTGATCATGTAGGGCAGCTCACAAGATCTAAACATGAGGCACAAATTGGAGAAGACAGCCATCTAGCTACGGCTATGGACCCATAGTCCAGGGATGAACTACTCACGCATCATTTCGGAGGAAGGCATGGCTATGAAGATGTCTCTGATACGTCCATTTTGCATCACTATTTTATATCATAATTTGCTGTTATTCATTGATATATTTCATATTTGGAGATGATACTTATGCTATTTCATCTATTTTGCATGTTTCATGATTATTGGAGGATCGCGCACCGGAGTTAGGATTCTGCTGGAAAAAGTGCCGTCAGAATGCAATATTTCGAAAGATCAACAGTTGACGGAAATTATATGAAAAATCCTATTTTTCCAGAAGACGAAGGGAGCCGAAGGGGAGCCGAGGGGAGCCGAGGTGGGCCCACCTCATAAGCCGGCGCGGCCCAAGGCCTGGTCGCGCCGCCTTGTGAGGAGGGGGCCCACAGCCCCCTCTTGCCTCCTTTTCTTCGCGTACACCTTCGTCCCGAAAACCTAAGCCCCAGAGGATAGTCGCGAAGAGACACAGCCGCCTGCTCGCGGGAGGAGAACACCAGGGAGAAAAGAGCTCTCCGGCAGGCTGAAATCCGCCGGGGAAATTCCCTCCCGGAGGGGGAAATCGACGCTATCGTCATCGTCATCGAGCTGGACATCATCTCCATCATCATCACCATCATCATCATCATCATCATCACCGTCATCTCCACCGCTGCACCTCGTCACCACTGTAACGATTTGAGTTTGATCTTGATTGTTTGATAGGGGAAACTCTCCCGGTGTTGATTCCTACTTGTTATTGATGCTATTGAGTGAAACTATTGAACCAAGGTTTATGTTCAGATTGTTATTCATCATCATATCACCTCTGATCATGTTCCATATGATGTCTCGTGAGTAGTTCGTTTAGTTCTTGAGGACATGGGTGAAGTCTAAATGTTAGTAGTGAATTATGTTGGTTAGTATTCAATGTTGTGATATTTAAGTTGTGGTGTTATTCTTCTAGTGGTGTCGTGTGAACGTCGACTACATGACACTTCACCATTTATGGGCCTAGGGGAATGCATCTTGTATTCGTTTGCCAATTGCGGGGTTGCCGGAGTGATAGAAACCTAAACCCCCGTTGGTATATCGGTGCAGGAGGGATAGCAGGATCTCAGAGTTTAAGGCTGTGGTTAGATTTATCTTAATTACTTTCTTGTAGTTGCGGATGCTTGCAAGCGGTATAATCACAAGTATGTATTAGTCCTAGGAAGGGCGGTACATTAGCATAGGTTCACCCACACAACACTTATCAAAACAATGAAGATTAATCAGCTATATGAAGCGAAAGCACTAGACAAAATTCCCGTGTGTTCTCAAGAACGTTTGGTCATTATAAGTAAACAAATCGGCTTGTCCTTTGTGCTAAAAAGGATTGGGCCACTTGCTGCAATTATTTCTCTCGCACTTTACTTACTGGTACTTTATTCATCTGCTATTTCAAAACCCCCTGAATACTTGTATGTGGGCATTTACAGTGAATCCTTCATCGAAACTGCTTGTCAACACCTTCTGCTCCTCGTTGGGTTCGACACTCTTATTTATCGAAAGTACTACGATACACCCCCTATACTTGTGGGTCATCAAGACTATTTTCCGGCGCCGTTGCCGGGGAGTGAAGCGCTATTGGTAAGTGGAATTGGTAAGGGAAACTTTTTACTCGTACGTGCTGTTTTTATTTCCGCTCGTCTGCTATAATTCATTATGGAGAGGTCTTCTCTTGAATTCCTCTTTGGGAAATCTACTACTACCGCAAAGGTAGTGGATGAGACGCCGTGTGAGAAAGAGGTTCCATACAAAATACCTATGAAAATTATTGAACGTGTTGTGGATAACCGCTATGAAGGGGATGGAACTGTCCATCCTGGTGATCATTTACTGTTTTTACATGAATTAAGCGGGTTATTCAAATGTGTAGGTATTGCTATGGATGAAGTTAGGAAGAAACTATTCTCTATATCGCTGTCTGGTAAAGCAGCGCATTGGTATAAATTGCTGAAAAATAGGGATTCTCTTGATTGGGAGGATATTGTGCCTTTATTTTATTCCAAATTCTATCCTCCAAGTGAAATTCACAAAGATCGGAACCGCATATATAATTTCTGGCCTCATGATGGAGAGAGTATTGCCCAAGCATGGGGGAGATTGAAGTCTTTAATGCTCAAATGTCCAATTCATGAGCTTCCTGGTAATATTATTATTGATAATTTCTATGCAAGACTTGTCTTTTCAAGATAAGACTTTGCTGGATACTTCTTGTTCTCGGATCATTTACACGCAACAAAGAAGAGTTTAAAAGGGACCTTCTTGATCGGATCTAGGAGAATACTGAAGGATGGGAGAACGACAAAGATAGAGAGTCAGGTATAAACTATGATTATAAATGCATTGAAGTTTTTATGGATACTAATAAATTTCGTAATATGAGTGCTACTTATGGTCTTGATTCTCAAGTCATTGCAAATTTTTATAAAGCTTTTTCCTCTCACTTTGAATTGCCTAGGAAGAATTTTGATAAGTATCATGAACCATATAAAGATAAAATTGATTCATCTATAAATAAATGTGCTATAATTGAAACTGTTGATCATATTCTTCCTGAAGCTTTGTTGCGGTCAGAAACCCACCGGTGAGCAGCGACGGGCAACACAGTAGAGCCGGGAGGCTCCCAGGACTGCGGCTGGCCCTGGTCCCTCGAGCGACGGCCCGCAAAGACTCGGCACGCACGTCCGATGATGGTGCAAGGGCGTGCCACCCGACCTATACCCGGTCGGGAGGTGATGGATTTGCCTCGCTTAGTTTCCCGCATGGCATACACGTAAACATTAAATACGAGCCTCGATCGGCTCTCAGAGTTGTCCCGTGAATCGGCTCAAGGAGCCGATCCACCCATGATTCGTACGAGGTGTACGATCACATGGTGGTCTTGCTTGATCAATATAAAGCTAAAACGACCTACTACGATTTAGGGTTTTCACCACATAATCGGAACATCCTACGCGTGATTGAGCTCGGCGGCCACGCACGGTGATCATAAACCGACCCTAGACAAGGCCTAAAAACCAACATGAAGTTGATCCCCGAACATCTTGTCTAGGGCTAGCAAACTACACCCTACGTGCCACCGGATCCTTCAACCCGTTTGTAAGGCCTAACTATGCAGATATTAAACTAATCCTTGAAGAACAAGGAGCAATCATAACGGATCGGATCTACTAAATAATGATCAAGCGGGTGCCGCCCTTACACCTAAGATAGGTGTAAGGGCGGCTAGACGTCTAAGGGTTGCACGGACGAAAGCATATGATACGATGAAACAATGCTAACCCTAACACGTCTATGATAACTACGTTGCTCGCCATCAACAAGGCTTCAAGCACGAGCAACGCATGAACAACGAATAACGTGTATCGCCTAGATCGCAAGATGCGATCTAGGCAGCATGATGCTTACCCGGAAGAAACCCTCGAGACAAGGGAGTTGGCGATGCGCCTAGATTGGTTTGTGGTGAACGTGATTGTTGTTTATTTCGAAACCCTAGATACATATTTATAGTCCGTAGACTTTCTAACGTGGGAGTAATCCCAACCGTGCACGAGCCAAATTCTACCTAACCGACACGTATCCTACTATATTTACAGATACACGGGCAAACTAGCCCCAACTTTGTATACACGGCCGATTCAACGTACTCCTTCCAGGTATATTCTTCAAGTCCATCTTTAATCGCGGCCCACCTCTGATCCAGTCAAATTCTGGTGATAAAACATGCCCCCCTGGTTTTGGAAATGACAATTCCAAAATCACTCTGCTTTTCCTTCGTCGGGTCATGTCGTGGCAGAGCAAAACCGTCGCAGTATCCTTCATCATGATGCCTGGCCTCCTCAACTTCTCCTCAGTGATGCTTTATAACCCTGCTCCGTTTCTTTGCAGCAACCAGATGGCCCAGAGCCTGTCAATGATGATGGATTCCCCTTTAAATTCCTCCCATCAGCTCCAGTGATCCTCTTCTGCAAGAACTCACCACCTTTGAAGAAGGTTATGATGCAGGGTCAGCCGATGACACCCCAATCGGCTTCTAAAAACAGAGCATCTACCAGGTCAGCCTGCCCCCGAGCCTCGCTCAAGGCGAGAACAGCGGTGAGGACACACAGGCTCGTACAAATGGACCCGAGCTCGAGCAAATCCGAGAAAACCACCACGCGAGCCGCCCGTACTTGCCACCATCGGCCTAAAGGTCAGCCACCCTGGTCCTAGCCATTCCTACGAGTGTAGCTGAGAAGGTGGCCAACTTGGCCAAGACGACAGTAGATACACCAGAGCCGATCACCTTTTCTTCCGTTGAAAGCCGATATTTGCAGACGAAACACCAACGGCTTAATGAGCAAAAGGCTGCCTTGTGCGCCAAAACTGACACCTCTGACAGCACTACTGAACTGGTGACCTTGCGCAAAGGGTTGGAGGTCCTCGAAGAGAAGGTTCGGGCAGCAAAATCAGCTCATTGAAGTCGAGGAAGCTCTCATTGTTCACTCCCTCGAGGAAGCAGAAGGCCTCGAAGCTGAACCGAAGACCGACTTGGTCGAAATCCGCGTCTTGAACACGCAGCTGGTAGATCCTGTGTAATTTGTACTAGAGTCGATGGCTGTGCATCGTGCCGTACATCATGAGAATTTTTTTTTATCGGCCGATTTTTCTATCGGCCCCCAATATTTCACTGCACATGTATCGCACATGTTCATCTGATTAGGTGCCCCCCGAGCCGAATCTGCCAGGTAACTGCGGATATCGGCTCTTTAGTTAGCCAAGGCACTGTATTTGAACGTCAGCTCCGTTAGGACCAATGTTGACATCTTCCAACTCATCAGCCAACGTAAACCCGTTGCCCATTAGATCGACGTTGAACACAGGCAGACGTATGGTGAGGATAATTTTGGCCGATTGCTGGAATCGGCCTCCATGTTGATTGAACCGCTCAATGAAGGTTTTGCAATGTTCGTCCATAGATCTTTGGGGCCGATCACAAGGATCGGCCTCACCACGTTCGTCCATAGATTTGTTCTTGCTACACGGTCAGGCCAGTGGATAAGACCAGCCTAACCCCGTCCTTTGTCACGTCGATGCGCTCGCAGTCGTCGAAATTGATGCCTGAGAGTGGCTCTTGGCCTGTCGTCTCCCAAACGTTCATGCCAGCCGTTGAAATCTCGGCTGAGTCATCTCGCGTGGACGACCTCTACTTCATCTCCATCCCACCGTATTAAGCATTGGTGCATCGTGGATGGAATGCAACAGCTTGGCGTGGATCCAACCTCTCCCTAGCGAGACAAGCATAGGTGCTCTTGCTATCGACAATAAAGAACGTCGTAGGGATGGTTTTCCTTCCTACGGTCGCATCCACGTTCGTAACACCTTGTGCGTCGATGCTTGGCCGTTGAAATCGCTCGTTGTAACGTTGGTCTTGATCAGGTCCGAGCTAGAGCATCCCAGCCGACGAAGCATGGAGTATGGCATAATGTTGATCGCCGCTCCGGTGTCCACCAAGATCTTGTTGACAAGCTGCCCATTGATATAACCTCGCAAGTACAGTGGCCTTCAGTGTCTCGTAGCTTCTTTCTCGTGGCTTCTCAAAGATAACCGGCCGTGGGCCACGCTCAAGTTGTGCCACAGGTGCTTCGTCTAATCTCGGAGCACTAAACTCCGTCGGAAGGATGAACACCATGTTTGTGCCAGCCGATGTCTCATCATCGGCTTTCTTTTGTCTGGGGCGCCACTCTTTCTTTTGTGGCCGTCCTTCTTTGTCCAGTAGTTCGCTGAATTTTCGCGGCCGGATCTGGCCGCGCCTTCCTTAACGTGTGCAGGTATAACCTTTCGGCTTCCTCCAAACCACGTAGTCGCTGAACCCTACGCTTTTGGGAACGGCTGAGTCCATCAGGGCACCACCTTGGCCGGTGGTAGTTATCTTCTTCTTCTTCATCGTCCTCTAGTTCCTCGAGATCTCCTACCTGAGAGGACTCAGCGTGCTTGTTCCGAGGCGGGAGAGGCCCTAGACGTTTGAACACGGACACGTTAGCTGCATCCTTCTTCTTCTGTCTACATTCTCGCGCTGCCGATTGTAGGCAATCGGCTCATTCCCGAATCCCAAGCAAGATATCCGAAGAAGGGATAGTCCCAGTGCCTATCCACGTCGTCTTGCTCTGTTGACTTTTCCTTGGCGTGGCGCTCATATCTCTCCTCGTCGCGATCATGCCGACGACGTCTCCTGGCGTCCCTAGCCAGACGATCTCTTTCGTCATCGTTGTCGTATCGTCGGCGTTGGTCGTATTGACTCACGTATTTATTGAGGAGGTGATCAGAGAGAGGTCGATGATATCGCACATTCCTCACTTCTCCCTCTGTGATGTAGCGCTTGCCATCGTGCCGGAGCCGATCGCGTGGAACGGCTTCCTCTTTGTCGTTGTCATGAGAGCAGCTGCCCTCGTCACTGTCCTTACCAGGGTGGTGCCCAGGTCCTACCATGTTGATGTTGAATGCGAAACTTGGCTGGCACCTCCCAGGGTAAGTACACTCCACCATGTTAACGGCGGGGAAGGGGTGTGTGTCGACTTTAATGGCGTAATGGCTGAAAATTAGACGCCCTTGTTCTATCGCCATTTAGATCTGCTGACGCCACACCCTGCAGTCGTTGGTGGCATGGGTGAACGTGTTATGCCACTTGCAGTATGCGGCTTTCCGTTCAGGGGGATCTTGTGGCCTTCGGGTACCTTTAGCTGCTTCTCCTTAAGTAAGAGGTCGAAAATTTGCTCAGCCTTGGTCACGTCGAAGTCAAACCCTCTTGGAGGACCTTGTGGCTTAACCCACTTGCAGGACACGGGGCATGCCCCCGAGTCCATTCAGCCATCGCTACCTTCTTGATCTCCCGCGAGCCTTCATCTTCATCCGCCTCAACCAGGACCACCGCACGCTTGAATTTATCCCTGGTATACCTCCGGGTGGCGCTGTTCATATAATGACGCCTTTCGCACCATGTGCGCCAGTGAAGGGTAGTCTGCTTGGGAGGCCACCTCCTTGATTGGTGATGCGAGACCCACCACCGCCAACTCGACTGCTTCTTTTTCAGTCACACGAGCCGAATAGCATCGGTTCCTAACGGTTCTGAAGCGTTGGATGTATTCTGACACTGTTTCTCCGCGCTTCTTTCGTACTTGTGCTAGATCGGCAATGCCAGCCTCGGAAGCTTCTGAGTGATACTGCATGTGGAACTGCTCCTCCAACTGCTTCCAAGTCCGGATTGAGTCTGGTGGCAGCGATGTGTACCACCCGAAAGCCGATCCTGTGAGGGACTGTGCGAAGAACCTCACACGCAGCTCATATGATGCTGATATCGTGTCCAGCTGTGCCAAATATCGGCTCACATGCTCGATTGAGCTAGAGCCATATGATCCACTAAATTTGGAGAATTCAAGGAGCCGATATTTGGGTGGTAGTGGGATCAACTCGTACTCGTTGGGGTACGGCTTGGAATAGCCGATTGCCCTCCTTTTCGACACCATGCCGAACTGGTCTCTCAAGATTGTACTGATCTGATCCGCGGTGCTGGCTGCAGGAGTCGAACTCGAAGATTCGCCGGAGTGGCATACCTAGCCAGCCACGCTTGCTTCTCAAGCTCCGAGCCAACCGGCAGGAGTTGGGCTCGGAGGTTGATCGGGTGGCATACTTAGCTAGCCACGTCTCGCTTCTCAAGATCTCGTTCCCGATGTTCCTCCCGCCGTTCCGTAAGTCCCCGCTGCAGCGCCTCGGTTCGTGAGTGCCCGGGCCATCGCAGCCTCGGCACGTATGTGCACGTGTATCCGTGAGGGATCTCCTTAGGCGCCTCATGCAAGAACCGGTAATCACTAGGGTCACCACCGATCTTGTAGACGACGTATGCCGGTGAATTCGGCACTTCCGGTGCCGCCAACGCGAATGGCAGCGGCGGTCGGGACTGGAGTGGCATCTCTCCTTGGTGAGTCCCTAGAGCTGGTCCTGACGGAGAGTACTGATGCCTCATGATTTCCTGGATCACCCGAAGAGCAACACGCTCCAAAGTGTTCACCAGGCTCTCAGAGTGGCGGTGCAGCGAATGAGCTACCATGAAATTAATCTCCTGACGCAGAGACCTGGTGCGTTCTTCTGACGGGGCGGACAGGTCCACTCCATCGAGCGCGCCTTCAGGTGAGAACCCTTTCCACCTGATGCCGTGTGAGCGGGTTCTCTGGAAAGAGCCGATGAGGTCGGCTTCGAGGATAGCTTTGACCTCGTCGTACTTCTTCTTGAGCTCCTCCGTTAGGTCTTCGTACGTGACTGGAGTTCCTTCCGCCATCTCAGATGTAGACGGCGATGCGGTTGATGTCGAAGATGGTCCCACCGGGCGTGCCAGAATGTGTTGCGGTCAGAAACCCACCGGCGAGCAGCGACGGGCAACACAAGAGAGCCGGGAGGCTCCCAGGATCGCGGCTGGCCCCGGTCCCTCGAGCGACGGCCCGCAAAGACTCGGCACGCACGTCCGATGCCGGTGCAAGGGCGTGCCACCCGACCTATACCCGGTCAGGAAGGTGATGGATTTGCCTCACTTAGTTTCCTGCATGGCATACACGTAAACATTAAATACGAGCCTCGATCGGCTCTCAGGTTGTCATGTGAATCGGCTCAAGGAGCCGATCCACCCATGATTCGTACGAGGTGTACGATCACATGGTGGTCTTGCTTGATCAATATAAAGCTAAAACGACCTACTACGATTTAGGGTTTTCACCACATAATCGGAACATCCTACGCTTGATTGAGCCTGGCGGCCACGCACGGTGATCATAAACCGACCCTAGACAAGGCCTAAAAACCAACATGAAGTTGATCCCCGGAACATCTTGTCTAGGGCTAGCAAACTACACCCTACGTGCCACAGGATCCTTCAACCCGTTTGTAAGGCCTAACTGTGCAGATATTAAACTAATCCTTGAAGAACAAGGAGCAATCATAACGGATCGGATCTACTAAATAATGATCAAGCGGGGTGCCACCCTTACACCTAAGATAGGTGTAAGGGCGGCTAGACGTCTAAGGGTTGCACGGACGAAAGCATATGATACGATGAAACAATGCTAACCCTAACACGTCTACGATAACTACGTTGCTCGCCATCAACAAGGCTTCAGCACGAGCAACGCATGAACAGCGAATAACGTGTATCGCCTAGATCGCAAGATGCGATCTAGGCAGCATGATGCTTACCCGGAAGAAACCCTCGAGACAAGGGAGTTGGCGATGCGCCTAGATTGGTTTGTGGTGAACGTGATTGTTGTTTATTTCAGAAACCCTAGATACATATTTATAGTCCGTAGACTTTCTAACGTGGGAGTAATCCCAACCGTGCACGAGCCAAATTCTACCTAACCGACACGTATCCTACTATATTTACAGATACACGGGCAAACTAGCCCCAACTTTGTATACAAGGCCGATTCAACGTACTCCTTCCAGGTATATTCTTCAAGCCCATCTTTAATCGCGGCCCACCTCTGATCCGGTCAAATTCTGGTGATAACAAGCTTATATTGAAAAAACTCCTTTCCCTGCTAAAATGAAGGAGTACTCTGTTATATCTAGTGCGGTTAATAAAAGTGCAAATAAACCTATAGAACCTGAAGAACAGATTAAGGTTGAACCCGCTGTTGCAATAGTTAAAGATCTTGTGACTGAAAATGTAGAAGATGGTCATATTATTTTCTATGAAGATGCGTCTAATATTGTTTCGCATCCTAATAAGTCTAGGAAAGCTAGTGTTCCTATGCTCTCTGTTAGAATTGGTGATCATTGTTATTATGGTTTATGCGATATTGGTGCAAGTATTAGTGCCATTCCTTATGAGCTTTATACGGAGATCATGCATGAAATTGGTTCTTGTGAACTTGAAGATATTGATGTGGTTATTCGGCTAGCTAATAGAGAAACTATCTCTCCTATTGGTATTATTCGAGATGTGGAAGTCCTATGTGGTAAGATTAAATATCCTGCTGACTTTTTGGTACTTGGTTCTGCTGCTAGTAAGTATTGTCCTATTATTTTTGGTAGACCTTTGCTAAATACTTGTGGAGCTGTTATAGATTGCAAGAAGGAAAAGATTGTTACTAAATTTGCTGGTGAATCTTATGAGTTTAACTTCTCTAAATTTGCCAAAACTCCTTATAAAGCTGATTTGCCTAATAATGATTTTAGAGTTGAACAGTGTGCGTCTATTGCTCTTGCTCCTAATAATCCTTTGCAGCAACATTTGGAGAATAGTGAGAGTGAAGTTTTTAGGGAAGAAAGAAATGAGCTTGATGAAATTTTCCTTCGTCAACCTATTCTTAAACATGACTTGCCGGTTGAAGATTTAGGTACAACGCCACCACCAAAGGAAGATCCTGTTTTTGATTTAAAACCATTGCCTGATAATCTTAAGTATGCTCATATTGATGATAAGAAAATATATCCTGTTATTATTAGTTCTAAGCTTTCAGATATTGATGAAGAAATGTTATTGGAAATATTGAAGAAACACCGAGGAGCTATTGGTTATACTCTTGATGACTTGAAGGGGATTTCTCCCTCTATTTGCCAACATGCTATCAATATGGAAGATGATGCAAAACCTGTTGTTGAACATCAGCGTCGTCTAATTCCAAAGATGAAGGATGTGGTAAGGAATGAGGTATTAAAACTTCTTGAAGCTGGTATTATATATCCTATTGCTGATAGTAGATGGGTTAGTCCTGTGCATTGTGTTCCTAAGAAAGGAGGAATGACTATTGTGCCTAATGATAATGATGAGCTCATCCCTCAAAGAGTAGTTGTAGGGTATAGAATGTGCATCGATTATCGAAAAGTTAATAAGGTTACTAAGAAAGATCATTACCCTTTACCATTTATTGATCAAATGTTAGAAAGGTTGTCTAAAAATACTCATTTTTGCTTTCTTGATGGTTATTCGGGTTTTCACAAATTGTCGTTAAAACTAAAGATCAAGAGAAAACCACTTTCACTTGTCCCTATGGAACTTATGCTTATAGGCGTATGCCTTTTGGTCTATGTAATGCTCCTGCTACTTTTCAAAGATGCATGTCTGCTATTTTTCATGGCTTTTGTGAGAGTATTCTAGAGGTATTCATGGATGATTTTTCTGTCTATGGGAATTCTTTTGATAATTGCTTGCGAAACCTTGATAAAGTATTGCAGTAGATGTGAAGAAACTAATCTTGTTCTTAATTGGGAGAAATGCCACTTTATGGTTAATGAAGGAATTGTATTGGGACATAAAATTTCCGAGAGAGGTATTGAAGTTGATAGAGCTAAAGTTGAAGCAATTGAGAAGGTGCCCTATCCTAGGGATGTTAAAGGTATTTGTAGTGTTCTTGGTCATGCTGGGTTTTATATGAGATTTATTAAAGATTTCTCCAAGATTTCAAAGCCTCTTACTAATCTTCTTCAAAAAGATGTACCTTTTGTTTTTGATGATGATTGTAAGGAAGCTTTTGAAACTCTAAAGAAAGCCTTAACAACTGCTCTCCGTAGTTGAACCTCCCGATTGGAATTTACCTTTTGAAATTATGTGTGATGCTAGTGATTTTGTCTGTAGGCGCTGTTCTTGGACAACGAGTAGATAAAAAATTGAATGTTATTCATTATGCTAGCAAAACTCTTGATGCTGCTCAAAGAAATTATGCTACAACTGAAAAAGAATTATTAGCTGTAGTATTTGCTTGTGATAAGTTTAGATCCTATATTGTTGATTCAAAAGTCACAATTCATACTGATCATGCTGCAATTAGATACCTTATGACAAAGAAAGATGCTAAGCCGAGGCTTATTAGATGGGTACTTATTTTGCAAGAATTTGACCTGCATATTTGTTGCGGTCAGAAACCCACCGGCGGGCAGCGACGGGCAACACCGTAGAGCCGGGAATCTCCCAGGACTGCGGCTGGCCCTGGTCCCTCCGAGCGACGGCCCGCAAAGCCTTCTGCACGCACGTCCGATGCTGATGCAAGGGCGTGCCACCGACCTATACCTGGTCGGGAAGGTGTTGGATGATGCCTCGCTTAGTTTCCTGCATGGCATACACGTAAACGTTAAATACGAGCCTCGATCGGCTCTCGGGTTGTCTCGTGAATCGGCTCAAAGAGCCGATCCACCCATGATACGTACGAGGTGTACGATCGGATGGTGGTCTCGCTTGATCAAGATAAAGCTGAAACGACCTACTACGATCCGGGGTTTTCACCGCACAATCGGAACATCCTACTCGTGATCGAGCCACGGCGGCCACGCACGGTGATCGTAAACCGACCCTAGACAAGGCCTAAAAACCAACACGAAGTTGATCCTCGGAACATCCTGTCTAGGGCTAGCAAACTACACCCTACGCGCCACTTGGATCCTTCGACCCGTTTGTAAGGCCTAACAATGCGAGATATTAAACTAATCCTTGAAAAACAAGGAGCAATCATAACGGATCGGATCTACTAAACGATGATCAAGCGGGGTGCCGCCCTTACACCCAAGATAGGCGTAAGGGCGGCTAGATGCTCAAGGGTTGCACGACGATAGCATATGATATGATGAACAATGCTAACCCTAAAACATCTATGATAACTACGTTGCTCGCCATCAAAAAGGCTTCAGTACGAGCAACGCATGAACGACGAATAAACGTGTCGCTGCCTAGATCGCAAGATGCGATCTAGGCAGCATGGTGCTTACCCGGAAGAAACCCTCGAGACGGGGCAGTTGGCGATGCGCCGAGATTGGTTTGTGGTGAACGTGATTGTTGTTTATTTCATAAACCCTAGATACATATTTATAGTCCGGGGACTTTCTAATTCAGGCGTGCACCTAACCGTGCACGGGTTAAACTCTAACTTCTAAACGACACGTATCCTACTATGTTACAGATACACGGGCAAACTAGCCCAAACTTAGTATGGAAGGCCGATTCATGTACTTCTTCTATGTATATTCTTCAAGCCCATCTCCAATCGCGGCCCACATCTGACCCGGTCAAATTCTGGTGATAACACATGCCCCCCTGGTTTTGGAAATGACATTTCCAAAATCATTACGCTCTTCCTTCGTCGTGTCATGTCGTGGCAGAGCAGAACTGCCGCAGAATCCTTCATCACGATGCCTTGCCTCTTCCACTTCTCCGCGTGGACTGCGAAATTTTTTTTTTCTGTTGGGCACCACTTCCTCGGAAACTGCCGTGGCATTGAATCTCCACTATATCCCCTTTTATTTAACCGTTCCAAACAGTTTGCTTATCCCTCATCCTCCTCGCATTAGCACCCAAAAAACCCTCCTGCGCCACCATGTCTTCTTCCTCCTCTTCCTCTTCCGGTCTTTCCAATTGGTCTTCCTCCTCCCGCGAGACGCCGGAGGACATACGCGCGCCAGAAGAATGGGACCGAGGAGGACCACGCCTCCTCCGTCCGGTCCGAGGACGACAAGTCCTTGACCAGCGGGGATGAAGATCTCCAGTTCCTCGCCGATGGGGAACTGGAATCAGAAAGCGAGGATGACTTGTTCCCCTGGGACGGCTGCCCCTCTTCTGAAGAAGAGGAGGAGGAAGACGATGACGACTCCCTCGAGGGCTACCCGCCAGCGAAACGCCTCCGCATGTGGTGGGACGACGACGACAGCGATGATGACGAGGAGGATGAAGCTCCCGTAGAGGGCTACGGGAGCGACGACGAGGAGCCCACCGGCGGTAGTGCCGATGAGAGCTCCGAGGACGACGACAAGGGCAGCGACGGCCCGTAGATAGGATCTACTAGTGTAGGCCTAGTAGTAGCAGATTGGTCAACAGACCCTTCTTTTGTTCTTCCTTCCTTGAGCAATCGGCTCTTTCTATGTAAGAAATCTTGTTTATCAATGAAGAATCTCTCCCAATTTGATTTTGCCGATTTCCTTCATGCTAATTTAGCCGATCACCACTTAGCCAATGCTCAATGAACCGATGGCAACGCATCGGTCTCTCATAATCCGTCCTTCATCTCTTCGACCACGGGGTGATCGCGGACTTGGTCAAAACTCAATAAGCCGATGTCAGCGCATCAAGCCCTCATGATCTATCCTTCATCTTTTCGACCAATGAGTTTGAGTTCTGCTGGATCACCACCCTTGACGAAAATCGCGACGCAGGACTAGCCGATGGCCACCCAATCGGCTTTCAAAAACAGAGCATCCACCAGGCCAGCTGCCCCCCGAGTCTCAGTCAAGGGTTCACACAACGGCTCAGAAATAGAACTCCTCTGACACAGAGCTGGAGGTCCTTGTGTTTTACACATGCCACTGGTAGATCCCATGAAATTGTGCTAGAGTCGATGGCCGTGCATCGGCTTTGTTCCTTATGAAAAAAAAAATTACGGGCCGATTTTTCTATCGGCCCCCAATATTTCACTGCACATGTATCGCACATGTTCATCTGATTAGGTGCCCCCCGAGCCGATTCTGCCAGGTAACTGCTGATATCGGCTCTATGGTTAGCCAAGGCACTACGATGTGAACGTCGGCTTTGTTAGGAACAATGTGGATTTCTTCCAGTGCATCAGCCGACGCAAACCCATTGCCCATTAGATCGACGTTGAACCCAGGCAGAATGAATGGTGAGGATAATTTTGGCCGATTGCTGGAATCGGCCTCCATGTCGAATTGCTCAATGAAGGTTGTGCAATGCTCCTCCATAGATCCTTGGGGCCGATCACCTGGATCGGCATCGCCACGTTTGTCCATCGATGTTGCTTTTGTGACACGGTCAGGCCGGTGGATAAAACCAGCCGAACCCCGTCCTTTGTCACGTTGATGCGCTCGCAGTCGTCCAAATTGAGGCATGAGAGCGGCTCTTGGCCTGATGTCTCCCAAAAGTTCATGCCAGCCGTTGAAATATCGGCTGAATCATCTGCGTGGACGACTTCCACTTCATCTCCATCCCACTGTATTAGGCATTGGTGCATCGTGGATGGAATGCAACAGTTGGCGTGGATCCAATCTCTCCCTAGTAGGACAGCATAGGAGCTCTTGTCGTCGACAATAAAGAACGTCGTAGGGACGGTTTTCCTTCCTACGGTCGGATCCACGTTCGTAACACCTTGTGCGTCGGATGCTTGGCCGTTGAAATCGCTCGGTGTCACATTGGTCTTGATCGGATCCGAGCTAGAGCGTCCCAACCGACGTAGCATGGAGTATGGCATAATGTTAACTGCCGCTCCGGTGTCCACCAACATCTTGTTGACGGGATGCCCATTGATGTGACCTCGCAAGTACGTGGCCTTCGGATGCTCGTAGCTTCTCTCTCGTGGCTTCTCAAAGATGACCGGCCGTGGGCCGCGATCAAGTTGTGCCACGGGTGCTTCGTCTAATCTCGGAGCACTAAACTCCGTTGGAAGGATGAAGACCATGTTTGTGCCAGCCGATGTCTCATCATCGGCTTTCTTTGCCTCAGGGCGCCACTCTTTCCTTTGTGGCCGACCTTCTTCGTCCGAGGGTTCGCTGAATTTTAGCGGCCGGATCAGGCCGCGCCTTCCTCAACGTGTGCAGGTATAACCTTTCGGCCTTCCTCCAACCCACGTAGACGCTGAACCCTTCGCTTTTGGGAACGGCTGAGCCCATCAGGGCACCATCTTGGCCGGTGATACTTGTCTTCTTCTTCATCATCGTCCTCTAGTTCCTCGAGATCTTCCACCCGAGCGGACTCAGCATGCCTGTTCCGAGGCGGGAGAGGCCCTAGACGTTTGAACACGGACACGTTAGCTGCATCCTTCTTCTTTTGTTTACATTCGGGCGCTTGCCGATTGTAGGCAATCGGCTCATTCCCGAATCCCAGCGAGTGTCCGAAGAAGGGGCAGTCCCGAGTGCCTATCCACGTCGTCTTGCTCTCTCGACTTTTCCTTGACGTGGCGCTCATATCGCTCCTCGTCGCGATCATGCCGACGACGTCTCCGTCGTCCCTAGCCGGACGATCTTTTTCATCATCGTCGTTGTATCGCCGGTGTTGGTCGTATTGACCCACATACTTGTTGAGGAGGTGATCAGAGAGAGGTCGCTGATATCTTACGTTCCTCACTTCTCCCTCTGTGATGTAGCGCTTGCCATCGTGATGGAGCCAATCGCGTGGAGCGGCTTCCTCTGTGTCCTTGCTATGAGAGCAGCTGCCCTCATCTCCGTCCTTACCAGAGTGATGCCCAGGTCCTACCATGTTGATATTGCACGAGAAATCTGGCTGGCACCCTCCATGGTAAGTATACTCCACCATGTTAACGGCGGGGAAGGGGTGCGTGTCGACCTTCATGGCGTACTGGCTGAAAATTAGCCGCCCTTGTTCTATTGCCATTTGGACCTGCTGAAGCCACACCCTGCAGTCGTTGGTGGCGTGGGTGAACGTGTTATGCCATTTGCAGTATGGCTTTCCGTTCAGCTCTTGCACCGTGGGGATCTTGTGGCCTTCGGGTAACTTTAGCTGCTTCTCCTTGAGTAAGAGGTCGAAAATCTGCTCAGCTTTGGTCACGTCGAAGTCAAACCCTTTTGGAGGACCTTGTGGCTTAACCCACTTACGGGACACGGGGCTTGCCCCCGAGTCCATTCAGCCATCGCTACCTCTTGATCTCCCGCGAAGCACCTTCATCTTCATCCGCCTCAACCGGGACCACCGCACGCTTGAATTTATCCCGGTAAACATCCGGGTGGCGCTGTTCATATGCCGAGCAGCTTCGCACCATGTGCGCCGGTGAAGGGTAGTCCGCTGGGAGGCCACGTCCTTGATCGATGATGAGAGACCCACCACCGCCAACTCGACCGTTTCTTTTTCACTTACATGAACCGAATAGCATCGGTTCCTAACGATCCTCGAAGCGCCGGACGTATTCCGCCACCGTTTCCCCGCGCTTCGTCGTACTTGTGCTAGATCGGCAATACCAGCCTCGGAAGCCTCCGAGTGATACCGTATGTGGAACTCGCTCTTCCAACAGCTTCCAAGTCCGGATTGAGTTTGGTGGCAGCGATGTGTACCACCCGAAAGCCGATCCTGTGAGGGACTGTGCGAAGAACCTCACACGCAGCTCGTCTGATGCTGAGATCGTGCCCAGCTGTGCCAAATATCGGCTCACATGCTCGATGGAGCTGGAACCATCTGATCCATTAAACTTTGTGAAATCAGGGAGCCGATATTTGGGTGGTAGCGGGATCAATTCGTACTCGTTGGGGTACGGCTTGGAATAGCCGATTGTCCTCCTTTTCGGCATCATGCCGAACTGGTCTTTCGAATTGTACAAATTTGATCCGCGGTGATGGCTGTAGGCGTCGAACCCCGAAGATTCGCCGGGGTGGCATACTTAGCCAGCCATGCTTGCTTTTCCGGTTCCGAGCCAACTGGCAGGAGCTGAGCTCGGAGGTTTGTCGGAGTGGCGTACTTAACTAGCCACGTCCGCTTCTCAAGATCTGTTCCCGACGTTCCTCCCTGCCGTTCCGAAGTCCCCGCTGTTGCAGCCCGGTTCGAGAGTGCCCGATGCATCGCAGCCTGGCACGTATGCGCACGTGTATCCGTGGGGGATCTCCTTGGGCGCCTCAAGTAAGAATTGGTAGTCACTAGGGTCACCACCGATCTTGTAGACGACGTATGCCGATGAACTCGGCACTTCTGGTGCTGCGAACGCGAACGGCAGCGGTGGACGGGACTGAAGTGGCATCTCTCCTTGGTAAGTCCCCAGAGCTGGTCCTGACGGAGAATACTGATGGCTCATGATTTCCTGGATCACACGCAGAGCGACACGCTCCAAAGTGTTCACCGAGGCTCTCGTAATGGCGGTGCAGCGAATGAGCCACCATGAAGTTGATCTCCCGACGCAGCGACTCGGTGCGTTCTTCTGACGGGGAGGACAGGTCCACTCCATCGAGCGCGCCTTCAGGTGAGAACCCCTTCCACCTGATGCCATGTGAGCGGGTTCTGTGAAAAGAGCCGATGAGGTCGGCTTCGAGGATCTCGTCATGCTTCTTCTTGAGCTCCTCAGTCAGATCCTCGTACTTGACCGGAGTGCCTTCCGCCATCTCAGATGTAGATGGCGACGCGGTTGATGTCGAAGATTTGTCCCACCGGGCGTGCCGTAATGTGTTGCGGTCGAAACCCACCGACGGGCAGCGACGGGCAACACCGTAGAGCCGGGAATCTCCCGGGACTGCGGGCTGGCCCCGGTCCCTCCGAGCGACGGCCCGCAAAGCCTTCGCACGCACGTCCGATGCTGATGCAAGGGCGTGCCACCTGACCTATACCTGGTCGTGAAGGTGTTGGATGATGCCTCGCTTAGTTTCCTGCATGGCATACACGTAAACGTTAAATACGAGCCTCGATCGGCTCTCAGGTTGTCCTGTGAATCGGCTCAAAGAGCCAATCCACCCATGAATCCATGATACGTACGAGGTGTACGATCAGATGGTTGTCCTGCTTGATCAAGATAAAGCTGAAACGACCTACTACGATCTGGGGTTTTCACTGCACAATCGGAACATCCTACTCGTGATCGAGCCTGGCGGCCACGCACGGTGATCGTAAACCGACCCTAGACAAGGCCTAAAAACCAACACGAAGTTGATCCTCGGAACATCCCTGTCTAGGGCTAGCAAACTACACCCTACGCGCCACTGGATCCTTCGACCCGTTTGTAAGGCCTAACAATGCAGATATTAAACTAATCCTTGAAAAACAAGGAGCAATCATAACGGATCGGATCTACTAAACGATGATCAAGCGGGGTGCCGCCCTTACACCCAAGATAGGCGTAAGGGCGGCTAGATGCTCAAGGGTTGCACGACGATAGCATATGATATGATGAATAATGCTAACCCTAAAACATCTATGATAACTACGTTGCTCGCCATCAAAAAGGCTTCAGTACGAGCAACGCATGAACGACGAATAAACGTGTCGCTGCCTAGATCGCAAGATGCGATCTAGGCAGCATGGTGCTTACCCGGAAGAAACCCTCGAGACGGGGAGTTGGCGATGCGCCGAGATTGGTTTGTGGTGAACGTGATTGTTGTTTATTTCATAAACCCTAGATACATATTTATAGTCCGGGGACTTTCTAATTCGAGCGTGCACCTAACCGTGCACGGGTTAAACTCTAACTTCTAAACGACACGTATCCTACTATGTTACAGATACACGGGCAAACTAGCCCAAACTTGGTATGGAAGGCCGATTCATGTACTTCTTCTATGTATATTCTTCAAGCCCATCTCCAATCGCGGCCCACATCTGACCCGGTCAAATTCTGGTGATAACAATATTATAGATAGGAAAGGTGCTGATAATCCTGTTGCTGATAATTTGTCTAGATTGGAAAATATTACTTATGATCCTGTCCCTGTTAATGATAGTTTTCCAAATGAACAATTGGCTGTAATAAAGGTGAGATCGCGAGATAGTCCTTGGTACGCTGATTATGCTAACTTTATTGTATCCAAGTACTTGCCTCCAACCTTTTCAGCTCAATAAAGGAGGAAATTCTTTTATGATTTGAGGCATTATTTTTGGGATGACCCACACTTATATAAAGAAGGAGTGGATGGTATTCTGCGAAGATGTGTTCCTGAATATGAACAACAGGAGATATTGAGTAAATGTCATGGTAGTGTTTATGGAGGACATCACGCCGGAGATAGGACCGCGCAAATGGTTCTACAATCAAGTTTTTATTGGCCAACTCTCTTCAAAGATGCAAGGAAGTTTATTTTATCTTGTGATGAATGTCAAAGGGTTGGTAATATCTCCAGACGCAATGAAATTCCTATGAATTATACTCTTGTTATTGAACCATTCGATTGTTGGGGATTTGACTTCATGGGTCCTTTCCCTTCTTCGAAGGTAACACTCATATACTTGTTGCTCGTTGATTATGTTACTAAATGGGTGGAAGCCATACCTACAAAAAGTGCTCGATGGTGAGACCTCTTTAAGAATGCTTTTAGATATTATTTTTCCTAGATTTGGAGTTCCTAGATATATTATGACTTATGGAGGTTCTCATTTTATTCATGGTGGTTTTAGAAAAACTCTTGCTAAATATGGTATTAATCATAGAATTGCTTCCGCTTATCATCCTCAAACTAGTGGGCAAGTAGAATTATCAAATAGAGAGATTAAATCTATCTTGCAAAAGACTGTTAATAAATCTAGAAAGAACTGAGCTATTAAATTGAAGGAAGCACTATGGGCTTATAGAACTGCTTATAAAAACCCTATGGGTATGTCACCGTATAAAATGGTTTATGGGAAAGCTTGTCATTTACCTTTAGAACTAGAGCACAAAGCTTATCGGGCCGTGAGAGAACTAAATAAAGATCCTAAACTTGCCGGTAAGAAAAGATTGCTACAATTGAGTTCTCTAGATGAATGGAGAAGTGAAGCATATGAAAATGCTAAACTCTTTAAAGAGAAAGTTAAGAAATGGCATGATAGAAGAATTATCAAAAGAGAATTTAATGTTGGAGATAAAGTCCTATTGTATCGGTCTCGTCTCGCATTTTTTGCGGGGAAATTACTCTCAAAATGGGAAGGACCATATGTCATTGATGAGGTGTATCGATCAGGAGCAATTAAAATTAGCTCTCTGCAAGGTAATGCCACACAAGTGGTGAATGGACAAAGACTCAAGCATTATATCTCTAGAGATTCTTATAATGAAGATGTTGATGTTATTCAAGTGGTAACTCCGGAAGCCTTCATCAAAGGCCAAGTTGACAGTCCTGCAGAGTTCGACTTTGAATAGGTAACAGTTCTGGTAAGAAAAAGTCTGCGTTTAACTTTCCGAACAATGTTTTTGCAACTTTTGGAAAATATAAAAAATTACGAGATCGAAACGGAGTGGAGGAGACGCACGAGGGCGTGCCCCCATAGGCCGGCGCGGGCCCCAGCCTGGCCGCGCCGCCCTATGAGGAGGCCACCTCGTCGCCCCTCTCCGACTCTGGTTCGATCTGGCACTTTCCTTTCATCGTGAAATTTTTTGCTATATAATCCCCCGGACCCCTGGAGGTCCGTATATCGTTTTCTCGACGTGTTTTGTTTCGAGCTGTTTCTGCCAGGATCGACGTCGGATCTAGAGCCACCATGTCTTCGTCGGGAACTCCGAAGGACAGCTTCCTTGAAGACGTCGTCAACCCGTACATGAGCGAGTTGAAGATGCACCCCAAGGAATTGTTGCTCGTCAATGGTGAGTTGCAGATTGAAGATGTCCGGGGTCCTAAGGGAGAAGGAAGCTTGGAAGACAGGATGGAGAAGCTAGAACAAGAGGTCTTTAACTACTAGAAGATGGTTGAGCGTGAAGTGGATATCTTCCACAAGATCGTGTCTGAACTCATTGATGAACACGAGAAGGAGACTGCAAAGCTGTGGAACGACATCCTCTCACTTCACGACACCACCAACAAACTCCAAGCTCAACTCTATGATGTTCGTAATCAAAACTGTGAGTATGAAAATAGGTTTAAACACATAAGCTATGCTGCTAGTTTCAGGATCCCTGAGACCAAGATGTCGTTTGTTGATGGAGAGCCTCTTCCTTGGAAGTCTGATGATGGGAACAATTCACCACCGCCGGAGGAGTAATCCATCATCGGTATTGGCATCCCCTTGGTTTGTTCCAAGCTTGGGGGAGTGCCGCGGTATCACATCATCACTATCTTTTACCTTTTTACTATCAAGTAGTGTCATATCATGAGTAGGGAAGTTATCATATAAGATGTGTTGCGGTATGGGAGTATCTCTCTTTAGTTGGTTATCTATGTATCCCTTGGTGTGAGTTATCGTTATGGAATATTAATGAGAAGTCTTATCATTTACATATTGCACATCTTATTTTAATTTTCAATCTCTATTATATGATTGATCTTGTTGTTAGTATGGGTATCACTTTGGGAGCATTGAGTAAATCTATTTGGTTTTGGCAAACTTAGCATTGGTCAATAGCAACAACACTTTGAGTTTAAGTAGAAAAGAGGAAACACATGTAGATATGTTATTATCTTTCTTGTTAGTTCCTAGCTTAGTATTCTGAAGTTAAAATTGTTTGTGCTTACAAGTAAGATGCATGATTATTTCTATCACATGTATATTTGTTTGTTTCCCTCAACTCTTATGCTTGCTAATTAACCTTGCTAGCCAAAGACCTGTACCGAGAGGGAATACTTTTCATGCATCCAAACCCTTAAACCAAACCTATGCCATCAGTGTCCACCATAACTACCTACTATGTGGTATTTCCCTGCCATTCCAAGTGAATACTTCATGTGCTACCTTTAAACAATTCAAAATTTATTACTTCTTATTTGTGTCAATGTTTTATAGCTCATGAGGAAGTATGTGGTGTTTTATCTTTCAGTCTTGTTAGGCAGCTTCCACTAATGGATTAGTGGCTTCATCCACTTATCCTATAATTTTGCAAAAAGAGCTGGCAACGGGGTTCCCAGCCCCAATTAATCAACTTTCATTAATAACTCTCTTCACATGTTTTGCCCTGATTCATCAGTAAGTAACTTAATTTTGCAATAGACACTCCTCCATGGTATGAGATTGTTGGAAGGCACCCGAGGATTCTGTTAGCCATGGCTTGTGTAAGTAAAGGTTGGGGGAGTGTCATCCTTAAATAAACTAAAGTACATGTGTAAACAAAAGAGAAGAGGGATGATCTACCTTGCTGGTAGAAATAACGTCCTTCATGGGAGCCGCACTTTGGAGGTATGTTTGGCAAGGGGGTTAGAGTACCCGCTACCATTCGTTGACAACAACAAACACCTCTCAAAACTTTACTTTCATGCTCTCTATATGATTTCAAAACCTAAAAAGCTCTAGCACATGATTTAATCCATGCTTCCTCTCGCGAAGGGCCTGTCTTTTACTTTATGTTGAGTCAGTAGACCTATTTCCCTCCATCTCAAGCAAGCATTTGAGTTGTTGTGATCAAACCATCTATATTGTGATCTATTTCATCATGTCTGTTACTCTTCCTTGTTTAGTACAAGTTTTATCTGAATAAATACAGCTTTGAAAGTTATCAATGATTATGAGGAAATTACTATGACTGAGTATGCAAGTTTATTATAAGCTTTAATATGAGAGCGCTGCTCAATAGATAAGTATGATCTGTTAATTGTTCTCTGACCAAGAACGAAGTTTGCCATCGCCAATTATGATTCCTTATGCACCTTTATTTGTGATTACCTTATTCTTGTTTCAAGTTGAATTATATGAGGAAGTTGTTCACTAGAATGTCTTGTGTGAATGAATATGATGCTTCTTGTCCGTATTTTATTTATCGACTCTTCACTCCATAAACATGTGGTCTTGTTTACCGAGTTCAGTTCGCTTGGGGACAAGCGAAGTCTAAGCTTGGAGGGAGTTGATACGTCCATTTTGCATCACTATTTTATATCATAATTTGCTGTTATTCATTGATATATTTCATATTTGGAGATGATACTTATGTTATTTCATCTATTTTGCATGTTTCATGATGATTGGAGGATCGCGCACCGGAGTCAGGATTCTGCTGGAAAAAGCGCCGTCAGAATGCAATATTTCGGAAGATCAACAGTTGACGGAAATTATATGAAAAATCCTATTTTTCCAGAAGACGAAGGGAGCCAGAAGGGGAGCCGAGGGGAGCCGAGGTGGGCCCACCTCATAGGCCGGCGCGGCCCAAGGCCTGGCCGTGCCGCCTTGTGAGGAGGGGGCCCACAGCCCCCTCTTGCCTCCTTTTCTTCGCGTACACCTTCGTCCCGAAAACCTAAGCCCCAGAGGATAGTCGCGAAGAGACACAGCCGCCTCTGCGGGGCGGAGAACACCAGGGAGAAAAGAGCTCTCCGGTAGGCTGAAATCCGCCGGGGAAATTCCCTCCCGGAGGGGGAAATCGACGCCATCGTCATCGTCATCGAGCTGGACATCATCTCCATCATCATCACCATCATCATCATCATCATCATCACCGCCATCTCCACCGCTGCACCTCATCACCGCTGTAACGATTTGGGTTTGATCTTGATTGTTTGATAGGGGAAACTCTCCCGGTGTTGATTCCTACTTGTTATTGATGCTATTGAGTGAAACTATTGAACCAAGGTTTATGTTCAGATTGTTATTCATCATCATATCACCTCTGATCATGTTCCATATGATGTCTCGTGAGTAGTTCGTTTAGTTCTTGAGGACATGGGTGAAGTCTAAATGTTAGTAGTGAATTATGTTGGTTAGTATTCAATGTTGTGATATTTAAGTTGTGGTGTTATTCTTCTAGTGGTGTCGTGTGAACGTCGACTACATGACACTTCACCATTTATGGGCCTAGGGGAATGCATCTTGTATTCGTTTGCCAATTGCGGGATTTCCGGAGTGACAGAAACCTAAACCCCCGTTTGTTATATCGGTGCAGGAGGGATAGCAGGATCTCAGAGTTTAAGGCTGTGGTTAGATTTATCTTAATTACTTTCTTGTAGTTGCGGATGCTTGCAAGGGGTATAATCACAAGTATGTATTAGTCCTAGGAAGGGCGGTACATTAGCATAGGTTCACCCACACAACACTTATCAAAACAATGAAGATTAATAAGCTATATGAAGCGAAAGCACTAGACTAAATTCCCGTGTGTCCTCAAGAACGTTTGGTCATTATAAGTAAACAAACCGGCTTGTCCTTTGTGCTAAAAAGGATTGGGCCACTCGCTGCAATTATTTCTCTCGCACTTTACTTACTGGTACTTTATTCATCTGCTATTTCAAAACCCCCTGAATACTTGTCTGTGAGCATTTACAGTGAATCCTTCATCGAAACTGCTTGTCAACACGTTCTGCTCCTCGTTGGGTTCGACACTCTTATTTATCGAAAGTACTACGATACACCCCCTATACTTGTGGGTCATCAGTCTCCGGTGATGATTTCCCCCTCAGGGAGGGTGCCGAGAAGAGCTTCAGAACCCTCCCGAGCTAGGGTCTGCAATGGCGGCCGCGACGAAACTTTTCGTGGATGGAGGCTAGGGTGTTCAGGGTTTTCCCGAGATCGTGATTAAATAGGCGGAGGGGTGATGTCGGTGGAGGATAGGGGGCCCACACCACCCCTAGGTGCGGGCCAGAGCCAGGCCACGCCTAGGGCTAGTCTGGCCGCCCTGCTACCTTTCTTCGACCCCCCTCTGGAATCTATCTTCGTTACGAAAAATATTGACTTCGGCTTTTGTTTCGTCCAATTCCAGGAATATTTCCTGTACAACTTTTCTGAAATACAAAAACAGCAGAAAATAGGGAACTGGCACTGTGGCATCTTGTTAATAGGTTAGTGCCAGAAATCATGTAAAAGTGCAACGAAATGTAAACAAAACACATATGAATTGGTGTAAAACAAGCATGGATCATCCAAAATTATAGATACGTTTGAGACATATCAGCATCCCAAAGCTTAACTCCTGCTCGTCCCGCGGAAAATGTATAAAAGTGCAACGAGGAATGAGTAAAACATATATAAATTGGTGTAAAACAAGCATGGATCGGAGCATAAAAAATTATAGATACGTTGAGACGTATCAACCTGCTAGA
Source organism: Lolium rigidum (assembly GCF_022539505.1). Classification (NCBI taxonomy): domain Eukaryota; kingdom Viridiplantae; phylum Streptophyta; class Magnoliopsida; order Poales; family Poaceae; genus Lolium; species Lolium rigidum. The sequence goes on along the minus strand of NC_061511.1, from coordinate 239,085,485 downwards.
GCACAGTGGTGTGGCGGTTGGCGGGAAGAGCCAGGGAAGATGTACAATGGCAGTAGGCGTCCAGCGCTGCGGCGGCCAAGCCCTAGCCCGGACGGGAGAGAGCATAGAGGGCCGGTCGAGAGATTGGCGGCGGCACGAAGGAAGGGAATCGCATGGTGGCTCTCATGGTCTCGCTAGTCGATTCTTCGAACGATGAGAAAATGACAAAAAAACTACTACATTTGTGACCCTCTTTTCGGGCGACTACCACTTTAGGGATTTTCGACACATAAATACCACTTCAGGGTTATGGTCCTGACAAAAAACACGAATTTCAAAAATTAGTAGGCTGCCATTTTCTGGAAGGTGGTGCCCGCTGCTACGTCCTATGTGGCAAAAACAGATAACTTGTTCTTGCCAATTTTACACAAGAGTCCCTATCGCCCTTTCCCAAAAGCAATCAAGTCCCAGCCATAGTCCTTTTCTTCTAGTGTGCGCATCCAGAGACTTGACTATGGTGGTGCCGGACTGGAGTTGGAGAAGACGATGGTGAGGCGTCGGCACCGGCCTCAGATGCTGGTGAAGGGGAGACGCCAACCGCCCGCTGGCCTCCTCCACCTTACCTCGCGCAGTACCTGTTAGCACCAGAATTTAACCGAGTCAGAGGTGGGCCGCAATCAAGATGGGCTTAAAGGAAGTATATGTGGAGGATTACGTGAATCGGCCTGTTATACCAAGTTGGGTTTAAATTGCCCGTGTATCTGTAACATTTTAGATCGTATCTTAGTTTAGAAAGTAGAATCTTACTCGTGCACGGTTTGGTGCACGCCCACATTAGAAAGTCCCCGGGACTATAAATATGTACCTAGGGTTTATGGAATAAACAACAACTCACGTTCAACCCCAAAACAAACCAATCTCGGCGCATCGCCAACTCCTTCGTCTCGAGGGTTTCTATCAGGTAAGCGACATGCTGCCTAGATCGCATCTTGCGATCTAGGCAGCACAAGCCCCACGTTGTTCATGCGTTGCTCGTGCTGAAGCGCTTTTGATGGAGAGCAACGTGGTTATCATTAGATGTGTTAGGGTTAGCATTGTTCTTCGTTTAAGCATGCTTACGTAGTGCAACCCTTGCATATCTAGCCGCCCTCACGCCTATCTCAGGTGTGGGGGCGGCACCCCGCTTGATCATTGTTTAGTAGATCTGATCCGTTACGATTGCTCCTTGTTCTACAAGGATTAGTTTAATATCCGCAATAGTTAGGCCTTACAAAGGGGGAGGATCCAGTGGCACGTAGGGTGGCGTTCGCAAGTCCTAAACGAGGATGTTCCGAGGATCAACTTCATGTTGGTTTTTAGGCCTTGTTTAGGATCGGCTTACGAGCACCGTGCGTGGCCGCGAGGCCCAACCTCGGAGTAGGATGATCCGATTATGCGGTGAAAACCCTAAATCGTCGTAGATCTCATTAGCTCTATCTTGATCAAGCGGGACCACCAAGTATTCGTGCACCCCGTACGAATCATGGGTGGATCGGCTCTTTGAGCCGATTCACGGGATAACTCGAGAGCCGATCGAGGCTCGTATTTAACGTTTACATGTATGCCCTACGAGAAACTAAGCGAGGCATCCCCATCACCTTCCTGGCCAGGTATAGGCCAGGTGGCACGCCCTTGCACTTCGCATCGCCGCGTGTGACCGGAAGAGCATTGCGGGCCGTCGCTCGGAGAGGGTCTCGGCCAGCCGCAGCTCTAGGCTCTTCCCGGCTCTACGGTGTTGACAAGGCCGCTGCCCGCCGGTGGGTTTTGGCAGTCAACACATTCCAGCACGCCGGTGGGACAATCGTCTACATCAACCACATCGCCATCTACATCCGAGATGGCGGACGGCACGCCGGTCACCTACGAGGAGCTGCTCGACGAGCTCAAGAAGCAATACAACGAGATCAAGGCCACCCTCGAAGCCGACCTCATCGGCTCTTTTCGCAGAACCCGTTCCCATGGCATCGGATGGAAGGGATTCTCACCGCAAGGTGCTCTCGATGGGATAGACCTCTCTCGCCCCGTCGGAGGAACGCACCGGGGGCTGCGGCGAGGAGATCAACTACTTGGTGGCTCACTCGCTACATCGCCACTCGAAAACTTGGTCAACGTGTTGGAGCGTGTCGCTCGCGCGTAATCCGAGAGATCATGAGCCACCGGTACTCGCCGTCGGGACCAGCTCTCGGGACTCATCAAGGAGAGTTGCCACTCCAGTCCCGTCCACCGCTGCCATATGCGTTGGCAGCACCTGCTGAAGTGCCGACTACACCGGCATTCCTCGTCTACAAGATTGGTGGTGACCCTAGTGACTACCAGTTCCTGATGGAGGCGCCCAAGGAGATCCCTCAAGGATACGCGTGCACGTATGTGCCAGATTGTGGTGACTGGGCACTCACAAACCAGGCCACAACATCGGGGACTCCGGCGAAGACAGGAGGAACGTCAGCGACAGAGCTTGAGAAGCAGACGTGGCTAACTAAGTACGCCACACCGACGAAACTCCCGAGCCCAACTCCTGCAGTTGGCTCAGAGCTGGAAAAGCAAACATGGCTGGCTAAGTACGCCACCCCGGCGAATCTTCAGAGTGCAACTCCTACGGCCAGCACAGCGGATCAGATCAGTACCATGCGAGAGACCAGTTCGGCATGATGCCGAAAAGAAGGGCGATCGGCTATTCCAAGCCGTACCCCGACGATTACGAGATGATCCCGCTGCCACCTAAATATCGGCTCCCCGACTTTTCCAAATTCGGTGGATCAGATGGCTCCGGCTCCATTGAGCACGTCGGCCGATATTTGGCTCAACTAGGACCGGCTTCGGTGTCGGATCAGCTACGCGTGAGGCTCTTTTCACGAGTCCCTCACGGGATCGGCTTTTGGATGGTACACCTCTTTGCCGACAAACTCCATCCGAGTCTTGGAAGCAATTGGAAGAACGAGTTCCATATGCAATACCATTCGAAGCTTCCGAGTCCGGCATTGCCGATCTAGCCCAACTACGTCGAAGCGCGGGAAACGGTGACGAGTACATCCAGCGCTTCGAGGAATCTTAGGAACCGATGTTATTCGGTTCGTATAACCGAAAAGGAAGCGATCGAGTTGGCAGTAGCCGGCCTTGCAACGCAGCTCAAGGACATGGCCTCCCAAGCGGATTATCCTCGCCGGCGCACATGGTTCAGAAATTATCGGCATATGAACAGCGCCACCCGGACTGTACCAAGACAAGTTCAAGCGTGCGATAGTCATGGTCGATACAGAGGAAGATGAAGTGCCTGCGGGAGACCAAGAAATAGCGAGTGGCTGAGTGGACTCGGGGAGGAACCCCCGTGTCCTGCAAATGGGTAAAGCCACCAGGGCCGCCCAGGGGATTTGATTTCGACGTGACCAAGACTGAGCAAATCTTCGACCTCCTGCTCAAGGAGAAACAATTGACGGTTCCTGAAGGTCTCAAGTTCCCCACGGCGAAGGAGCTAAACGGAAAGCCGTATCGCAAATTCCACAACTCGCTTTCCCATGCCACCAACGATTGCCGGGTGTGGCGTCGGCACATCCAAGCGGCGATAGAGAAGGGGCGGCTAATTTTCAACCGAGTACGCCATGAAGGTCGACACCCAACCCTTCCCCGCCGTTAACATGGTGGAAGTCACCTACTCCGAGGGTTGCCGACCAGGTCCCTCGTTCGGCATCAACATGGTAGGACACCGGGAACCACTCGGCAAAGATGGAGATGAGGGCAGGCTGCTCTCATAGCAAGGGTACGAGAGGAGGCCGCTCCACGCGATCGGCTCCGTCATGATGGCAAGCGCTATGTCACGGAGGGAGAGGTGAAGAATATAAGATATCGGCGACCCTCTCTCGATCACCTCCTCAACAAATATGTGAGTCGGTATGACCAACGCCGACGGTCCAATTATGATGATAGAGGAGATCGTGCGGCGAGAGGAGCCGAGAAGATATCGTCGGCGAGGATCGCGATGAGGAGGAGCACGAGCGCCGTGCCACGGAAACATCAAGGGAGCAAGACGACAACGCCGGACATCGGGACTGCCCCTTCTTCGGACACCTGCTGGGATTCGGGAATGAGCCGATTACCCACAATCGGCAATTGCCCGGAATGCAACAAGAAGAAGAAGGAGGCAGCCAACGTGTCCGTGTTCGAGCGCCTAGGGCCTCTCCCGCCACAAAGCAAACGCGGCTGAGTCACCTCGTTGGGCAGACCTTGAGGATTCGAGAAGACGAGGGAGAAGTAGAAGAAGACGGTACCACCGGCCAAGGTGGTGCCCCGACGGACTCAGCCGTTCCCAAAAGCGCGGGGTTCAGCGATTGCGCGGCCCGGAGGAAGCCGAAAGGTTATACCGCATACGCTAAGGAAGGCACGACCTGATCTGGCTGCAAAAGTTCAGCGAACCCTGGATGAAGAGGGTCGTCCACGGAAAATGGAGTGGCGCCCCAAACGGAGGAAAGCCGATGATGAGACATCGGCTGGCACAAACATGGTACTCGTCTTGCCGACAGAGCTTAGTGCTCCACGACTCTACGGTGCACTCAAGGTGGACGACAGCAAGCGCATCAAGTCAGAGGTTGGGTTGGTTTTGTCCAGCCTAACCGAATAGCAAGATTAAACCAATGAGCAAACCGGGCGAGGCTGATCCTTGTGATCGGCCCCAAAAAGTTTATGAAGGGAACTTACAAAACCTTCAACGAGCAAGCAACGTGGAGGCCGATTCCAGCAATCGGCCAAAATTATCCTCACCCACCATTACTGCTCGGGTTCAACATGTTATCCAACGAGCCGATACCATCAATTCTCTTGACGAGAATCGGCTCGGGGGCACCGAGTATATGAAATACGAGGATATGCAACGGAAGCGTCTCATCTTCTGGTGATGGGTATTGGAATATGGGGGCCGATGCACGGGTCGGCCGTAAAAAAAATATATATATATATATATGAAAATTCGAAAAATTTCGAGCACAGCCGATGCAGCAGGCATCGACTTAAGGATGTGAAAGCCGATGCATGGCCATCGACTCAAGGGGGATAACTGATACGAGCAGAGGGTCAATGGAGCACGAAGAGGGTTTTAATGAAAGAACTCCTTAGGGGAGTAGCTTAAGAGCTTGGATCCTCTCTTCAAGGCCAAGAGTAGCCCGGACGTACGGATCGAGGTCCACCAAAGGAAAGGAGCCTATCCGGCCGGCGGGGACCGAAGAAACTCGGGGGCAGCTCGCCTTGAAGGCTTTCTGCTTTGGGAAGCCGATTTATGTTCAAAATCGGCTAGCTCGGCATAAGAAGCTCCCTCAGACATGATCGAGCCCAGGTCCATACAGCTCTGTTTTGCCTTGGCTGAGACTCGGGGGGCAACAGGCCTGGTAGGTGCTCTATTGAAGGACCGATTGAAGTACCATCGACTGATCTTCGTTGCAACCGTCTTCACGAAACGATGAACGCTCGCTAAGGAGGTGAAGAATAGAAGGATGAATGTCGAAGGACCGATGCGTTGTTATCGGCTCATTACACATTGGCAAAGGGGACGAATCGGCAAGGTCAGTAGGAGAGGTAAATCGGCTCAATCAAATTCAGAAGAAATCGGCAAAATCCAATTGGGGGACAGTTCTTCATTGATAGGCGAGATTTCTTACATAAAGAGCTAATTGCTCTCAAAAGGAAATACTAGGGGATACATTGCCCCATCTGCTACTACGACCCTATGCTAGAGGTCCTATCTACGGGCCGTCACCGCCCTCATCGTCATCCTCGGAGCTCTCATCGGCACTGCTGCCGATGGGCTCCTCGTCGCTACTCCCGTAGCCCTCCACGGGGGCTTCATCCCCGTCTTCGTCGTCGGCTGCGTCGTCGTCCCACCACATGCGAAGGCGCTTCGCTGGCGGGTAGCCCTCGAGGGAGTCGTCGTCGTCGTCCTCCTCCTCCTCTTCTTCCTCCACCACCCCCTCGGAGGAGGTGAAGTCGTCCCAGGAGAAGCGATCGTCATCGCTCTCCCCCTCCGATTCCCCGTCGGCGAGGAAACGGAGGTCGCTCTCCCCGTCCGTCGAGGACTGGTCGTCCTCGGACCAGATGGAGGAGTCGTGGTCTGACTCCTCCCCGGCCGCAATGGCGCGGCGGGTGTTGGCCGCATGGACCGCCGCCGGGTTGTGCTCCGGCGTCGGCTCGCGGGACATGGAGGACTGGCTGGAAGGGTCCGATAGGGCAGAGGAGGAAGAAGACATGGTGGCTGGGAAGGCTTTTGGAGTACTGATGCGAAGGAGATACAGAGGGGAACTGTTCAGGGCGGTTAAATCGAAGGAGGATATAGTGGAAATTCAATGCCACAGCAGTTTCCGAGGAAGTGGTGCCTAAAAAAAAAAAAGAGAACTGCCAGGTCACGCGGAGAAGTTGAGAAGGCAAGGCATCATCATGAGGGATACTTCGACGGTTCTTCCACGACATGACCCGACGAAGGAAAGCAGAGTGATTTTGGAATTACCAATTCCAAAACCAGGGGGGCATGTGTTATCACCAGAATTTAACCGAGTCAGAGGTGGGCCGCAATCAAGATGGGCTTAAAGGAAGTATATGTGGAGGATTACGTGAATCGGCTGTTATACCAAGTTGGGTTTAAATTGCCCGTGTATACGTAACATTTTAGATCGTATCTTAGTTTAGAAAGTAGAATCTTACTCGTGCACGGTTTGGTGCACGCCCACATTAGAAAGTCCCCGGGACTATAAATATGTACCTAGGGTTTATGGAATAAACAACAACTCACGTTCAACCCCAAAACAAACCAATCTCGGCGCATCGCCAACTCCTTCGTCTCGAGGGTTTCTATCAGGTAAGCGACATGCTGCCTAGATCGCATCTTGCGATCTAGGCAGCACAAGCCCCACGTTGTTCATGCGTTGCTCATGCTGAAGCGCTTTTGATGGCGAGCAACGTGGTTATCATTAGATGTGTTAGGGTTAGCATTGTTCTTCGTTTAAGCATGCTTACGTAGTGCAACCCTTGCATATCTAGCCGCCCTCACGCCTATCTCAGGTGTGGGGGCGGCACCCGCTTGATCATTGTTTAGTAGATCTGATCCGTTACGATTGCTCCTTGTTCTACAAGGATTAGTTTAATATCTCGCAATAGTTAGGCCTTACAAAGGGGGAGGATCCGGTGGCACGTAGGGTGGCGTTCGCAAGTCCTAAACGGGATGTTCCGAGGATCAACTTCATGTTGGTTTTTAGGCCTTGTTTAGGATCGGCTTACGAGCACCGTGCGTGGCCGCGAGGCCCAACCTGGAGTAGGATGATCCGATTATGCGGTGAAAACCCTAAATCGTCGTAGATCTCATTAGCTCTATCTTGATCAAGCGGGACCACCAAGTATTCGTGCACCCCGTACGAATCATGGGTGGATCGGCTCTTTGAGCCGATTCACGGGATAACTTGAGAGCCGATCGAGGCTCGTATTTAACGTTTACATGTATGCCCTGCGGAAACTAAGCGAGGCATCCCCATCACCTTCCTGGCCAGGTATAGGCCAGGTGGCACGCCCTTGCACTTCGCATCGCCGCGTGTGACCAGAAGAGCATTGCGGGCCGTCGCTCGGAGGGGTCTCAGCCAGCCGCAGCTCTAGGCTCTTCCCGGCTCTACGGTGTTGACAAGGCCGCTGCCCGCCGGTGGGTTTTGGCAGTCAACAGTACCGCCCACTCCGGAGACGCCGACCCCACAGAGGACGCAGAGGTGCTCACCGTGGAGGTCGAGGACGTCGGGGCACTCGCCGTCGAAGCCGGAGGACGCCGAGGTCCTCTCACCGCAGCTCCTTGCGCTTGTTGTGGTCAACGCTGGGTCGGGTGCAACCACAACCTTCCTCACCGACATCGCCGAAGATAGGGATATTGTGCGCCTCGTGCTTGGGGTCATGTAGGCGAGTGTTCGACCATCGTCCACCATGCGAGTTACCCCGACAGAGCCTGGGAGGCTTGTGCACTAAGACGCACGCTAGAGGTGGGCCTGTTGTGCGTGAGCATGGCCGACCGAGATGCTGCTCAAGTCCGAGTGCCGGCATGTGCTGACCTCGATGTCATCGGAGGTACTTGACGCGAGGTGGGACGTGGTCGCTGTCGACGGGACGAGCGTGGACTGGCAGGAGGAGCTCGTCCGGATGGGTGCCATCTACAGGGCCGTGGCACTCACTCGCGTGGCCGCCAGGCGTTGACCTCTAGGAACGGGGCGGCGGCGAGCAGCTGAGGGTGGATATAGTGGGAGGCGGCGAGCGGCTGAGGTGGGGATGGTGGGGGCAGAGGCAGGTGGCTGAGGACGGGGATAGTGGGTGATACATCTCAAACGTATCTATAATTTTTCATGCTCCATGTTTGTTTTACACCAATTTATATGTGTTTTGTTTACACTTCGTTGCACTTTTACATGATTTCCGACACTAAACTATTAACAAGATGCCACAGTGCTAGTTCCCTGTTTTCTACTATTTTTGTATTCCCGAAAAGTTGTACAGGAAATATTCTCGAAATTGGACAAAACAAAAGCCGAAGTCAATATTTTACCGAAGCGAAGACGAAGTCCTGAGGGGGGACGAAGAGGCGCACCAAGGCGCCCACACCACCCCTAGGCGCGACCTAGGGCTGGTGCGCGCCTAGGGCTGGTTTGGGGCCCACAGGCGCCCCACCGACCTGAATCCTCCGCCTATTTATACATCTTCTCAGGAAAACCCTAGATACCCAAGGCTCCATCGACGAAAAGTCCCGTCGCGGCCGACATCGCCAAACCCATCTCAGGGGGTTCTGAAGCTCTTCCCGACACCCTGCCGGAGTGGGAAATCATCGCCGAACGCATCTACATCGCCATGCCCGCTTCCGAAGTGATGCATGAGTAGTTCATCCCTGTACTATGGGTCCATAGGAGTAGGTAGATGGTTGTCTTCTCCACCATGTGCTTCATGTATCGATCTTGTGAGCTGCCCTACATGATCAAGATCATCTTTATGTAATCCTCTATGTTTGGTTTCTTTGGGATCCGATGAATATTCTGTACTATGTTAAGATTGATTATATATTCATGTCATATGTTATTTGTGATCTTACATGCTCTCTGTTGCTAGTAGAAACTCTGGCCAAGTGGATACTTGTGACTCCAAGAGGGGGTATTTATGCTCGATAGTAGGTTCATGCCTCTAGTAATCTGGGAGAGTGACTTCATAACTTCTAAGGTTGTAGATGTGATGTTGCTACTAGGGATAATCGAATAATGTTTTATCCAAGGGTAATTCCATTGTTTACTTTACACACATTGCTTAATACGATAGTCCGTTGGTTGCAACTTTATACTGGAAGGGGTGCGGACGCTAACCTGAAGGTGGATTATTAGTCATAGACGCAGTTGGATTACGTCCTATGTATTATGTTGTAATGCCCAATACCAAATTATCATACTAATCACCTTGTCATGTATCGATCGATATTCTGTCAATTGCCCAGCTATAATTTGTTCAGCCAACAAGCTATTTCATTATGGAGAGACACCTCCCGTGACCTGTGGATCCCGGTCCTATTTCCTTTACTGATAAAATCAACTGCAATCCTGTTCTGTTTACTTTCTGCAAACATCTTCTTCCATTTGATACGTCTAATCCTTTGTGTTCAGAAAACCGGTGAGATTGACAACCTCACTGCAAGTTGGGGCAAAGTACTTTCATTGTGTTGTGTGCAGGTTCCACGTTGTTGCTGACGACGGTAGTGCGCCCTGCCACTAGTCAGCCAGCAACACCTTCAGAAGTCACGCCTTTCTCCAACTGGTCGATTAAACCTTGGTTTCTTACTGAGGGAAAACTTTCTACTGTGCTCATCATACCTTCCTCTTGGGTTCCCCAACAGTGTGAAGTCGGCCTTACGATAAGCACCATCAAGCTATTTTTCTGGCGCCGTTGCCGGGGAGAAAGAGGATTTCTGCAAGGGGAGTCTCTCATCTGCAATCTCTTTACTTTGTTATAGTCTGCTTCTTTTACTTTATTTTGTTTTGTTTGCTTTCGTTATATCAAAAACACAAAAAAAAATTACTTTTATAGTTGTCTTTGTATCAAAAACATACAAAAATTAGTTTCTATAATAGCTGTTATTTATGTTGCTTAGTTTTAATTTTGCTAAAATGGGTTCCGCTGAAAATACTAAGTTGTGTGACTTTACTAGCACCAACAATAATGATCTTATTTGCACACCAATTGCTCCACCTGTTCCCGAAGCAGCCCTCTATGAAATTAAACCTGCTTTATTAAATCTTGTTATGAAATAGCAATTTTCTAGTGTTAGTACTGAAGATGCCGCTTCTCATCTTAATAACTTTGTTGAACTTTGTGAGATGCAAAAATATAAGGGTATAGATGGTGACATTATAAAATTGAAATTTTTTCATTTCTCTTTGAGAGGTAGAGCTAAAGATTGGTTGCTATCTTTGCCTAGAAATAGTATTGATTCTTGGGTTAAATGCAAAGATGTTTCTATTGGAAAATATTATCCTCATGCTCAGATTATATCTTTGGGAAGCAACATAATGGAATTTAGATAATTTTATAATAAACATGTTGCTCAAGCTTGGGAGAGAATAAAATCCGCACTCATGGACTGACTACGTAGATGATCATCCAAACTTTTTATGCAAGACTAAATTTTTCTACAAGAAATCTCCTGGATTCAGCTGCTGGGGGTAACTTTATGTCCATTACTTTGGGGGCTGCAACTAAATTACTTGATGATATGATGATAATTATTTTGAATGGCACACCGAGAGAGCTCCGCAAGGTAAGAAGGTAAATTATGTCGAAGAATCCTCCTCCTTGAGTGATAAGATTGATATTATGTCTATGCTTGTTAATGTTAAAGCACATATTGATTCAAATAATATTCCGTTAGCTTCTTTGGTTGCTCAAGAAGAGCATGTTGATGTGAACTTCATTAAAAATAACAAAATCAATAAGAATTCTTATAGGAATAATTTTGGTAGAAACAATTATAGGCCATATCCTTATAATAATGGTAATTCTTATGGAAATTCTTATGGCAATTTCTATAGCAATAATAATAGTTCACCCTCTGATCTTTAAGTCATGCTCAAGGAATTTATTAGTAAACAAACTGATTTCAATAAAACTGTTGAGGAAAAGCTTGGCAAAATTGATATTCTTGTTTCTAAAGTTGATAGCCTTACTCGTGATGTTGATTTTCTTAAATTAAAAGTTTTTCCTCAATATGTTAAAGAAAGTAAAACTTTGAATGCCATTCAAATTATAATTGATGAAAATGTTAGGATGTTGGCGGAATTGCATGCTAGGTGGGAAAGAGAAGATGAAATTCCTAGAAATAATAATTTGACTAAAGTTTATACCATCACCACCACCAGTAGTAATGAAGTTTCAAATGCTAGCCACTCTCCTACTATTAATAATAAAGTAAATAGTGTAGGAAAAGTCCCCGCTCCTTCTACAAAATTGCATAAAACCACTGAAACTGCTGCTGATAAGTGTGTTGAATATTTTCGGAGTATGGGAGACAAGATTCCTTTTACCTTGGACAAAAATAATTTTGATTTTGATGATTGCAATATCTCTAAAGTAATTCAGTTCTTACAAAAGCTTGCTAGAAGTCCAAATGCTAGTGCTATAAATATGACTTTTACAAAGCACATGACAAATGCTCTTATGCAAATGAGAGAGGAGAAATTAAAACGCGAAGCCTCTATTCCTAAAAAGTTAGAAGATGGCTGGGAGCCCATCATTAAGATGAAAATATATGGTTTTGATCGCAATGCTTTATGTGACCTTGGTGCAAGTATTTATGTTAGGCCTAGAAAAATCTATGATATGCTTGAATTGCCACCGTTGGAAAAATGTTATTTGGATGTTCATCTTGTTGATATTGCTGCAAAGAAATCTTTGGGGAAAGTTGATAATGTTCTTATTATGGTTAGCAATAACCTGATCCCCGTTGATTTTTTTTGTTTTGGATATTGAATGCAATTCTTCTTGTCCAATTATATTGGGAAGACCGTTTCTTATAACTGTCGGTGCTGCTATTGATATGAGAGATGGGATTATTAAATATTAATTCCCACTCAAGAAAGGTATGGAACACTTACCTAGAAAGAAAAATAAGTCATCTTATGACTCTATCATTAGAACAAATTATGATGTTGATGCTTCTTCATTTGATAATACTTGATGCTGGCATTTTACTACGCCTAGCTGAAAGGCGTTAAAAAAAGCTCTTATGGGAGACAACCCATATTTTATTTACAGTACTTTTTCTTTTTATTGAGTATTGGAAGTTATTAGCACTTTAAGGACCGCTCCTTACCATTTTTATTTCATGTTTGTGCCAAAAATAGCCTCTAATAGGAAGAAAGTAATGTTTGGGGAAGTTGCTGTCCTGAAAACAGATTCTGTGATGTTACCATAAAAAAATTTAAACATAGCCAGAGCATAATTTTGAGCTTTAATGTTTTATGCATATGCCCCAGGTTATTATCTAACTTTCGTTAGTTGATCACTTTTTGAAATAAGCAACAGAGCATTTTCGGAAATTTCGATCTTTACTTGTTGTTCTGTTTTGACAGATTTCTGCACTATTTGCATTCGCCTCTTAAATATTTTTCTTTTTGAGTTATTTTGACCAAAGAGCTATTTGAAAGGTTGCTACAGTAGCTTATGCTTTAATATATGTTTTATATATGTTAGTACTGAACACAAGTGGATTTGTTTATTTTAATTGTACTAATGCTGCTAAAGAAGAATTGTGAGAAGTTTTTGCATGAAGGAAGTTTTCAAGTGTAGGGAGAGATGATGTGATGGGATGAAGAATGGACAAAAGATCAAGCTTGGGGATGCCCCTGCACCCCAAGACATATTCAAGAGTTACAAGCTTCAAAGCTTGGGGATGCCCAAGACATCTCCTCTTCATCAATAAAGCAACAGGTCATCTCTCTATACGCTATATTTTTATTGCTTCATAGGCTATGTGTTGTTCTTAGAGTGAATTTATTTTTATTTTTTCTATTGTTTTGTTTTGTTTGCTGTATCATATGTTGGATCCCAGGACATTTATTTTGGATAAAGACCCGCTCCTTTTTAATTATATAGAACACTCTAGTTTTCGCTGTTATTGTTCTGCGAGTGTTCTAGTTTTCTGGTACTACATTTAGCTCTTGTTCTTTCACTTGATTTTTTTCCAGAGCATGTTAGTATTAATTATTTTTGTATGATTAGCTCTCTGTTCCATGTTGTATTTCATCTCTGAGAGTTATTTCAAATAAGTTGATTGGTGTTGGATACGAGTAAAATATTTCATGACTATAGTGATGCAAATGGAAGCTTGTCTAGACTGTGGCATAGACTTTGACATTCATGTTGGATGTTACTCTTGTCATATGCTTAGTATTTATTGTTTTACCATGAATTTTTTTAAATGGCTGAGAGTGCATAATGTGTCATTTAAAGAATCATGTGTTGTTTCTATCATAAAAGCATAGTATTGTGGTATTCTCCTTTGATTCTTTATTGGGTTGACTTGGCGCATGCTTACACCATATTGTGACTATAAGCAGTCAACTAAAGCCTCTATGATCATTAATTTTTGATTTATAATATCACTTTATGCTTTGATTGATAATGTTTTATCGCTATGCATGATTATGGCCATTATTTTTCTCTTAGTTGGTTGCTTCCAGTCTTTTTGCTAGCTTTCACATGTACTGAGTATGAGCTCTACTTGTGCATCCAACCACCAAAAACCAAAGTGCCAATTGTGTCCACCATATCTACCTGTATGTGGTATTTCACCGCCACTCCAAAGTAAATTGCTTGTTGGCTACCTTTAAACCTTTAAAAAATTATCACCTGTTTTGTGTAAATTATAGCTCATGGGAAAGTAGTCTAGAAACTATTGTAGTAAGTATTATGTCCTATGCATTTTTAGTTCTTATAAGTTTCTTGTTGTGTGATAACCATGATGTCATGGGGAACACCATCAATATGCCTTTGTTGAATATCATGTGAAATACTATGCATGCTCATCTTGTTTGAAGTAAGGGAGATTTACCATGAGTAGAAAAGATCGGAGTATGCATATTGTTAGAGAGGAACATTGGGCCGCCAACTAAAGCCATTTTCACATGGTGGAAGTTTTAGCTGGACAAAAGTCCAAATATCTGTTGTCCTTGTTTTCCCGGTATGGATATCCAAAAAGTTGAGATTCATCGAAATTGAGAAATCAAATGAGATTCATCTCCTAGGATCTTTTTACAGGAGGCAAGGAGGTACCCCTTTTTGACACTTTGTTAAAACATATGTATGCAATGAAAATCCATGGAAGTCCAAGCTAATTAGGACAAAGTGTGAGCACTATTGGTATATTATGCATGAGGCAAGCAAACTTATAGGAAATAATTATGCATAAGCCATACTATTTATCACTACCGTTGACATAAGTAGCACATATCAAAATAAATATTTTCAACACTCATATTGCTTTCAAAATAAAAAAAGCTCTAGCACATGGGTAATCCATGCTTCCCTCTGCGAAGGTCCTTTCTTTTACTTTCATGTTGAGTCTTCACCTTCTACCTTATGCACCAATTAAGAGATCATAGTTGTCATTCTTAGTGCAATGTGCATAGTCCCAAAATTATTATTGATTGATTCATGATTGTGCTATTACTTGCTCTTAAATTACTTGTATCTAGTCACCCTTTGAACTTTGAAGGTGTCCTTGTATTTATGTTTTGCTATTCCATAAGGACATGTTGAGTACTACTTTATTATGTTTACTCTATGATCATAAACACATAGTTGCTTTGAACGCACTATTATTCATGATCCTTTGTTTGAGTTACTCTTCATGTTATAACATAGTTGCTAAGTTCAATTGAATCATATCTATCATGCCTATGTTAGAGTACTTAGATCCCAGATCACAATGCTTTACATGCTTGATCAAGATTGTATTGACTTCATGTCACCTCAAAAATTATTTTTGTTGTCACTTACCTACTTGGGGATGAGCCAGAGTTAAGCTTTGGGATGCTGATACGTCTCAAACGTATCTATAATTTTGGATGATACATGCTTGTTTTACACCAATTCATATGTGTTTTGTTTACACTTCGTTGCACTTTTACATGATTTCTGGCACTAACCTATTAACAAGATGCCACAATGCTAGTTCCCTGTTTTCTGCTGTTTTTGTATTTCAGAAAAGTTGTACATGAAATATTCTCGAAATTGGACGAAACAAAAGCCGAAGTCAATATTTTACCGAAGCGAAGAGGAAGTCCGGAGGGGGGACGAAGAGCCGCACCAGGGCGCCCACACCACCCCTAGGCGCGGACTAGGGCTGGCCCGTGCCTAGGGCTGTTGTGGGGCCCACAGGCACCCCACCGACCCGAATCCTCTGCATATTTATACATCTTCTCGGGAAAACCCTGGATACCCGAGCCTCCATCCACGAAAATTTTCGTCGCGGCCTCCATCGCCGTACCAATCTCGGGGGGGGGTTCTGAAGCTCTTCCCGGCACCCTGTCGGAGGGAGAAATCATCACCGGAGGCATCTGCATCGCCATGCCCGCCTCCGAAGTGATGCGTGAGTAGTTCATCCCTGGAATATGGGTCCTTAGGAGTAGCTACATGGTTCTCTTCTCCACCATGTGCTTCATGTATCGATCTTGTGAGCTGCCCTACATGATCAAGATCATCTTTATGTAATCCTCTATGTTTGGTTTCTTTGGGATCCGATGAATATTGTCTACTATGTTAAGATTTATTATATATTCATGTCATACGTTATTTGTGATCTTGCATGCTCTCCGTTGCTAGTAGAAACTCTAGCCAAGTGGATACTTGTGACTCCAAGAGGGGGTATTTATGCTCGATAGTAGGTTCATGCCTCTAGTAATCTGGGAGAGTGACTTTATAACTTCTAAGGTTGTAGATGTGTTGTTGCTACTAGGGATAACCCAACAATGTTTTATCCAAGGGTAATTCTATTGTTTACTTTACACACATTGCTTAATGAGATAGTATGTTGCTTCCAACTTTATACTGGAAGGGGTGCGGACACTAACCTGAAGGTGGATTATTAGTCATAGACGCAGTTGGATTACAGTCTATGTATTATGTTGTAATGCCCAATACCAAATTATCATAGTAATCATCTTGTCATGTCAACTGCAATCTTGTTCTGTTTACTTTCTGCAAACATCTCCTTCCATTCGATACGTCTAATCCTTTGTGTTCAGCAAACTAGTGAGATTGACAACCTCACTGCAAGTTGGGGCAAAGTACTTTCGTTGTGTTGTGTGCAGGTTCCACGTTGTTGCTGACGCCGGTAGTGCGCCCTGCCTCTAGAGTCAGCCAGCAAAACCTTCAGAAGTCATGTATTTCTCCTATTGGTTGATTAAACATTGGTTTCTTACGGAGGGAAAACTTGCTATTGTGCTCATCATACCTTCCTCTTGGTGTTCCCCAACAATGTGAAGTCGGCGTTACGATAAGCATCATCGGTGGGAGGCGGCGGCGAGCGGCTAGGGGCGTGGATGGTGGGAGGGTTTTGTTTTCTTATTACATGTGTTTGTAAGTTGGGAAGTGTGGAGGACTTTTATGTGGCAAGATATGTATAATTGGGGTTTTTTGCAAAATTAAACAAGGTGTCAGGTTTCCACTTTCATGGGACCATGGATCCAGGGTGGCGGTCTTGGGCGCAGGGTGGGGTGATGTCAAACTGGCGGTGGGTGGCTGGTGTCGGTGCTGGAGTCCGTGCTCTTCGTCCGTGTGGGCAGTGAAGGGGCAGTGGGCGTGTGCATGGTGCGACGTTCTCTCCGACGGGCATCCGACATCAGATCGGAAGAATTTTTGCTGCATCTCCCTACTGTGCGTGTCCGACCTCCCCGGCCCTAGACTTCCCTCTGGTGGTTGATGTGCGTGGCCGGATGTGGGCTCTAAAGTGGGGAAACCCTTGGCCGAAAATTTCCTTTTTGAAGGTGACATCAATTTTGTATCCCCTCCCTCCCTGCCATTTCTATCTTGGGTGAAAATCCAAAACTTCGGTGTGTACTGGGATGACGCTATGGTGTCGTTCCCTCGTTGGAAGAGCTGTTTTGAGATAGCGGGTTTGGGTGGATATGTTGGGCGTTGGTTGGTAGGCATCGTCTTCGCCTGATCCTAGCAGCTTGGTCTGGTGTGATGTGGTTTGGGCTACGGGTGGCAGTGATGTTCGTGGCTGGCCGCATGGCGAGTGCTCAGAGTCCTTCTCCCCGGAAACAACTTCCAATATCCATGCGTGTTGAGGGAGAGTTGTCTACCTCCGACAGGTCTTGCGCCCTCCGATCCAGGGCGAGAAAGAATGGAACATTCTTTGGAGGTGGAAATGGATGGTGCTTGGGCTTTGCTTGGCCTTTAGAGGTTAACGATGGTGCGAGTCCCTCATAGGCGGTTTTCTTCACCAGTTTCGATGCCTCTTCAGACAGGTCGCAAGGCTGGACAATGGACTCGAATCTCAAGCTATGTTTCATTTCCTTTTCTTGTTTACTTGTTGTTTTTCGTCTCCTATTAGCTGGTTCTCACCACCATGTAAGAACTTGCCGGCAACGACCTTATCAGTTTAAGGCATGGTTACAGACTAATCTCTAAAAAATTATGGTCCTCGCACGAAGTACAATGCATGGACTATATACTCCCATATGTTTGAAAGTTGCATAGTTCGATCAGGAATTATTAAGTATCTCTTTGGAGCATGTCCTTTTGCTTGTCTAGACCGGCATACGATGGATAGAAATTACACTAGTAGAAAACTAGCTATAGATGGGAGGTCTTTCTGTGGCACACTGCATTCAAATGTGCCACAGAAAAAAAAATTGTGGCGCATCTGACCACATGCGCCACAAAAACAGAGGATTTATGTGGCGCACCCTTTTCGCATGCACCACAAAAATAGGGTGGGACCCACCTCCAGTCAGGCCCAATCATTGGTTTCACTATTTCTGTGGCGCACTAAACAACGAGCGCCACAGAATTACACATTTCTGTGGCGCTTGCTTGGTGCGCCACAGAAATAGGACCAATAATTGGTCCTTCGATAGCTCTATATCTCTCCTCCCTCGCCCTCCCCCCCCCCCTCACTCACCCGTACGTCGCGCGCAGCCACCCTTCCTCTGCCCCCTCAGCCTCTGCCTCCTCGCCTCCTTTCCCCTGCCTCCTCCGCCTCCGCCTCCTCGCCGCTGCTGGGACAACGCCTCCGTCCCGACAGACCCTCACCGCCTCGTCATCCGCCTCCACGCCGGCGCCGGGAACCACGCAGCCGCTTCACTTCTCCCAGGTAAAGGTAAGCCCCTCCCATGCGCCTCCGCTCCTCCGTTCCTCGCCCATGGCGCCGTCGCTAACGTGTGTTGTTGTTGCTTGTCTGGGCAGGAAAGGTTCGCCCATGGAGCCTACGCAACCGAAGTCCGGCATCTTCATGGGTATCAACAAGGGGCACGTCGTCACCAAGCACGAGCTACCGCCGCATCCGTACGACCGCGAGGAGGTAACGATCTTCTTCCCCCATCTCCAGAGATATCTTGTTGTCTTGTTCTTTTCTGTGGATTTGTTGTATGCTCGGTCGCTTGTCCGTAGACTATGCACCGGTAACCTTGCTTCCATAATTAGATGTCTATGTGGAGCGGAAACGGTTCTTAGTTAGATCATGTCTCATTGCGAGAGTGCTGGTGGATCTCACAACATGGCAACATAGTAATTCAGCAAAACTACTTGACTAGTTTGGTTCCATTATGTTTACAAGTGGCAGCGCAGTAAAAATTTGTCAATGCCATCTTTTTTCGAGAAAACGCAATGACATTGCGTTTCATTTCATTGCAAAGAAGAGTTGGTTACAGATGTTAGCCACCTCGGTGGCTTACAGATACGAGAAATCAGTGTACATCCCAGTCTGTGGGTAGGATATCGCGGAGGCCAGCCCGCACCGGTCGTCGCCCAAAGCGTTGCTTCTACTCTAAACTCGCTCACGGACGCGCTGGACCGTAGGCCTCTCTCCCTCAAAGACGCAAGCGTTTCGGTGCTTCCAAATGAGCCAAGGGATGAGCAGCGTGACGGTGGCAAGACCCTTGCGCATTTGCTTCGGAGTTGCTTGCCTCGCCAAGATCCACCATTCGCTGAGCGAGGGCTCATTGTCAGGTGGCCTGCAGGTGAGCCTAAGCAATGCCAAGGTGTCATGCCAAACATGCCTTGAGAAGGGGCATGCTAGCAGCAAGTGTTGCAACGATTCCGGTTCCTGATCGCATAGGAGACATCTGGGATGGTGTTGTAGGCCGTGTCTCTGCAGCCGCTCCGCTGTCCAACACCGGTCCTTGTGAGCAAGCTAGTGGAAGAACTTTACCCGCGGCGGCGCCCAGGTTCTCCAAATCAGCCTCCATGCACCGCAGCTCTTGGATCCTTGGAACATGCTCAAGTAGCAGGTCTTGGCGGAGTATGTTCCGCTAGCACTCCAACGCCATACCATTTGATCTGGCTGGTCGGTGAGTGTGAATTGCTCCACCTTCCTCCAAAGCAGCAGTGTCGGCCGATCTCACGGATGCCGATGACACCATGGATGTCACGAGCCCGGCGGTGCGCGAGCAGATCCGTCGGCGATCGACGTGCCCTTCCGGCGTCTCTTGGGGATGCGAGCATACGGTTCCGGTGCGATTTGGCCGACGGAGCGGCCGTCGATCCGGCGGTCCTCCCGGAACCTGCCCGGTCCGTCCGTCGCCGGCGATCATGTGGGTGGAGGCGAAGAACAAGCAGCGCTCCTGCTGGGTGAATTGCAAGTCCAGGCCGCTCCGAGGCTCTGTTTTGGTCGGTTCTACTTAGCCACAGCCATCGTAGACGCAGCGCAAGCCCAGCCCTCTCCAGATCATGGACGCCGAGGCCTCCAAGTGAGATTGGCCGGCTTACGGTGCGCCAATTGACGTGGCAGTGTCCACCGCTAGCCTCAGCTCTTCCCTCCCAAAGAAATCCACGCTGTATCTTCTCCAGGCATCTTGAGGATGCACTTTGGCGGGCTGTAGAACCAGGATCTGGTGCAGGGGGATTGCAGCCAGAACGGCTTTGACGAGCCTGAGCCGCCCCGATCTGTCCATGAGCCTGGACTTCCAAGTTGGAAGCTTAGCCGCGGTCTTGGCCACCAGGGGCAGGAACTAGGCCCTGGTAGGACGCCGCAAAGTCAGTGGGATGCCCAGGTAGGTCAAGGGCAAATCCGCTAACTGGCAGGCCGAGTCGTGGTGATCACCGTGGCCGCATCCTCCTCGCAGTTCAGCAATGTCGGCTGCGCTCTTGTCGTAGTTGACTTGTAGGCCGGAGGCTCGCGCAAACAGGCCGCAAGATTGACTTGACGGCATTGGCGTCGGCGACGGTGGGGTGGCAGAACATGACCACGTCCTCGGCATAGAGGGATGCCACTGGGATGGACTTGGTCGGGTGGAGAGCTTGTAGAATTCCGACAGCGGCCGCGTGCGTGACCAGCCTCCCAAGGGCGTCCACAGCCAACACGAAGAGCTGCGGCGACAAGGGGTCCCCTTGCCGCAGTCCTCGGCGGTGCCAGATCGGTGGCCCGGGGCAGCCCTTTAGCAGGACACGCGTGCTTGCGGAGGAGAGCAGGATCGCAATCCAGTCCATGAATTTGTCGCCGAAACCATACCGCCGGAGCACCTCGAAGAGGAACGCCCATGATAGCGTGTCAAAGGCTTTGGCGAGATCGAGCTTCAGCATGACTCTCGGCTCACGTAGCTGATGTAACAGGCGCATGGACTGTCGGACAAGCACGAAATTGTCGTGCAGGCTGCGGCCACCGATGAAAGCGTTCTGGTTCTTGCTCACAAGGCTGTTGAGCTTCGGGGCCAGCCTTAGCGATAGCACCTTCGCGACCACTTTGCCAATCAAGTGCACGAGACTGATGGGACGGTAGTCGCCAAGCGTCTGGGCATCTGGGCGTTTAGGTAGCAGGGTGAGCAGCGCTTGGTTGATCCTATGGAATCCCCGTCCGCGTAGATCATCGAACCGGTGGAAGACGGCGAGCACGTCTTGTTTGACCACGGGCCGGCATGCGCGCAGAAATTCGGCGGTGAATCCGTCGAGGCCCGGGTGCTTTGCGTGCGGGTAAGCGCTTGATCGCAGCCCGGATCTCGTCCTCGGAGAATGGCTCATCGAGCTCGGCTAGATCAGCGAGACGGCGTGATCAGGCTGGTCGAGGTTTAGGGTGCAATCTCGAACAAACTCCGTGCCAAGCAGGTCGTCGAAGTGCGAGAAGGCCGCCTCAGCCATCTCGGCAGGTTGGTCGAGCACGCGGTTGCCAACCGTGATACGGCGTATCCTATTCTTCTGCCGGCGGTATGAGCACTGCTGGTGGAAGAACGCAGTATTGGCGTCTCCATCCTTTAGGTTAGCGATACGGTCCCGCTGGCGTGCGATCGTGCGATCGAGCGACGCAAGGCCAAGGTGGGAAAGCTTGAGAGCTTTGTGCAGCCACGATTCGTGTGGCGTCAGCGTACGGCCCTCCCTGGCCTTGTCAAACCGGAGTATGAGCTCACGGCAGATTGCCAGCTTGTGGCGCACGTTCCCGATCGACTTGGCAGCCCAGCTAGTCAATTTCCTCGCAGTGGCCTGTAGTCTCAGCATCATACGCTCAAAGGGGTCGACGCTCTGGACCGAGCTCCAAGCCTCTGCCACTGTCACTACAAGAAAAACCTTCCATAGAGACATTTTACTAGAGATACTTCCTACTTTGCCTCATTAAAAATCACATCAAGACACTTTGCATATTGTAGTGGCACTTTTTGAGACACTTCAGAAATAGTCTCAAATGTAGGGATATTAGTTGAGACATTTCTGTAAGGTATTACAATTTTCATTCTATAGACAACTTATGAGACACTCCAAAAGTGTCACAGATAAGTTATCAAGAGGCAATCGATGAGACACTTCATTGTATGTCTTTACTTTTACTCTAGAGGCAATGTCTGAGACATTTTGCTTGTTCTCTAGAGACATTTGTTATATGTTTGGGCCATGGTGGGCAATACTAATTAGAAATTTGTTCCAAGTATCAACATATACTTGTGAAAGGGTGAGATGGTTAATGGATTAAGTCTTAATCATTAAGGTCATGAGTTCGAGTATTGCTTTTCACATGGTTTCTTCACATTTATTTACACTAGAGACACAATATAATGCCTCTTTTATGTCTTCTAAAATGTAAAGACATTATTACTATTGTCCTTAGCACGTAGAGACACCGCCCGTAGTGACACTTTTGAGACAATATCAAAAGTGTCACTATAATTACGTAAGAGCAATTTAAGTGTCTCTACTGGACCAAAATAGTGTCTCTACATGCCAATTCTCTTGTAGTGTGTTTCCTGGAAGCCATCGAGGCGCAGCCAGAACTCCTCAAAGTGGAACCGGCGGTGCGTCGGTGGCGAGGGAGAGCAATCCAGCAGAAGAGGGCTGTGATCAGAGACGACGGACGCCAGGCAGCTTAGGCTGCACTCACCAACAAGTTCCTCCCAATCAGCAGTGCATAGGACGCGGTCAAGCAGCACCAGGGTGGGCGGATCTTGCCCATTAGTCCACGTATAGCGGCGGCCATTAAGGTATACCTCTTTTAGCGCTAGGTCGTTGATGCAACGCCGGAATCTCCCCATCATGCGCCTGTCCAAACGATCATTGTTCTTGTCCTCGTCCCGATATATCGAGTTAAAATCGCCACACAACATCCATGGGCCGGGGCATAGGGGCGGAGGTCACGCAGTTCCCGGAGAAACTCGATCTTGTCGGCGTTCTCTTGCGGTCCGTAGACTATGGTGATCCACCGGGGCATGGTGCCGGAGGTGGTGACCTTGGCAGAGAGGGTGTTGGCGGTGAAGATAGGATCGGTGATGGACACCGTCTTACTCGCCACGCAAGAAGGATGCCGCCACGGGTTCCATCGGCAGGGAGATACGTAAAGTCGTCAAAGTCGGCGCCAAGTGTTTCCGAGGATCGAGGCCCGAGTAGAACAGATCAATCTTAGTCTCTTGAAAGCATACAATGGAGGCGTTAGTGGTCGCGAGTAGAGCGCGGATGGCGATACGGCGCGGCTTGGAGTTCAGCCCACGCACGTTCCGGATGACAATCTTAAGGTTTTCTAACATGGGGAACGGGATCGACGACGAGTGCAAGCAAGCGGCTACATCTGCGGCGGGCAGCCGGGCAGCACCGTGCAAGGTGGCACTGCGGGATCAACGGGAACCTCCCTGTCGACAATGGCGGCGATGGCGCGCAAGATGTCTAGCGGTATTGGCATCGCAAAGACTTTGTCGTAGGCTCTCATAGTTTCCTCCGTGATCTTCTCGTTGAGGTCGAGCAGTCCCAGGGTGCGCAGGACCTGGACGTGGGCACGTCTCTCTGCTGTAGGTGGCGCGGTAGTGCCCGAGGTTGTCGTCGTGCGCCTGGAAGCTGATCGGCCTCGTCTTGGGGAGAAGACAAGGGGGCGGCGGGGTCGCTTTCCAGGGGTCGGAAGGGCAGCACTAAGCTTGCCGGTGGCGGCGGTGAGAAACTCGCCCGCAGTCCGGGAGCTCGGAGGTGCTTGCTGCGGACGCGCGCGCTGGCGGCGGCGCATCACCACGAGCGGGGACTTGAACTTGCCCGGCGTGGTGGTGGTTTCTGCTGCATCCGGGCCATTAGCCGGGGAATGGGCCGGGCTGCCATGGGCCCGGGTCTCCTCCACGAGCGAAGCAAGGGGTGGCGACGTTGCGGCGGGCGATGCGGTTTCGGATGGTGGCTGCATGGCCGTTTCTTCCCGCCCTCCGTCCGTGGGTCGGGGCGTTTGGTCCACGAAGCGTCCAAACCACTAGCGGGCGAGGCACGGGAGTTGCCCGACAAGGGATCAGCCTCGGGTGCTGCAACCGCTCCAATTTGGGAGTACGGTACCTCGCTCACATCAAAAGATGGGGCGGTCTGCACTTCTTCCAGGTCCCGACAAGGTGTGGGCGCAGTGGGATTGGCGCCATCTGCGGTCGGTGGCAGCGTGGGAGTAGAGCTGGTCGGGGAGGCAGCCATAGAGGCTGTGCCATCTGTCCCATGTGCAGCTGCATCCGGGCCCAAGGGTGTACTGGTCGTAGCAGGGTCAGGGGCAGCAGCAGTGTTGGCAGGGGCTGCCACCTTCTTTCGCCAGAAACAGCGATTGCTTTTGCGCTGGCTAGCTGGCCGGCGTGGCCCACTTTGACCTGGCCATGGCTGCATCGTCCGTACACCGGAGGTGGCGCCGGCACGGTGTGTCAATGCCATCTGAAATAAGTCTGTTTAAAATGCGGTTGTTTGTTACTATAGCTTTCCAATATTTGCACATGTGGTTTCAATTCTCCTTCTCCAAAAATCATAAAGCTATATTTGTTTTTCCTGCTCTTATTTATTTGCACTTTTCTATGATTAGAATGTTGGGTCGCTACACTTGGAGGTGGGGCTAGTGAGTCTGGTGTGATGGCACAAATATCAATCTCTTGTGTATCCTATTTAGCCTCACTGATCCCATCTCTAAATATTAATAGTTGTTTCAACCAACAATGTATGAGGCATTTATTTAGTTGATCCTAGTTGGCTCGTATTTGAGTTGGCCATATTTGTTTATTTTGGTCTTTCTTAGAGATAGTGTTGATGATTAGAATATTTGGTCACAATACACTCTGGGGTGGCGCCAGTGAACCTGGTGTGATAGCACAAATATCAATCTCTTGTGCATCGTACTTGGCCTCACTAACGCTATTCCAGAATGTTAATATTTGTTTCGACCAATAAAGTATGAGGCATGATTCTATCTAGTTGATACTACTTGTCTCGTATTGGAGTACGCCGATGATTAGAATGTTTGGTCACCCGTACACTCTGGGGTGGGGCCAGTGAACCTGGTGTGATGGCACAAATATCAATCTCCTGTGCATCCTACTTGGCTTCGCTGACCCCTTCCCTGAATGTTAATATTTGTTTCGACCAACAAAGTATAAGGCATGCTATTTAGTTGATACTACTTGGCTCGTATTTGAGTTGGCATTCTTCGTTTGGTATTTCTTCCATTTTTAGTTCCAATGATTAAAATGTTTGGTCACTACACTCGGGGTCGGTGCAAGTGAGTCTGGTGTGATAGCACAAATATCAATCTCTTCTGCATCATACCTGGCCTCACTTAGACCGTCCCTAAATGTTATTATTTGTTTCAACAAACAAAGTATGATGCATGTTGATACTACTTGGCTCGTATTTGAGTTGGGATTCTTCGCTTACTTTGATCTTTTTTCCATTTTAGTCACTACACTCGGGAGCGGTGCAAGCGAGCCTGGCGGGAGAGAGGAGGTAGTGGAGGAGGGACCGGATGAAGACCACTTTCATCACGTTGATGCTCGTAGTGACTCTCGTCTATTTGTAACTAGAGATGATGAACTTTGTATCAATTAAAACTTGTATAAAAATTTGACACTTGGAACTATATGTATATCGGGTTGTAAGTAATGTGATGATATAGTAATGTGTATGTATAATTCTTGTTTATATTATACATGTATAATTTATGTATAAAACATGTATTTATACATCGGGCAATACAAAAATTGTAATACATGTAACTAATTATGTGACGCACCTATTTTTCTGACGCATCACATACTCATGCGCCACTAAACATAGCTTATGTGGTGCATGGGCTGGTGCGCCACAGAATCACTATTTTAGTGGCGTGAATTCTGGCGCACTGCTCATGGGTCACATAATACCATTTTTAGTGCATCACTGAAGAGCCTTTCCCTACTAATATTAATCAGCACGGGCACCATATTTTCCATATTCCGTGGTTGTGCTTGTTTCAAGCCAAGGAAAATAACCCTGAATCTAACCATGCCGTCATCTCTAGTTTCTCTAGGGAAGACCAAGTAGATAATCAACGAGCCTTCTCAAGCAGTTGAAGTCCCTGACATTTTGAACCCGCCTGGAGGTTTTTTTCGTAAAAGTTGTCATCTTCATCGGAACATTTTTGCTTCTCAATTTTTCGTAAAAGTTGTCATCTTTACCAGAACATTTTTGCTTCTCACTTCCTTTCCAATTTCATAATTCTCAAGAACAACTTCTCTCATCCTCGGTTCTTTTGAGTTGGTATCTTCCTAAATTCCATTTATCATTCCCTTTGTAAATGCCTATTTTTCCGGGTATCTTTATCAAAATGTTTAATCCGATGGTTTTGTCAAGGAAAGGTTTCGCTATACAACAACAATGAACTCACTTCTGATGAAACTAGATTAGCGTCAGTAATGAAAACGGTATAAAAAATATCCATCTGCGAGTCTCGATTAATTTCTTATTCCCTTTAGTCGAGTGGGCGCACAACGGATCCTCCCAAAAACCTCATCGGTACTATAAGAATAAAAGTGTGGTGAGTGTGCTACGGATTAAGAATCTCTCCGCAGCCTCGAGCATTGATCCTGCAGATTTCAGGACAAGTCCAAGATCCAGCCAAGGGAAACAAAGAATGGGAGCACGAGCTCAGGTCAAAATGTAAGCAAAAAAAAATCTATGAGGTGTTCTTCGGTGTCCCACTAATAGAAAATGGGTCTTTCGTTTGGAGCTGCAAGAAGCATTAGTTCCGGCCGTAATTTGATTCAGGACTATTGTTAGCAATAGTCCCGGTTAGTCCCGGTTCCAACGGCTAAAACGCGAGGCAACATCTAGTCCAGTTAGTGACACAAACCGGGACTAAAGGGTCTGCATGGGGTGCGGCGGGTTGCGAGCACCTTTAGTCCCGATTATCCCCAACAGGGACTAAACAGCTTATATTTACGCCAAAACCAAAGACCTTTTATTTGCACCAAAACTAAGTTATTTTTTATATCTGTTGAATATTTGATAAGTGTTTGAATATGAATTTGAATAACTGTTGCATACTTTCGAATATGAACAAACTTTGAACGTGGGAAATATTTGAAATTTGGACAAGCAATCAAAAACTGGGGCGGAACTTCCGAAGATGTCCTAGGGCGCGTGCACCAACGTCATCTTCGAGAAGTTCCGCCATGGGAGATTCCAAAACCTTTCCTCGATGATTTTCTATACACACAACTCATATATTCATATATGATCTTATTCTTTATAGGTCAAAGACAGGTGGGGGACATCCTACCAAAGCCACGCCCATGACATCTTTAGGAGGAATTGTCGGAATTTTGGCTTACGGAGGTCATACCTGAAAACGGAGAATACTATTACCCATTTAACACCTTGTAATTCAATGATCTCCATGTAATAGAATAGATGCATCAACATGTATGATCGTCGAGTTTCCATGGCTACCAATTGTAAGTGTGGTCGTAAGAGAAAATAAGTTATATATATTCATCAACGTGTGCAATATATATATGTATTACCATAGAATATGTAATGAAAAATAATTGATTGAAAATGAAAAACACAAAATACAGGGGCTAGAACCCTAAACCCTGGCATGGACTTTAGTCCCGGTTGGTGTTACCAACCGGGACTAAAGGTCCGCCAGCCAAAGCGGTCCATCGCTGCCACGTGTATAACCTTTAGTCCCGGTTTGTAAGCCAACCGGGACTAAAGGTTAGGGCTTTAATCCCGTTTTGGTAGTCCCGGATGACCTACCAGGACTAAAGGCCCTTCCGAACTGGTGGAGAAGACCTATTCTCTACCGGTGTCTTCCCCTCCGCTCCCACCACCAATAAAGTTGAGGGGATAAGTTAGCCAACGAAGGGGTATCGATAGATCATGGCCGTTCACGGGAAGCTAAAGTTTGCAAAGGGGGTGACACTGAAGGAAAACCTTTTTTTCTATATATTTCATTGCAAAACACACAGTAATACATGTCATCTTATAAACAAACGGTCAATAAAATTTGTATGACATTAGTGGAACTCTATGTGTAATGATTTACGTCGATAATATACATTACAATAATAACATTGCTTGCTGCCTTCTCTTGTTAATACGACTGGGAGTTTGTAGATGCGTGACATATGGAAGGGGATGAGACCTAGGCCTTAACAATGCATTGTACCCCATCCAACTTTGCTCGTACCTCTCGACATGCCATCGGATAGCAAAAAAATCAACTAAGGGGTGCAAGCGGGTGGGAACTCTGCCAATACGCGATGTGTACCTCATACAATCTTGTTTGTACCTTCTATTGGAGCGATCAGAGAGTAGAACGGTAGAGATTGGTAGCTAGACAGAGCACAGGGACAAGGAGAAAAGAACCATCGGGAAAAGGCGATGGTTGGGGTTGTTCCGGTGGGGGAATGCGATGGTAGGAGAGATTCCGGTAAATCTCCGCACCGTCGTGTTTTTAGCTCATCATCACCATATTTCCTTCTCCCTGAGCGAGAGGAAAAAACAGAGAATGCTGCTAGGAGAAGGAGAAAACGTGGAGACTAGGAGAGTAGGGGAAAGGGCGAACAAGCGGAGGGTGCACAAACAGAATAACTGTCCGGAGAACGCCACCTCCCGTGAGTTTCCATTGCATCCAACATGGCTCGTACTCTCCAAAACTGACCTGTAAAGAGGACGGCAAGTGGTGGGCAACATGGAACAGAGTGAGGTGGTGTCATGTTCTAGGTTTTTGACGGCATCCATCACTCTTTCCCGGAGCGATTGGAGAGGTGGACTAATGGTGTTGGCCACTCTAGAAAGTATGGGGCTGGGGCGACATCTTGCAGTAAAAGAAAGGTGAGCAACAAGGGGTGGGCTACGAAATGATGGAGAGACGCGAACCAGACCTAACTTTTATACATCAGATGGGCTAAGTGGCCCCACATGAACCATGGAGGCTCTCCCACCTGGCTTGCATAATGTAGCGCATGTGTATGGCCGTCACACGTGAAACCGAATCATGGCGCAAAGGTGTGACATGCACTCACTCTCTGGAGAAGGGTGCATGTTGAACATCGCTAGAGAGGATACACGAAAGTAGGTCTATCATAGTGGGTTTTGCCCCTTGATAAGGCCCACGTCATGGACCCACGAAAGAACCTTACCGTGAGGACCCACGTACATCCACGACCCGAAGAGGCAACTTTGGTCCGCGTTGAGCACACGGGAGAAGCGAGCTCACGTGGGCTCTGGACTTCTCTCACTGAGAGCACTTCTAACCGCGGTAGATGACATGAGGGTCTGCGTGGAGGTGTGGATGAGTGTCCAGCGTTGCGGGCTTGGGCATATGTGTGTGGGAAAGGCACGGGGGGAATCTCGTGACAGAACGGTTGATGGGCCCAGTTTGTGAGATGGGGTCCCGTCCCAATGGCTCTACCTGCTCCTTGGGATCATCATCAGATAGCGCCCTCCATTCGGGGCATGTGGATAGCCAAAATCACTGAAACATTTTAATACTCTTATTGAATTATATATATTGGCTAACAATTTATCCTTACTCATTAGTAGTAACCAAAGAGGTTTGCATGCCACGGAATAGTGCTATTGACGAAAGTGTGGCTACTAGATGTGGAATGATGATCCCACCCGAGATTCACGTTATTCCATTTATGCTAATCTCTTGTAGACAGTGGTGGTAACTTCGGTTTGCTCTTTCAGGTCCTTTTCTTTGATTCAATTAGATCTTGTAAATACCCACGTAAGTATCGTTAAGGTCTAGCCTATAAATACTATTGAACATGATTCTTATTGAAGTTCTCTGAGAGATTATATCACAACAAATGTCTTTATTATTTTGGACGCTAATGCAAAAATACTATTGAATATTATTCTTAATGAAGTTTTCTCAAGCTTTTTTGGATAAAGTTGATCTTGGCTTCTGGGCAAAAATAAAAAAACACAGCCCCATAGTTTATTAGTATATGTGGCTTAGCACAGGCAAATATACATAATTAAAAGCCATAAAGATGGTTAATTACATGTAAGAAATTAAAAATTGGCGGATAAAGTTCGATAAAACCTCTTTAATAACCAACACACATATGTGTCTCATGGAGTATGGATCAGCACAACAACCAGTTTATAGTACCGAGGCATAGCCTAGTAGGTACGTGTTTTGTGAAAAATCACATCGTTGTGACATAGAAAATGGTCCCACAAAGCACAGCATCCCACATGTATAAGTGATTTCAAGGCTTGATCAATCCTATCAAACCATGTGACATTCTGTTTTTAAAATACTAGTGCGTGGGAAGATAATATATGAAATGCCAAAATATTGTAAGTTATCTTGACTGGATACAAAGTATTTCTTTGAAAAAGGGTACTCTAAGAACAAATACTTTATGGTCTCTTCAAAGTTGTAAGAAACGACATTTTCCATACCATTCTCACTTGCACTTTATTAGATTGTCCCTTTTCAATACAAATATCCAACTTAGGTGCGATTGTTTTTCTTAAATGGGACTTTCATCTCACATTGGAATTTACCATGACATCTAGGAGATTTATCAGAGAGTGCTTTGTACATCCATAATAAAAAGAACTGCCAAATTTTGGTAGTTTGCAACTAAAGGTGTCATCGGCAGCTGATAATTTAACCAATAATTACCGCAATATCCGATCCCACTTTTTGGCGTCGATTATTGGTTAGAATTATCAGCTGCCGATGACACCTTTAAAAACCACAGTTATTTTGTACCATGGTCATCCACATAACATCATGTGTATGTTCAGCTGCATGATGATGATATGCTCACATGCATTGTCCTTCTTCTATTTTCTATGTAATGTTAGGTGTAGATGTTTTGTATACTTACATTTAGTTGAATAGAGCACCATGATGGGCACTTTTTCCTACATTTTGTTTTGTTATGTATGTCAAACAAAAATACTTCAACTTCTTGCGCTGACAAGGTGCCCATGGGGAGAAACGGGACGCAACACTAACCACATGCTTTTATTGTTTATACAAAACACGTTGAAGCCTGATACAGCTAATTCAATTTTAGAGTAAACATGTTGAACGAATGAACCAAACATGTCATGGTCATACAGTTGATGTGTTGCACCTCATTCAAATTTAATTGTGTAATGTGTGTAGGTGGCGACTTTATCTTCTAGCTAGTTGGCTATTTCAAATTTGCAAGGTAGCTTCAACTAGTTACTCCTATTGATCACATGTCACCAATTTATTTTAATTAGCATATATGAGCTAACAGTTAAGGGACTTCCAAACTAGAAAACAAAATTTGTTGCCATCTCCAATTGGAATATGAGCCACTCTTTCATGGATATTTGATTCCTTTTCATATCATGATAGTTTTGGAAGAAACACTTGACTCTAGGGCTGGTTTTTCAATCTAACAATTTTCATTTTCAATAAATATATCTTTGGTCCTGGCCATCATTTTAATTTGTTTGCATACATTATTGAAAGATTGTTGATTATTTCTTACATCTTAATGAGACACCTCTCTCATATTTCTGATCGACTTCGTACTCCTCTATGTAATTTTATAGGCCGCGTCGGGGCCAACTTGAGTCACGCCGTTTAATCTGATCTAGAGGGAGTATGTAATTGGGCCTCTCATTTTTCGGGAGCCAAAACTATTGCTCCTTCCATGCGTGGGGTTAATGCACGATACTAATCCCGATCAAGATGAATGCATGTGGTCCATGCGTGTAAACCAAAACAGACCGGTGTTTATGCCTTTTTTGTACTCTATTATACCGGTTTATTAGGGTACCACACATTTCGAGGCAACGAAAATATTAGTTATATGTTACAAAAATATATATCATTGGATTCATATTTTAAATATGTTTCCAATGATATAATTTTTGTGATACATCACTAATATTTTGTTGGCTAAATAAATAGTCCAAATTTTAACTTGAATTGCATAATACCCTCATAAACTGGTATGGAGGTAGTCCAACGCATTGATTTGATGAAATAAAGAAAGGGTGAATTGGGATGGAGAGATTTACCAACACGAGTTTATACGCTGGTGTAAATGCATTATAATTTAATATATACACGAATTAAAAGATACATCTACACATTCCTCATAAAAATAAATTAATTTCATTTTAAGGAATGTGTTAAACAATAATCTGTGGTTAGTATATAGGAATATAATATTCTAATTTGTAACTCCATGTGGTTATGAGCCATGCCATATCAATCCACGTCTTCAAAATTAATTGGAATATTAAATCCTAATTATACATTAATATTAACCAATATACTAAGTAATCCAGATTATTCCGATATCTCATTTAAGGATTTGGCACTACTAGAAATCCCGATAATACCATTGGATTGTAGCTATTTTATTCTGGACCCGATATTTTTTGCTAGACCACATATTATTGCAAGTGTAATATCATTGTATTTAATTATGCAAACTATTCTGCTAGTACTTACAAAACATGCATTAGTGTTATTTAACCATAATAGAGGAATGCTCATCTAGAAGACAGCAACATCTCTGCAGCTTTTGTCCCTCACTTTGTCTCACACATTGGCAGGTGGGTATTAGATGTATGAAAGTAAATATAACGTAGCTATGTTGGTGGAATCGGATGTGCACAAATATGATACAAGTAAATGTAAGGGTCTGACCTAATCATTGGCCAGCATCGTGTGATTGTGCGCACCTCTTGTCAAAGTTGGCTACGGATTATTATGGGTCACATGTGACACACTATCGGAAATAAAGACTTTTCCATGTGTCCATAAAACACGGAAAAGGTCATTCAGAACATGGCAATGCCTTTGTTGTGTGTCATTACACGGCGAACCATTCACAACATAGATTGTCGTGTGTTTTCCACCCGGAACATGGCAAAGGTCTTTGTTGTGTGTATTTTATGTTAGCTCGACAGAAAAAAGTAATTGACGGTTTCGGGGTGGGTTGACGTTGCCCCCAGTTTTTTTTGTGTACCCCCAATCAACCCATGAAAAAGTTTGAAATATTGTCGTGTGTCTCCTCTCCCCACAGGAACTTCAGATCCGTACGTGAAGGAAGTAGTCGACGTGGCAATAAATCTTTAACGAGTGTCCATTCGGAGACACTCAGCAAAGGCATTTTGTCATAACGGGTCCATGAAGGGTGGTCACCATGGGTGTCAAATCTTTACCGTCTGTTCTTTTTTGTGTGTCTTTGTTGTGTATCTAGTTCTCTGCACCGTGACCAGAATGTTGCCATGTGTGTTCTCTGTTCTTTTCCGTGTTCGTGAGCATTACCGAGGTTTTTCGTCCCCTTCGTATCTTTGCCGAGTTCCGCAAGATTTGACACAAACAAAATACAATTAACCATATTCGTTAACTTACAAATACAATTAACCATATTCGTTAGTGTTTAGCATTTGCTTACATCTTGTACTTCCTTGCATACATGTCTACCTCAACCATACTTTATATATATACACTAGTAGAGAAACCCCCCTTTAGTACCAGTTCCAAAGGGCCTTTAGTACCGGTTTTGGAACCGGTACTAAAGATTCGGTACTAAAGGCCTCCCACCTTTAGTACCGGTTCCTTACGAACCGGTACTAAAGGTGCCTCCACGTGGGCACGGAGGATCCCGCGGGGTTAGAGACCTTTAGTACCGCACGAACCGGTACTAAAGGCTATTTCGTTTAATTTTTTTATCCATTTTTTCTAATTATTTTTCACTCCCTCTTTTATTTTATTTTTTTCACTCCCTCTTTTTTTTATTTTTTTCAGAATTTCTACTATTTTCGTTAGTCTCTAACTACACTTTATCTCTAGTCAAATTACTTACCCGTGGTCAAACTTCCCGGTCGGTCACCCATCCTCACACTACTCCCGCACTAGCACGCTTAACTTCCGAATTCCATCTCGTTCCACTTCCAAGTGCTTCGCGCGCATGTATGTGATACTACTATCATATCAATCCTATTAACATGTTGGTCGATGTCACACTTCTTTATTGTTTAAAATCCAAATATCTTTTAATAAACAAAAGTAATGATGTAATAATAATATTGAATAAATAAATTAAATTAAATTTTATAATTTGTATTATTTTTAATTATTTTTTTAAAAAAATATTTTTTTGCCAAACCTAAAACCTGAAAATTTGAAAATCTTATAATTTGCTAAAAGTAATAGTAATATTTTAGGACTCAAAAAATCTTATAACTAATAATTTTAATTTTTTTAAAAAAATATATAAATTTCTAAATTTTTGGAAAAAAACTAAAATCTTCTTGCTTTCATATTTTCATTTGGAATTTTGAGAATCTAAAATTTGGCTAACCGGGTAAACCCTGGTGAATTCGGATGTAACTTTTTCTCACGATGATTTTGATATATTATACGCATTTTTCCGACGTCGTATGCAAAAATTAATGCGATTTTACCATTTTTCAAACTTTTTTTGCAAAAAAAGTCAAAATTCGAATTTCTTAATTTCACCGAATAGTAGGTTGCATAACATACAAGAATCTGAAAACATTTTATTTTTTGAATTTTCTTTCATTTTCATTTGTATTTTACAAAGCAAAAAAGGCGTGGGGAGCAGAAAAACCTTTAGTACCGGTTCGTGACACGAACCGGTACTAAAGGTTTTCTGCCTGACGCTAACTCTTTAGTACCGGTTCGTGACACGAATCGGTACTAAAGGTCCTTACGAACCGGTACTAAAGGCCTGAGCAGTGCAACCGGTACTAATGCACCCTTTAGTACCGGTTCGTAAGGAAACCGGTACTAAAGGTTTGGGCGCTGGAGCAAATTACTTGCTACTTGTTTCCTTCTCATTCTAATGCGGTGATGCACATGTGCAGCATCCACAAAGATTGCATGCAAGAACACTTGTAATTAGGCTCTTGACCAACGTGAGTCGCTGAGAATTTGACTTCCGGTGTGCTGTTTCAAGGATGCCATGTAGCATGACTTGGCTCATATTGGCCCCATGTTGCATGTTTTGAATAGAATATGTGTTGCGTTTTTGCGTTTAGTTGAACAGAGCGACTTGATGGGCTGTTTTTCCTCCAATTTATTATTTTATATTACGTTCGGCAAAAATATTTTTCCTTCGTTCGCTGACTGCAACAGAGAAGCTGCATGTGGAGGATGCGGGTGTAAGGCTGACAACTATGTTTCATTGTTTATCCAGAAAAAAAGAGTGTTGAAGCCCTGACATTGCCGATTAGATATTAGAATAACCATGTCGTGCGAATGAACCAAACTTGACTTGTTGATGCTGTTGATGTTGCGCCCCTTTCTAAGATATTTTATACATGGACTAAATTAAATTGACTAATGGGAGTAGCTGTCGAGTTTGTCTTGTTGTAGCCTGTTTGAAGGATGCAAGGCAGCATAACCTAAAGATACTTATATTGGCCACGTGTGACAAGTTTTTTTATAAGCATTTATTGCCTAACATCTGATCAGCTTGTGGACTCAATGACACTAATGGCAGGTGATTATATCGAACTTCTCATACAAGAATAACAAATATATGTGGCTTAACACAGGCTAATATAAAGAAGTAAAAGCTACTCATCTGTCAGTAACTCAGTATAATGGAATCGGAGTGTTCCATCTCAAAAAAAAAACTTGTATGCATATGCCACTAGAATATGAATAGCTCTTAAAAAGCCAAAATATCTTAAGGTCTGAGAGAGTTTATATACAAGAATAGCAATATTTACGGCATCAAATAGGTGTATTATTAGCTTAGTTCTCACGTCATCAAATCTCAGTTACAACTTATGTTGCAACTCATGACTAGCACGAATCATGAAGCAAATCTAATGCTTGAGGGCTTTTTTTAGTTGCATCCCCATGTGCAACATAGAAAATCGGAGTTGCAACTTCACTTGAAACTAGAAAAAACTCAGTTCTAACCCAACTTGCAACTCATATGCACGAATCACCATGCAATTGAACAGTGTAGGACTTAACTGAGCGCTAACTTGAGAACTAGAAAAACCAGTTTTGATTTTTTTACACAAAAAACAAGTGTATTGTTATTAAAAATATACTGATTGTGTGCCTTAAATGTTGAGTTTTACTTATAAATTCAGTCAGATTTAAGATGACATGAAAAAAACGAGCTAGATTGACTTTTAGTTTGCGATAGATGGAGTACATCTTAACAAGACTTCTACAATATTTCATGGTTGCCGCAGAGGTATATTTCCATGAACTACACTATAATTCATATATCGAGGTAATGTACCTCAACTAATTTCACAACAGCATGCAAACAGCTGTGCCAGGCTTTTTTTTGTTGGTGTTGAAACTTTCACCGGTGATGTAACTGCAGGACCAAGAGATGGTGGAAAGTGTTGGAAATATTAGCTGCTCATCGATTTCATGTTTGAACAGACGAGCTACCATATATCTGGGTATGAAGGTGTACTAATGCATGCATGATAAACTATGATCCAAACATGAACAGCCCCTGATTTCACTTTGAATATGTATGCATGCATGGGCTCCTTTGGTAGTATACATCATTTTCTGGACCCATGGCAAGAGAGAGCCAAACATTTACAACTGACGTCACATAAACAGAAATTAATCAACCCGCTCTGCTCCACTATAGCATCGCAAGAGAAGGGAAGTTGTGGCTGACCACTTATTTGCTTACCGTAGATAGCTGTTTCTAGGTCTAGGGCAACGCGCGTGGAGTGACGCGCACACGCAGCGGCTTCTTCATCACGTTGTTAAACCCACCCACCTCCGTCAGGTCGACGCCGCAGCTGGGCGGCGCAAACTCAAAGTGTCGCACGAGCGCGGTCAGGAAGAACTTGGCCTGCAGCATCGCCATATTGGATCCCGGGCAGAACCTCCTCCCGCCTCCGAACGGCATCATCCTGATCTCATTCCGCCCTGGCATCTGGCCGACGTCCTCCGCCTCGCCTCCCGGCAGGAACCGCTCCGGCCTGAACTTGCCTGGGTCCGTCCACGCACTCCCGTGCCTTCCAATGTCCCGAACCATGAAAATGATCCTTTTTCTCAGCCTGCCGGTGGCTCCGGAAGCCGCTGCCGCGAGGTCGTGGACGCCGCGCGTGACGAACGGCGAAGGCGGGTGCACGCGGAGGCTCTCGAGCACGACGGCACGCAGGTACGGCATGTCGCGGAGGGCCTTCTCGGATAGCCATGCATTGGCCTCACCTTCCACCGCCTCGTCGATCTCGCGGCGCAGCTTTTTCTGGACCTCCGGCTGGATGGCCAGGTTGGCGAGTGTCCACTCGAGGCAGGCCACGATCACCCCAGTGTTGGTGGCGAGGAACTCGGCCACGAGGCCCAGGATCTCGTCGTCTCCCAGTGCACGTTTGGCGTCGACGTCGTTTGGGATGCGGATGTCGATGAGCGAGTCCACGTACGACTGTCGGGAGTCGGTGTTCTTCCGTGCCCGCGCCCCCGCAATGAGTGGGCGCACCAGCACGCCCAGCGGGACAAACAAGCCGAATAGCCGGCGCAGCGTCCTCCAGTGCGTGATCTTGCCCAGTGTCGAGCCGTCGAACGAGACTGTGTCGTCCATGGCTTGCGTGATGTCGTCCATCACGCGCTGCATGGCGCGCACGCAGCTCTCCTCCACGCCATCACCGAAGCACAGCCGCGTGGCCATCGCAAACATGGCGCGGTCGAGGTGTTCCCGCATGACCACCTCTCCCGCGGACAAGCCGGTGACGAGGTCTTGGGCGGCATCACGCTGCAGCGGGGCGAGGGCGGCGAGGCGTGAGGGGCTGAGGAAGCCGGCGGTGAGGTTGGACCGGAGCGATCGCCAGTGCGAGCCGTAGGTCGAGGTCGATATGGTCTCTGTCCGATCCGGACGGCGAGTCCAGGTCGCCAGAGCAGTGAGAAGGCCAGCGGACGGCCGGTTCGATAAAGCGTCGGCGTTCTCATTCAGGAGGCGGTGGGCAACGGCAGGGTCCCTGACCAGCTGGACGGCAGGACTGGTGCTTCGCCGGAGGACGGCTAGGCAGAAGAGCACGGCGGCTACGAGGGCAAGAGCCTCAATTGTTTCCATTGCAAGGATTGTTGTTTGCGCTCCAAGCTGTTAGTGATCTTCCCAACGCCACCACACCCCGGAACTATATATACAACTCCTGTGCCGTGCGTATGACTATTCCTCAGTCGACATGGGCCAAGTAATCTTGCTGCATGGGCCTTCTTTTTCAATAATGCTACACTTTCCTTTTTCTGCCGATTCTGTAAGAGAAATTCCACTACACCAGACAAATATATAGGATCCAAACCTACTCTCAAAGCAAAGGAGCCAAACAACTCATTTGATAAGATTTCGTGATTCTTTTTTCGAGGTTAAAGGCACGCGTCCGATTTAATAGAAAAGATTGTTATGTACAAAGAAGGTTCAAAGAACCGGTAACACGAGAATCAACCAGAGGTTGGGTGGTTAGGAGGATGGTTGTACCCCCAGCCCACCAAAGTTAAAATCCTAGGTTTGACATCTGTGTGTCTCATAAAGGCGGAACATTTCCCTTAATAGGAGGCGACGTTCTTGTCGACAGCGAGACGCGTGTGATGACTTCGTCAATTTCAAAATCCAATCCGCCAGCTCAGTCTTCCTGAGGTGCTCATAGCTATGGTATGGTGTGCGTGTGTGCGTTCATACGAGTGAGTGTATACGCGTATATTTGAGCGTCTAATTTTACACTGCGTTTCTCACAAAAAAAAAAAGAGCCGGTAACACTCGACATGTCAACCAAAAGAGGAAAATGCCCCCGACCTAAACGCCTACATGGCCGCCTCCACGTCTCCAGGATCCTGAGTGTGGGCCTAAGCCCTTTGCACGATCTCCGTGACGGCAAGAGGTAGGATTGTGGTGTTTTGAAACACTCACTAGTAGAAAAATGTCTATAGGCTCCGGCTCACTGGTAGCATGCCAAGGTTTGGGTACGCTCCTGCTATTAGTGGCAGTGTGCGGAAACTGTATATGCTACAGGTATTTCCATACTAGTAGCGTACGACAACAATGCTAGACGTACGGACAAATCCTAGGGAATTTGCTTACGGACTCATCGTGCAGCAACATGATTGGACTGAACGAGTGCAGTTTGGGTCCACCAAATTTTCACGCAGCAGCAACCTGATTAACACATCAGCACGTAAACTAATTCCGTAACAATCTGTTCCGTAAGTATAGCATTATTGAGCGTACGACGTTGAACCGCATGCTACCAATATATGGTCCCCAGCTGCCCACAGGTTCAAAACTTTATCTACAATGCACGAACCTGCGAGCACACTACCAATATGTATCTATCAGTAGTGTAGGCTCTAGGGGAGCAAGCTGCTAATATATTTGATTCGGGCTGCCGGAGTGGGGCCAACATACTGGTAGCGCACCCTTTTGTGGCATGCTACCGGTGGTATAGTACTGGTAGCATATCATGCTTTTGCATGCTGCCAGTGTTTTAGAGGCTTGTGCTCAAAAGTGGGCCC
Source organism: Lolium rigidum (assembly GCF_022539505.1). NCBI lineage: Eukaryota > Viridiplantae > Streptophyta > Magnoliopsida > Poales > Poaceae > Lolium > Lolium rigidum. The sequence goes on along the minus strand of NC_061511.1, from coordinate 239,046,040 downwards.
CGCTTTTTAGATTTTGGAAATAAAATTGCCATGTCAACCTATTTGGGTATTAAAAGATGTTTACAAATGCTTTTTAGTTATCTGTATGTTGCCATTTACAAAAACAAGTGCCTAGGTATCCTGTAACTTAGAATGAACTCTAAAATTTATTCTAAGTGCATTTTTGGTCCTCTACATGCCAATATTTTTTTCATATTTTTCTAAATTTTGTAATGGAGTTTCAAAATTTTTTTTACTGCATCTCCTGTTTCAATGTTTTTCTTTTAGTTACTTAAGTGACTCTTTTGAGTTCCATTAGATTATTTATGGTTCATATGGTGTTGTTAGGTTGTTATCTACTTAATAAAATCTCTGAACATATCAATAACAAATTTATTTGGGATTTTATTCAAAAAGTGCTATGTATATTATTGCCACTAACCTTGCAGAAAAGAGTGTGGACAATTTGTGTAGTGGAGTTTTTTTTCACATGGAATGAAGGCAAAACAAATAAAAGTTCATCCAAGAATGTTTCAAACAACAATCCAGGGGATTCCTCATGCATCCCTCTACAAAAACACAATTCTCACTTTGAAAAACTCCAAACTTTATTTTTTAGCACTATGAGAAAATCTATGAACTTGGAGCGTCTTTTTTGATTATTTTTGTTTTTTGCTTGCTTTTGAGTTGCACCTCTAAACTTGAATAAAGACTACCACCAGTCTATTTTTCACATGTTATAGCTCATAACTAAATTTTTATAAATAAAATTGTTTTGAAAGCTTGGGGAATGTGTAAAATAATGAAAATAAATTAAAAGTGTATTATTTTGTTTTTGGGTATTACTTTTATTATGAATAAAGAATTCTTGCAAATCTTGTCATTTAGTGATAGATCTCTTAACTCAAGGTTATAAGCTACATAATTTATTTTTCATCTAAGAAGGTGACTATCCTAATAAGCAATTTTGCATCATTTAATGTAGAAGATCAAGCCTCCATATAACACAAAACATGAATTCTGCCTATATAGCCAAATCCTTTGAGTGAAGTTAAACATGTATATGAGTCCACTATATCTTACCCAATGGTAGCGGTACCATAACAAGTAAATTATGCATAATACTATGGACTTTGATTCTAGGTTCATTGGTGTGTCAATGTTTATTCTTAGAAAGAGTGTTAGTTACTTTTTGATGTCTTGTACCAAGCTTTGTTTGCAAGGCCCAATGAGCATGAATAAAGTTAGGGCATCCACTGGCCAAATCTGACAAAACACAGTATTTGGCATCGGAACTACATATGGCTACACTTCCACAATGTACCATCACTAAATATCTGTATGGTGGGTCCCGTTACCGAATAAAACCATCGGAAAAAAAGGGTGTTCTCTCCCACATCGGACCCTTCGCGCGAGTTCGTATTCCCCTTTCTCCATCCACTTCCCCTCCATGGATCTGCCTCATCTTTTCTCCCCTTTCCTTCCGCTCTCATATCCGGCAAGGAGTGACCACAGCAGACGATTTGCAGTGGTGGGTGGCTCTACGGCGGCGAGCGAAGCAAGCGCCCTCGTAGCCCAGTCGCCTACTCCGGCCGCAGCCGCTGACCCGCTCGTGCCAACGGTGCTCGACCAGATGAGGAGTACGCGTCCAGGACTCTTGACCAGTCCCGGTCGAACCTGCAGCCAATCTCTAGTCTAGTGCCGCTGAATGTCTGATGCAAATAGCACAGACGCAGATAGCAAGGTTTGCTAATCTAATCTGGTATTCTCGTAGCGTGTTTATGTGTGAACTTTAACAGCGATGAATGCATGCTTCTCTGTGTGCTATTGTTGTATCACTTGCATATAATTTTGTTGAATCACGACTATTCCTAAATTTCTAGCCGTTGGCAGTTGGAAATGAAATGAATATTTTATTGTGAGGGGGAGATGCTACTTGCTCCTGTTCCCAGTTTTCCTAGCTTTGGAACTACCTCCACAATGTAGGGAACTAGTTCCAAAAGCCAAAATACACAAATAGAACTACTTTTAGCTACACATTGTGGATGCTCTTATTGCTTTAATTAAGCCGAGAGTTGGCAAATATAATGCCCGATTCCAATTAATGTACTAATAATAAAGTACTGCTCCAAGGAAATTGAAAGTTGGTGGGTACCCGAAAAAATTGGTTAAGCCGTGATATGTGTTTGAAGGTTGGGAGGAGTACTAAAAATAATAAACATGAGCCACTCTAAGTGAACCTAGCCTGGTTACGAAAGATCGCATATTATTTACATATTCTAGTTTTCACATGAATGTTCCAACATCTAATCTCATGTCTTGTGTATATGTATAAATTTCTACTTCCCTCTACGCAGGGCACATCATATAATACCATGAGTAAAAATTCAATGCTTTTGATCCATTATTGTGACCAAATAATACGAAAAGAAAGGACTAAACACTACACACATACACTTGCACTATTCTTTCTTCATTGCTTATTTGCATACTAATGCTTATGGTGCAAGATATTGTGTGCTGCATAGCATCTTGTTGTTTTATGTAAACTTTAACTTTATGAGTTGCTTGAAATTATTGTTTACTCTTAATATTTTGCATACACGTTGCATATCAACGAACATTAAGATATGATAATGTTAAGAACATTAATGTTCATGATTTTAATCACCTGTATATATGCTCAAAGATGAGCATAGCATAATCTTGGGGATGTTGATACATTGAAAATGTATCCATGAACTTTGGTGATATGGATACAATATTTGCATGATATGTGAGGTTGCCTAGTTATTTTATATTGCTTTATGGGGATTCACAACAAAGTCCACTTTTGTTGGTTTTCAACATTGCAGAAAAGGAAAACATTGTTTTGCATATTTTCGAGTTTCAGGAACCTTACGAACATCAAACATCAAATATATCCAACTTTTCGCCACCCCAGATTTTGAAGAAATATGACCAAAGAAATCGAAATAGAGAAGGAAAGGTCCTGGGGGAGGCCCGGAAGCTCCTTGTTTTGCATATTTTCGAGTTTCAGGAACCTTACGAACATCAAACATCAAATATATCCAACTTTTCGCCACCCCAGATTTTGAAGAAATATGACCAAAGAAATCGAAATAGGGAAGGAAAGGTCCTGGGGGAGGCCCGGAAGCTCCTCCCCCCCCCCCCCCCCACACACACACACACACAAAAAAAATGGTAGAAACAGCAAAACAAAAACGCTCATAACTTTAGCAAAACAAAAAAAATGAATTTGCGCTTGTTTATAATATGCCGACGAGGTCTAAAGAATCATGTAGTGAAACATGCATCATGGTCCAATATAGGAGGAAAAATCCATAAGACGAACAGTTATTCCACTCTAAAAGAGATAAAACAGTAAAACCTCCGAAACCAAAAAACACAACAAGTTTCTCATAGGAAATCCATTTTTGATGAACTAGACCTTGTCATGAGAATAACCACAAGCTCTAAATCACCACGTAGATAAGATCCAAATAACAACCAAGAAATATGTTGATAAGGATGCAGAAGTTTGAGCTCTCTCTGAATGATACAATCAAGATACTCATTCGAGAGACCCTCTTGATAGTACGACATACTATTCTATAAACCAGTCTCTCAATTAACACCGCGATATTGTTAAGAAATGAAACCTATCAAGAACAAATATTTTCCTTGCACATATTTCACTTGAGCTAGATGATGAAGATCTTGACCGCTTCAAGATGGAATACTATTCTTGTTTGTGCTTGCTTGGTGAAGTCTTGTGAATTTCCCCCCCATACTTCACTATGGGATGCATCTTATTCAGCAGATATCCACATATCCATGAACATCATATGGATGGAAAACTTAAAATATGTGATCACTTCTAGATGGCTTAGCTTGAACTTTGCACTTTGTTTCTTCTTTCTTCCATCCTTAGCATGAAAATATAAGTTCAAGCATTGCATATGGATAACTTCTACAAATCTAAGTCAATGCAATCATTAGTCCATAGTGGTTGACATTAATTACCGAAACCACACATGGCCACTCCATGCACTTTCACCCGATCCGCCGATTATGTTCTTGACCTTCTACAATCGCATTTCGTTTTATTCTTCTTTATCTTCTTTAATCGATCTTATATCTCTTTCAAATACATCGTGAGGTTGCCAACTTATGCCGCTGGGATGATACCATGTAGATCGATGACAAGGTTGTCTGCATCACGAAGATCTTCTAACCCCAATGTGATAGAGCCGTGCAAAAGACATATGTGTTCAAGGACTACAAACAAATATACGAGATTTTTCCTAAATAGGGCTTATCTCGTAGTTAGTTTCCTATGTATAAATTTAGGCAGAGGACAAGCACTAAGCTTTAAGGAAATCTTGCATTCAAAGCTCCACCTAAGCAAACTAATGATGAAGTCATCCATGTAATGGAATTCTATATCTTAAAATAATGGATGCAAATGAATTTTATATCTTAAATATTATGAAAGTTACGATTTATATTTAATTCACCAATAAATTATTATCCCTAATTGTAATTAAGTATTTTGCACGATGATGGGGCCTTATTGTTGCAAAATATTTGTGCATCATACCAATTAAGTATCTTGCACGCTAATGGGGAACTAAGTACGGGAATTCATGTTTGATGGGTCATGCGACGTACATATGGTTCTAATATATGTTATCTTTGCTCTGTTAAAAGCATGTGTTACTTCTTTTGGTCATAGAGTCGCCGATGTGTTACATGTTGTTCCTGCCCATCTTGTGCAAGATGCAAGTATATATTTAAAAAGTTCACAAGAGGATTTTAGGAACTTGGGCTCTAAATTATGCACAGTCCGTTATGGTCACACATCATGATTGATCAGTATCAGAAACTGAATAATCCGTATCCCAGGTCCCTGAAGTTTACTATCAAGGAGGTCTTGGGTATTGGATCTTCCTAGGGTGAGCTGAAGGTTAATTCTGCATATTTGCGGGGGCCTTCTTGCAAATGTACCATGGACTTTGACTTATCGACTCCTGCCCGAATGTCAAAAAAAAAAGGGACTTCTGTGGTAGTACTGGAACGTCAAATGAACTTCTCTGGTAGTGGCGGGACGTCCAACTTCATGGGAAAAATCCACAGTGATATGATTTTATGTAGTTTAAACACTCAAATTTTCATCTTTTGGCACGTCGATCGGTCGTTGGTCAGCGTTCCATTTGCTTGGAGGGAGCGGCAAGCTGTATTAATTAGGATCAGCTAGCTTATCTTGGCGCATATATATATCATGTGACGACGAATTAGCTAGTGTGATCAGAGTGCAGATTTTGACTGTGACCTAACTAATATGCTATTGTGCGGAAATTCAATTCGGCTCCCGGGTGCATATGCTCCCTCTATCAAAAAGTTATATTTCGAAATGTCGAAAAATTTTGACAAAAAATTCTACATGTACATCTCCACAATATACGTAAGTTCGTCAAGTTTCAGTCAGGAACCAATATGTTTTGTGGTCTGTGTAAAAGGAGAAAATTTATCTCCCGAAAAGCCTTATTTTCAGCATTGAATTTTGTCTTTTTTACACACGTCACACGACAAGTCGGATTTTTATGAAACAACTTTGTGAGCGTGTAGCACGTGAAGATGTACGTTCGAATTTTTCGTTTCAATTTTTTGAAATTTCAAAATATATGTAACATGCATTTCAAAATAAAGGGAGCATATGCTCCCATGTGCCAAAACACCATTCCCGCTATTGTGTAGCTAATTAAGAGCAATGTGTTAAAAAGTGGTGGACGCGGCGCGGGGCTTTGTCCGCTTTGACAAAGCTGAATATCCTTCCGTAGTTTACTTACCTCGTGCGCTTCGTGCGCTTGCTTATATTGCACCGCCCTCCCATCTAGAAGCTATCAAAAAATTAGGATATGATGCCAGCCATCCGGAGTCAGATCGATAGTGATATGGAAGATCAATCTCCATTCTAATCAGTTCTCACCTCCTTCTCCTCCGTTAGCATAATACTACTAACTACTCCTTCCTTTTATGCACTCTCCTCTGAGCTAGCTAAAACAAACTAGCTAGCAGTGAAAGCAAGCCATGGAGGGTCCGGGTCTGGGGGACACGCTGTCGTCCAGAAGCCGCGGCAGCGGCAGGAGCTGGGGTAGCTCCATCTCGCACTCCTTCCGCCATCAGGGCCTCCAGGCCGACACCGACGACCCCTTCAGGCGAGGCTCCCGGCGGCACGATGACGACGACGAGGAGAACCTGCGGTGGGCGGCGCTGGAGAAGCTGCCCACGTACGACCGCATGCGCCGCGCCATCGTCCTCCACGAGTTCGCCGACGGTGGCCTGGTGGAGATCGAGCACCTGACCAGCGGGGAGGGCGGCCGCGCGCTGCTGGAGAGGGTGTTCCAGGACGACAGCGAGCGCTTCTTGACGAGCCTGAGGGACCGGGTGGACAGGGTCGGTATCGAACTCCCGGCCATTGAAGTACGCTACCAGGATCTATCCGTCCAGGTGGACGCCTTCGTCGGGAGCCGAGCTCTTCCCACGCTCTGGAACGTTACCACCAACTTCCTTCAGGTATCCCATTGTCTCATGCATCATGCTCGGCTTCATCTTAATTTTACGAGTGAATTTCACTTTTTACCTTATAGTTGTGCATTTGTGACACATATCACCCCATTTAATGCAACTTTACAAAAATATCTCATCTAGAAGTTTATAAACATGATTTTACCCCAATTTAGCATTTTGTTTGTTTAGGACCGTATTTCGCCGATGTGGTGCGACAAAATGTGTAAATATCGGAGACCGCATCTACAATTATGTCCAGATTTCTCTTATCCAATTGTTTCATTTCTCGTCCTCGTACTGATATTTTTGAAAGTAGGTAATCACCTCATAGCTTGCCCAATGAATACGCACCAGAAATCGAGGGTCCAAATATTCTAAAATGCATAATCTAGATGATTTTTTATTCAACGGGGCAATTAGTGTCACAGCTGCAAAACTACTACGGGGTAAAAAGTGGAATTCACTCTAATTTTACCGTCCCCTTGTTGTCCGGCAATCTTCAGGTGCCAAACCTATTTTGAATATCAAAGTGTCTTGTTTGGGCCGGCCGGTCACGAGCCTAAAATCGGCTATGTCTTTTCTCTTGTTCGCTTGGGTCAGGTAGCCCAGCAGCTCTGTGCATTTTGGTCCGCTCTCACCTTTTACATTTTTTTTACTATTTCACCAAAATATGCCAAATATATGAAATGAAAAACACCACCAAAATTGAATATAGTGCTAATAAATCACCAATGGGGAATCACATTGTTCATACGTAAATACTACAAAATCAAAGTGCAAAAAGGCACAAGTTTTATGCGAAATAGATAAACTGTGATAGATATGTGCGATCACGCATCACGTTGACTTCTTGATGAGCCTGATGGACTGGGTGGGAAGAGTCGGTGTCGAACTCCTAGCCATTGAAGTACGCTACCGGAATCTATCTGTCCAGGTGGACGCCTTTGTCGGGAGCCGAGCCCTACCCACGCTTTGGAACATTGCCACCAACTTCCTCCAGGTATCTCACGGTCATATTGCCCAAATAATGGCTCCTCGTCCATCTAGAAACCCTTGCATTGGGTCTCCTGCTTGGTCCCAAAGCCCTCATCTCAGATGAAGTCGCCGTCATCTCAGATGAAGTCGTCGTCATTGATCATCTTGTGCATGTAAGCATTATGCTCCTCGGCATAGTAGGCCTACGGATAATTGGACATCACAAACCTACTCTCAAACGCAAGTGGATGAGTAAATAGATGACCAATGGCCATAACTAGTCGGCCGATGTAGGGAGTGGCATTCCCTCGAACACCTTGCGGGGCACGAGCATGTTCTCCAGCGTGATCGCTTGTGTCTTCTGGTGTGCGGTGATGACGATCACGACCAACTTAGCCGAGAGGGTGGAACCTGGACGTGCTAGGCAGGGCATGTTTTTCCTGGCAGTAAAGTGGGCGGCCGCCGTACCACAAGCGGCTTTGTGACCTAGGAGCTGATCGAGCTTGTCGAAGATGTGCCGGCGGCAGCATGGACATGATCGGGCGCCTCGGCGCCGGATCACCATGAAGGCATGGGCGGCAGCTTGAGAGGTGAAGAGTTGAGTGGTGGCATTGGCTTGAATGCCCAAGACAAGCTCAATGTTGGCCTTAGTCGTGGGGTCGGCTTATGTCCGGGGCTTCTTTGCTTTCACAATATCGCGTTGGTCACCACTTCTTAGTCTCGAGCGCCCGCTCGCCTGCATCAGTTATTTCTTTGGGGTCTTGGCCTTTATATTGCGATTGACGACGCGCGGGGGTAGGGGTCATAGCGGGGACGAGGTTCAGGCGGCGGCCTCAATCCCAATCTAGGGATTTGGCGCCACTGAAATTCGAGTAGAGTGGCGGGAGAGGAACTAGCTTATGTGCCACTGGCGATCAGCCCTGCGATTAGAAGAGGGGGACCCGTGCGGACGTGATTGTTATCGATGCTAACAGATTTCCAACCTAATTTAGGCTTAGAATGGGTCGCCATGGACAGCTCATTCCGTTTGAGCCAGGCCGCTGGTATGGAGTTTTTGTGTGCCTCATGTCTGGGCGGAGGAAAATAGACAGCCAATGAACATTTACCTTGAAAATTGTTCATCTTTGCTGAAAAATATTTGCTATATAAATAAGTACATACACTTACCTCTATGGATGTATGCACAACAAATTGATTTCACGGATCTTGAGATCAACGAAGTTATCACATACGCCTCCCTATCGATAGAAACATCGCCTTCCACTAAACAAAATTTCGCTTTTATGAGAACTTAGGGATCTAAGTACAAGTACACACATGTGTCGTGTTTGAGCTAAGAGAAAAGTTTGAGACTCAGTGAGTGTGGCTCTAGATCAGCTCATTTTGTTAGCTTGACTGGATATTGATGGAAAAGAAATCAGCCGACTATGTGTATTTTATACAACTCGACTGAAAAACAAGCTGATTTTGAGCTAACACCAGCTTGCTCGATTTAGCTTGACAGCTCAAAATATGATTATGCATAATATTTTATGATATATATTAAAGTGAAATAAGGTAATTTATTTACTTATTTGTTGCGAATAGAGTTTATTCCTTCCAACGTGGATGGAATTTTATGAAGAAGATTTGGAAGCTTAATTTATTTCTTCTATATGGCATAGATGGGATTTTTCTTCCTCTTATATGCAAGGAATATCAGTTTTCTATTATTTTTCTTAGCTCAAAAGTACATGGAGATTAACTTCAGATTTTTACAGCTCGATCCTTCATTCGAGTCAGTCTGAGCTCGCTAGAATTAATATGGGCTAAGCTAAATCTAGTGTAACCGCCTGAACTTGACTCATTTAAAGAATTACAGCCATTGTAGTGTGCTACTCGTTTGAAAGGAAGAAAAACGAGTGACCTGTTCCGTTGCATACGTGGAAGGCCAACGAATATATCCAGCACGTTCCCTTTTTTTCCAAGACAGCACAGACATCACATTGTATGGCGTTGTCAACAGAAGTCATATATTCTGCATCCAACGTTTGCTTCCCTTCTCATCGATCTCGGTAAAAATGACACAGCCCAATGCAAGAATAAACCCAAAAAAAAACAGTTCGGCAATGGAGGAAAATAAGGGGAAACACACTCATAGCCATAGGTCTCGTACAGATTTTACACTCTATTTAGCACTACATTTAAGCAAACACTTGGCTTGGTATTGTTAACAAAAGTTCCCAGCTTTCCTCGCAAAAAAAAAAAGTTCCCAGCTTCACCAAACAAAAGCGCAGCGCCCAGCTTAATAGAGCAAAAGAACAGCGCCCAGCTTAACAAAGCAAAAGAGCAGCGTCAAACTACATTCAGTTTTGGCGTTGTAAATCAAACTGCACAGTTACAGTTTGCTCCATGAACAAAATAACACAATGACAGTAATTACTAAAAGAGAGGCCTAAAGAAGATGCTCAAGTCCTAAATCAGCAAGCTGACTATGACCCTGCGATGATAAATGAACAAGTGAGCCAGAGAAAAATAATTTTGCATCAAAATTGTCAATTAAACTAGGCTATATTACAGTCAGAAGTTCAATGTAGCTAGTGATGCTACCCATCTCACTGAATTGTTCCAAGTCATCTTAATTGTCGGTACAGCAGGAAAGCTGCATGAAGAAGTGCAACTTGTTATTCTGCGTATGTATGAATAAGAACAAAAAATGGCAAGTTCCTAAAGGAACATACGCTAGATTTAGTAGAAACTTTCTTTTTGAACTTGTGTAATTTGTCAACCCAACTTATTTTTTGTGTCTTAACTTCTTGGTTGAACCTCCTTTTTCTTGAGCCATGCAACACTAGGTAAATCTTATTCTTGTCGAACATCTTGGGCGTTATGTGAGTTACTTGCCATACTTGAAGATGCATTGATTTTCTCCTCAAGCTGCTTAGGAAGACTATTAAGTGCATTATCTACTAACAAGGACACTCCGGAAAGCCGGCTAGAGCATACACCAAGTTCAGACATTTATGTGAGAAACCTATAACAGCATCCAATTTTGGATATTCAACAATGCTTCTTCCTCGATTGTCTTGTATCATTCCACAACGTGCCTCCCTTGTCCATCACTTCAAAATACTCCGTATATTGTTTCAGCGACAACTTGATATTCATCAAGTCAAGAACTTTCAAAGCATGACAACACAGTGTGCCAGTTCTTGTAAATAGCCCACAACTATATAAAGTTATTTGCTCTAAAGGATTACCAACAACAATCCGCTTCTTCTCCACAAAAGCTAAACCACCATCCCCACTCCCAATTGCAACGGCATGTGTTATATTCCTCTAGTACTATTGTGTATGCAGCCATTGATCTTTCATATTGACCTTGAAACGGTTCAAATATGGTGGCAGTGTACAATTTGCTTGTTTCCACCAACATAGGTACCTTAATTCTTATCACATGATCGTATGGGAGATTATTTATCACACAATCTCGGTTGTCGATAACCCACCTTTGCACAAACATATTGACATGAAGTCACCTTGCTATCAGACTTGTTTTTACCTCTAAGCCTACTTGACCTCCATTATAAACCCAAACGGCCAAGCATGATCTAGATTTCTAAATCTTGCACCAACTTGATGTACAGAAGTAGGATTCAGACCCTCCCTATGGAAAATAAACAAATTCTTGGTGTTGGACATCTACTTGCAAGAAAGAACAGAGAACTGAATTTTGAGATGGAAACGTCCCTTACTTAATGTAGTGTGCGATTGAGGATTTATTAAAGACAAGAACTCATGCCATGCTGCAGCCATGAAAAAATCAAAGCAATTTTTCAAATGAGCAGACAAATAGGGAATTAGGAGAACGGGGAAGGATAAGAAAAATAGCAGCAGAACCGACCTGTAAGAGGGGACGCGGGAAAATCAGTAGCCGAACCAGAGGACGAAGTTCACAGGCGCTGGCTCACCTGCGGAGATCTACCTCAGTCTGGAGCGCTCGTCTCCTAGGTGCCCACCAAAACCAGAGCGTTTCCCAGCAAAAATCAGCGACAGTGTGCCTCTCTTCCACAACATGGGCTGACTTGGGCTGATGTTGAAACAGAGAGCTGAAACAGAAGAATGTCAGGCTACGAGTGTGTTTTCCCTCTGTTATTTTTCTCCATTCCCGAACTGGGTTTTTTTCAGCTTATTCTTTGCATTGGGCTGTCATTTGCACTGAGAGCTGAGAAGGGAAGCAACTGCTGGATGCAGAACGTATATGGCTGATGAGATAAGTCAGCCAATGACTTCTCTTCACAACGTCAGCCAATCTGAGCCCAGACAAAAGGCATCTAAATCGGCTGCAAACATGCTCCGAATTTCTCACGTGCTAGTGCATTGCCAATGACTTTGTGCTGGTGCTTCCCGAGGGAAAAATAACTCTTTCTTCTTAGGATGCTACGTCACCCAGATTTCTCAAATTTTTTTTAATCATCAGCTAGTGCTACAAATAGCTTGTCGTTGATAGCTCACCCTTTATTTTGTATGCCGTACCGACTCAATTACTTCTGTATATGCATCATCCTCAAGCATGATTTGCTTACACAACGCCTGGCGTGGCGATCGCAGGGTCTTATTGGACGACTGGGATCCTCCAACAAGAAAACCATCAACATACTTCGAAACGTCAATGGCATCCTCAAACCATCAAGGTAACAAACTACTCATCGCCCCCTTCTCCTTACTCCTTCTACTACTGCTTTATTACGATTAATTATGCCACAAACAGCAGTAGCCATATTAGCAGGTCCATTATTTCTCACACTTGTATCTCATCCATCATGAGCCAATATCACTTTGGCACAAGTGTTTCTAGATAGGCCAGGGGTTCCCGAAAATAAGTTCTTGGTATCTAAAAGAGTATGAGGTTAGCATAATGTGTTGGTTGTTCTATTTTAAAAAAACCAAGGCAAAAGCTTTGCATGTTCATTGATTAAGAAGAAGTTGCCTGGTTAATTGCGGAAAACCAGGCGAAAACCGGTACATCATCAACACACACACCGGTCCCGAGACCATGCACCAAACGAGCCGCCAGCCCTGTCACCCAAGCAACCGGAGACGACACCCTACGCACATGAGCCGCCGCTCCGACACTCACATCGGCCCCGAAGCCGCGCACCTGCCGAGCTGGTAACTCTGGCACCCAAGCAACCAGAGCAACCACCCTTCAAGAATTCAGAGCCACCGCTCCGGCTACAACACCAGCACCACCATCTTTCGTTTGTCACACCGGTGGAATCACAACTCCAAAGACTAAGCCCACAAGAGGCAAAACGACACTGAAATGCCGCCATCATCCGATCGCAATGATCAAGGGTTTCCCCCATAGATGACTTATGGGAGGGACAAGAGCTTCTGTCGGGGTTTTGGTATCTCAAAGGAACATTGATACCTCGGCAAGACCCTTAAGGTTACCAGACCACAGTGGGCTAGAAGCAACACTCCAAGCTCAACAAAGCCATGGCGACGCCGAAGAGAGGTGGTAGCAGCACGACAGAGAGACATAGAGTTACCCAGGTTCAAGGCCCTCACTGTGAGGTAAAACCCCGGCCCTCACTGTGAGGTAAAACCCCTACGTCTTGCCATGGAATGGTATTGATATCTCTCCGAGAGGGAGTATGGTGTTACAAGGTGGTGGCTTGGTGAGATCTCCCCTAGATCTGGATCTGCTCTGCTCTAGGTTGAAGATGAAGTTGGGGAAGGGAAATGGTATCAAAAGAGGGATCAAACTAGCATCGGCCGAAGATCCTTTCTACTAGGCAACTGCCCCTCTATAACCTTTTATAGAGGCACCAACCCTCCTCCCCAAGGAAACTTGGCGGAGGGGTAACCACAGGCGTGCCCAAGGAGGACGCCAGCTATCCCTGACTATGCTCGTGGACTTGGTCCATGGTCACACCAAGCATCTTGGTCTACAGGGAGTGGTTGTGGACGATGCCAACACTCCCTTCTGTACTGCGCCGTCCACCCCTAACCTTTAGGGAAAGGAGCAACGGCCACCCATGCAGGCAAACTTGGGGCTTCTCTTATCTCCTTGTGCGCGTCATGGCTTGCGTCATCCTCCTTAGCTTCATCCCTACGCAACTGGCTTGTGGAGGGGTTTCGTACGGCATCTCCTGGTGCCAGGCGCACCCCCTCGCGAAGGGAAGCCCCACGAGGTCTTTGCGTCCTCTGGAAATGGCTAAGTCTTGGACCCCTCGCGAGGTACTCCCCCCACCCCCACCCCCACCCCTCGCAGAGACCTCCTGTCTCGTGGAGAGGAGAGTCTTCGTCTTTCGTAGATGGGCCGCCGCGAGGGCCCAACAGCAGGTGGATCGTGGTACCGCCGGTGCCACTACACCAACACCTTCACCACAATGACGTCTCTAAGAAGGAAACGGCGCCCAAGGGCGTCGACACCGTTGACTCTGGCCACCACCTGAGACAGGGTTTTCACCCGGATCCAACTCGCGAACCTCCACCCATATGCCTCCATCGGACTAAATAAGCTCCACACGCCGACCCCGAGGTCTAGACTAGCTGACGGCTCCGCCACCCAAGTAGCCGGAACCCACACCACAGAGAGTCGCTGCTCCGCCTTCCACACCAACTCAAAAAGCCACACCCCGGACTAGCTGATGGCTTCGCCACCATAGTAGCCTAAACCAACACCAAAGAGTCGTCGCTCCGCCTTCCACGCTGACCCCGAGGCCAAGCACCCAAACGGATCGCCGTGACGGTCACGCAAGTAACCAAGCACGACATCAACAAGCGAAGGAGCCGCTGATGCAACTTCCACGCCGACACCCAAGCCGCGCTCCTGCCATGCTGCCGACACCTCAGCAGCAACAAAACAGTCGGGAACCGCCAAACACGATGTACGCCAGAGAAGGGCCTCCGGTCGGCACGCCTCCTACGCCCCTGCCCCACAGAGGACGTCACGCGCCGCTCCTTGTCCGGCCACCCGCAGCAGCCGGCCTCCACGCGCCGCTTGTTGTGGGTATACTTCATAGGTGTACCATCGACAGGGTCCAGATCCGGCAAGCCCAAGTCGCTCACAGATGGTGGTGGTGGCATATGGCCCACCGGGTGGTCCAGTTGTTGTTGATTGAAGATGAAAGATGTCCAGCCCAGGAAGAAGGAGCTGGATCTAGTCCAGCCCAGGAACAAAGAGCTGGATCTAGCCTGACCAGCACCTGGAGTCGGATCCTTGAAGGCCCATGAAAGAAGCCGGATCCATGACGACAAGTTAGGAATAGGAAGATCCTTGACGTGCACGACAATGTAATATTCCGTAGTTAGGCAACTTGTATCTGGGTAAGACTCTCCGTAGAAACCCTAGATCCGGCCTCCTTTATAAGCCGGATCCTGAGAGCTCTAGAGGCACAACCACAACTCATGTAAGCTGGGTAAATCGCGTACCACCGTCCCGATAGCTCTCCACCCTTTGGCCCCATCTTCTTCCTCCTTCCGTGAGGATACCTCCTCCAGGGTATTGTCGAATAGGCAATGACATTGTTCCTCGCCCAGCCACCGCAGCAACCGGCCTCCACGCGCCGCTCCTCGCCCGACCACTCGCAGCAGCAGCCGGCCTCCACATGTTGGCCCCAACACCACCACGTCCCCCTGCAGGAGCCCAGTTCCCCTCGTTGGTTGTGTATTGAGGGTCACGGGCGAGTATCTATAGGAGACTTGGAGGGCAGAAAACCTCTCCTAGAGTTAAGGTAGGAGTTGGATTACAAATCCTACACTAACAAATATGAGTACATCAAATATATCTCCAACATTATCTACTTATCAACTTTAGCTTCCTCCCAAGTAAATCCACTGATTATGTTTTTGTTGCTTCCATCTAATTGTATATAATAATCTGAAAAGAAAGTATTCAACATGTATGTTGTTTTCAGAATGACTCTTCTTCTTGGACCTCCTTCTTCAGGAAAGAGCACATTTATGCGAGCCCTTGCTGGCAAGCTTGACAAAACCCTCAAGGTTTTAACTTATCGCGTTTTCCTTTCTTTGTGCTTTATGGACGCATGCATATAAAAAGAATCACCATCGTATGGACATTGCAGGTATCTGGCAACATCACATATTGTGGTCATACACTTTCGCAGTTCTACCCAGAGAGGACCAGCGCATATGTTAGTCAATACGATCTCCACAATGCGGAGATGACTGTAAGAGAGACATTGGATTTCTCAAGGCGCTGCTTAGGCATTGGTGCTAGATATGACATGCTTGTAGAGCTCGCTAGGAGGGAGCGTGCTGCTGGCATAAAGCCAGATCCTGAGATTGACGCTTACATGAAAGCTACTGCGGTGCAAGGAAAACAAACTAATATTATAACCGATCTTACTCTCAAGGTGAGATTCTCACTATTTTGTTCATTTCACGGAACTCTCTAACAACATTGTGCTAACTGAATCTATTAAAAAACATTACTGTCAGGTGCTTGGGCTTGACATATGTGCTGATACCATGATCGGTGATGACATGATCAGAGGAATTTCCGGTGGGCAAAAGAAGCGTGTCACGACTGGTATGCACGCACACCTGGATAGAATAAGCACAACATCTTAACTCTTTGTGGACAGGAGTTCTTCAATTAAATTATGTTATAATCTGAGTTTATTTACTTTTTATGTCAGGGGAAATGTTAACCGGTCCCGCAAGGGCTTTGTTCATGGATGAGATTTCCACTGGTTTGGATAGTTCTAGCACATTTCAGATTGTAAAATATGTGAAGCATTTGGTCCATGTGATGAATGAGACTGTGATGATCTCCCTCCTACAACCACCGCCTGAGACATACAACCTGTTTGATGACATAATTCTGCTATCAGAAGGTTACATAGTGTACCATGGGCCACGTGAGAACATCTTGGAATTCTTTGAATCTTCTGGTTTCCGGTGCCCTGAGAGAAAAGGAATTGCTGACTTTCTTCAAGAGGTCATTTCCAAGAAAGACCAGCAACAATACTGGTATCTTGAAAACGAACAATATCGTTATGTGTCAGTCCCAGAGTTTGCTGAACGTTTCAAGTCATTCCATGTAGGCGAGCAGATGCTCAAGGAGGTGCAAATCCCTTTTGAAAAATCCAAAACCCATCCTGCCGCGTTGACCACCAAGAAGTATGGCCTATCAATGAAGGAGTCACTCAAGGCAGTGATGTCAAGAGAGGTGTTGTTGATGAAGCGCAACTCATTCATCTACATCTTCAAGGTCACCCAGTTGATCATCCTCGGGCTCATGGCCATGACTGTGTTCCTCAGAACAAAGATGCCCAGTGGGCAGATTTCTGACGGTACCAAATTCTTTGGAGCTCTCACTTTCAGTTTAATCACCATCTTATTCAACGGGTTAGCTGAGCTACAACTGACCATAAAGATGCTTCCTACATTCTACAAACAAAGGGATTTCTTGTTCTTCCCTCCATGGACCTTTGCACTGGCAAACCTACTCCTAAAAATTCCTATTTCACTTATGGAGGCTGGGGTATGGGTCGCCCTCACGTACTATGTGATGGGTTTTGCACCTGCTGCAGGAAGGTAAGAATCCATGTATAATTTGTGTGCCAACTTAGCCATTATGATTTTAAAATTCAAATTGATAACTCCATTATCCATCCATCTGCTCACTATAGGTTCTTTCGTCAACTTCTAGCTTTCTTTGCTACTCACCAAATGGCAATGGCTTTGTTCCGATTTCTTGCTGCTATTTTTAAGTCAATGGTTATGGCCAACAATTTTGGGATGTTTGTAATCCTTCTTATTTTCATATTTGGAGGATTTCTCATCCCTAGAGGTAAGCTTGATGTCATACCAAAATCATTTGTATCTAGCTAGCTAGGCAGGATAAGTCAGCAATGTGCAACTGCATGGATGAATGCAACCTTCTCAATTCTAAAATTTGATGTGGACAGGTGACATCAGACCTTGGTGGATTTGGGCTTATTGGTCATCTCCTATGATGTACAGTCAGAATGCAATATCTGTCAATGAATTCCTTGCTAGTAGGTGGGCCAGTGTAAGTTCTTCTCATGACCCAATATTTTTGGTTTATTCTCAAAACTAAAAGACCATTATATCCTAGTGTTGTAGGAGAGAACATCTCAACTAATGTGAGTCTTTCAATGTTATTACAGCCAAACAACGACATTTCTATTGATGAACCAACAATAGGAAAGGCTATTCTTAAATCAAAAGGCCTTTTTACTAGTGACTCGGGCTTTTGGCTTTCTATAGGAGCTATGATAGGATTCACTATTTTGTTCAACATCTTCTACATTTTGGCCCTTACATACTTGAGCCGTGAGTACCATTATTTTCTTTTGTCTGGCATTATTGGCTAATGACTTGAAGAGCTAGGTGCTTACATTACATATAACTTTTTACCTTCCAGCTAGCGGCAGCTCAAACACACTAGTTTTGGATGAAGAGAGTGATAGTGAGAAAAACAAAGAACAAATGTCAGAAGTCAATGCATCATCAACTACGGCATCTTCAATACCGATGGGTGAGGTCATTTATAAGTATCTATGTTATAATATTGTAACCTTTATAATATTATTATGTTTGTGTACTATTTATCAAGCCAATTAACGCCTTAATAACAATAATAATGTGTCAATGTTTGCACTTGCAGTTTCAGTAGGTACTAGTGAAGCCACAAATAGGCCAACTCATTCAGGAATTGTGTTGCCTTTCCAGCCTCTTTCACTTTCTTTTAACCATATAAACTATTATGTGGACATGCCTGCGGTAAGCCTACCTGCCTTCCTCCTACCACATAATCTTAGGACACAACTTTGTAACTTGTATGATAACCTTATCTACAGATGTGGACAAGAAAATATATTTGTTCCGGCATTAAAATGTTTCATCTTGTCTTTCAGGAAATGAAGGAGCAAGGTTTCGCGGAAAGCCGTCTTCAGTTGCTCACTGATATTAGTGGTGCTTTCAGGCCAGGTGTTCTGACAGCATTAGTTGGGATGAGTGGAGCTGGGAAGACCACTCTAATGGATGTCCTGGCTGGAAGGAAAACCAGTGGATCTATTGAAGGAAGTATCACCCTCTCTGGTTACCCTAAAAACCAAGAAACCTTTGCCCGCATTAGTGGATATTGCGAACAAACTGACATCCATTCACCCAACGTTACTGTATATGAATCCATTCTCTACTCTGCTTGGCTGCGTCTTTCATCAGATGTTGACGACAAAACAAGACAGGTAAAATTCAAGCCATGTTTAAGCCTCAAGTACAGATGTATGGTTCTATATACCTGAGACTTCAAACTGTAATTGTTTTTATTAAGATATTAATCTTCACCCACGCAGATGTTTGTGGAGGAAGTCATGACCCTTGTAGAGCTTGATGTGCTGCGTAATGCTATGGTTGGTCTCCCTGGAGTGGACGGGTTATCAACTGAACAAAGAAAGAGATTGACAATTGCAGTGGAGCTGGTATCAAATCCTTCAATCATATTCATGGATGAGCCAACTTCAGGGCTTGATGCTAGAGCAGCAGCAATTGTAATGCGGGCAGTGAGAAATACAGTCAACACCGGGCGTACGGTGGTTTGCACAATCCATCAACCTAGCATCGATATATTCGAGTCATTTGATGATGTACTCTCTCTATATATACATATATTTCTCTTTTGCTTTCTCTCTCTATATATTCATGTGTATCTCTCTATTTCTATGTAGTTCTCTCGTTATCTAACTCACAACTGGTTCCTTTTGTAGCTTCTACTTTTGAAAAGAGGAGGGCGGGTTATTTATGCTGGTGAACTTGGTCGCCACTCTCATAAACTAGTTGAATACTTTGAGGTGGGTTGCTTTATGTACATGTGTTGGTTTGGGGTAGCCCGGATTTCACTAATATTGAGTTGAACACCTTCTTACAAATTTGACTACTGGGATCAGAAAAGCCATTGAAGACTAAACAGGTCGTGAACTCTTTGCTGGAGTAGCAAAAGTATAGAAAACTAACCGATGTTTCTGTCATTGCAGGCAATTCCAGGTGTAGCAAAGATTACAAAAGGATATAATCCTGCAACATGGATGCTTGAAGTTAGTTCCCCTCTAGCGGAGGCTCGCTTGGAAATGAATTTTGCTGAAATATATGCTAATTCTCCTCTTTATAAGTAAGCACCTCGTTCGTTGGACGTAACTCTGCCATTTTTAATAAGTTGTCATTTACACTAAACTAAATATATATATCTGCTTAAAAGAGCAGCAAAAATGTTGTTTTCATTATACTATCACCACTAAGTTCCCGTTTGTTAAATATGATCAGGGAAAACCAAGAACTTATTAAGGAATTGAGTGTTCCACTGCCAGGCTATGAGGATCTCTCATTTCCTACAAAGTATTCTCAGAATTTCTACAACCAATTTGTTGCAAACTTCTGGAAGCAATACAAATCTTATTGGAAGAATCCACCCTACAATGCCATGCGCTATCTTATGACGGTGCTCAATGGACTTGTATTTGGCACAGTGTTTTGGCAAAAAGGAACAAAATTGTATGATCCCATCGTGTTGCTATAATTGAGAGTAGAGAAAAGTGTTGGTGAAACATGATACATTAGCTCCTATGGAGGCACTAATACTTTTTTGTGTTTGATTTGTGGGCAGAGAATCACAACAAGATTTGTTCAATCTACTTGGAGCCACTTATGCTGCTGTCTTCTTCCTTGGGGCTTCCAATTGCATCACAGTTCAACCCGTTGTGGCAATAGAGCGAACAGTTTTCTACCGTGAAAAGGCAGCTGGGATGTACTCTCCATTATCCTATGCATTAGCTCAGGTAATTTCTTGATATTCTTAATCTGGTCTCATTTCGATTGGAGTATCAATGTTCGGATTAATTTATGAGTCATCCTATTCAAACTATATTGAGCATAGATTCCAAAGTTGCTATGTTCAGGCTTAATCAGCTATTAAACTAGGATACAATTAGCAACCCTGAGATTATGTATGGCAGATCCAAAACTAGAGAAACAAGAGAATAGACATTAGTACACTTGCTAAAACAAGAATAAAATTGAATGAGTTCGAGAAATTACAGGTGGTGAAAGGTTGGATTTCTCTTGTCTAGTTTTTAATGCATCGGTTTGCTGAACATTTTGGATAATTACAAATCTAAGCCCATCCATTCTCAACATTGCAAATATTGAATTGTGCAGACAAGCGTGGAGATCATCTACAATATCCTGCAGGGGTGTCTATACACAATCCTCATCTATTCAATGATTGGATATGAGTGGAAAGTTGACAAGTTCTTCTATTTCCTATTTTTCATAATTGCAAGTTTCAACTACTTCACATTGTTTGGCATGATGTTGGTGGCATTGACCCCATCTGCGATGATCGCAAACATACTCATATCCTTTGTACTCCCTCTTTGGAACCTATTTGCTGGATTCCTCATCGTCAGACCGGTAAGTAAGCTAAGATTCGTCTTCGATTGAACCAAATTTTCTGATTGAAGATCGTGGTGATGGTTGGTGTTATTGTTGAAGGCCATACCAATTTGGTGGAGGTGGTACTACTGGGCCAACCCAGTGTCCTGGACCATCTATGGTGTCGTTGCATCACAATTTGGCGAGAACAACAATTCTCTTTCGATCCCCGGTGGGAGCCCTACAGTGGTGAAGCAATTCTTGGAGGATATTTTGGGCATCAAGCATGATTTCCTTGGCTATGTAGTGCTAGCCCACTTCGCCTATGCCATTGGATTCTACTTCATCTTTGGCTACTCCATTAAGGTTTTGAACTTCCAGAAACGTTAGGCAAATGTGTAGTGCTCCCTCCAATCAATAATAAGTGATGTGCTTTTAGTTCTAATTTGAACTAATTTGAACTAAAACCACGACAGTTATGGTGTGCTTTTAGTTCTAATTTGAACTAAAACCACGACACTTATTATGGGTCGGAGGGAGTACTACTTTTGCCTCCCTGAAGCAGTCTAGTGTGTGTGTATATTATGTTTATCATAAGCAGTAGGAGGATTCAGAGGCATGCATAGTGTATTTTATTGTTACTGAGACTTGCCAGCGATATGCCTATTTTTACTATCAATGCTAAATATGGAAAAATACATTTGTTCTCTGAACTATGGTCAGAATCTAAGTTTGGTCCTCGACTCTAATATGGTCATTCCTGTCCCACAAGTGTCGAAACCACCAGATCACCCAAACCATTTTGTATGATTCAACTTTAACTGTGCTACTTTGTGGTTCTCCTCCAAGTTGCTTCTATGCTGACACATTTTTTGATAAGATTTTTAACAATTGATTAAGTTATTTTGTGGAGAACTCTGTGGCCAACTTATTTCTAACCATGAAGGCGGTAAAGATAAGGATTGAGATTTTTTGAAAAATTGCATGAGGCAACATATTTTATATATGACTGACGAGGCACTAAAAGCTAACTCTACAAGCTCAGGCCAGGCATCATTTTTTCTCAGGCGCCCAGGGAAGCAACCAAACTAGTGCATGGGTAGTTATATAGCACTCAATTTGCTAGCCTCTCTTCATCCATCAGTACATGGATACCCTACATATAAGTAACCAACTACTTCGTGCAGTTACAATAAACACTCAAAACTGTATAGTTGGGCTAGTTTGCTTCTGTAGTTTGATAAGCAGAGCAACTGAGTGAGTCCTGAGGAAGGGTAGCAGCAGATGAGCAGAATGATGAGACATCTTGAGTGGCAGTGATGGTTCCCTGCATGATAAGATACTGCTAGAATGGGATGCACCGAGATTTTTAATTGGGGAGCAAGGTGGAAGCAGTAACCGAGCTTGTACTTGCATGCCTTCCTGACTACTTTTATCACTCAAGAACGAACTATGCAAAACCTCCCATTTCATGAGAACCACACGCCAGAGAACTGTGCTGAACAACAGCACAAGCATCATCTTCTCTCACACTTAAGCAAGCGTAGACAAACTGCTAATTATTACACATCCATTAAATGGAGGCCACAATAGTATTGGTGTCTAGCGTCAATGCGTACAAAATACTAGCAAACTGATCATCGGCTATAGGAATATCTGTACAATCATGCTCCTAAAATGCCTTAATTCACTGATTTTTTATTTATCCATATTTATCTGCCAAGTGCCTTTACTATTCTTTCACTGCCTCGGCTCTACACTTACTAGCTATTACTGTACTAAACAAGAACTCATAGAAAGCTCGAGATTCAGTGCCCACTGTTGGTAATTATGTTGAAATCTAGTTATCCCATGACACTGTGTGAAGGCCTCATTGACATAGGCATCCCAAATGGGCCTGCCAAAGATAGTACCCGGGGTTTAACGAAGGCCTACTACCCGAAGAATAAGAAGGTTCGACAGCCCAAGATATATTAAGGAAAGTAGAATTGTAATAGGAAGTGTTGTTTGTAAATCTGGCGGGATGAGTTAGAAACCGTCCCGGACTCTGTAACTTGTACAAAACGAAACCCTCGGCTCCACCTCTTATATAAAGGGGGAGTCGAGGGACGAGGAGATCATCGAATCATTGTCTGCAAACCCTAGTTTTCATAATCGTCGAGTACTTTTCGGCTGAAACCTTCGAGATCTACTTGCCCTCTACTTCTAACTAAACCCTAGCCTACAATCCATAGGCATTGACAAGTTAATCCCTTGTCAATTGGCGCCGACCGTGGGGAATTAGAGGCGTAAGGATCTGATCTCGATGGCACGTTCAAGATCTTCGACATCGTCAACCGGAAGCAACACTATGGATCGAGGTAAACAGATCGCTGCTGGTCTTGTTGATTTTGTTCCTCACCCACCCTCCCGTTTGGATGCATATGCGTATCTGGCGGAGCCCTTGGAGATGACGTTCGGAAGGTTTCACTTTCGCATCGAGAAGGAAGGATCGTATCGTTTCGAAATTCCGATTTCGTCGGAATCATCGGCGGTCGATTCTGATTTTTCAAGCTATGCATCGTCAACTGAGTCAGAAGAGGAAACTTCGGCAACACGTTACGTCAATATCAGAGCAAGAGAGAAACTCGCCAAGATCTTCAGCGACACATCGTTTGAGTCATCTGCGGACTCATATATAAGCGATGGCTCAAGCGATGTCGACAGTTACGACTTCATCGACAAATCCATCACAGTGGGCAAGGTCTTCATCAATCTCAACAATGATGTCACCAAACCCAACATAGATCTGAGTACAAAGTATCATCAGATTTATGCTATCGAAAATCAAGAAGAAACATCGGAGGCTTTCGACGATTTGGGGAATCCATATGTCGATCCCTCAGACCTAAGGAGAGGTATGGGCACTAAATATGATGGGCCCACACCACGTGTCAGAGTTCAACTTCCGCAAGCAGCCTGGGATAGAGCCGCAAAAGCCCTAGATGGTTCGGAGCCAATGACGACAACGACTACAGCTCAAGAACTGCAAGCTTATCAATATAGGCTCGCACGAACTGCTCGAGAAATAGAAAAACGAGACGACTGAGTTGAACGAGGAGAAAGGAGGCAGCTTACGCATCCGAGCGAGAGAAGGGCAGATCTAAGTGGACAATCTAGAGTTTCGGGTGATAGCCACGGAGAGGCTCGGAACGAGAGGAAGATCAAGGTTACAACACATACCCGAAGCGGAAAGAGAGCACTTGGTTCAAAACCTCGACATGTCCTTTATGTCGATAGATACAAGAGGAAATATTATCCCTAAGACACCGTAAGCTGGGTATATGGCGACACAAGCTTACATCCTCGCATCCGGGCCACCCCTGGGAGATCCAAGGGAAACACTATACAACATGGCGTTAGCGAGGGTTGGAGCTATGGGGACAGCGTTCGTAGCAACGCCTCCGGAAGGAGCGGCAAGGCAAAATAGTCCACGACTCGCAGGCGGCGGCAGCGGCAGCTCTCGAAGGACCAAGCGGAGCAAGAGACACATGAGCACAAGCAAGGGTCGATAGAGCGAGACAAAGCAGAAGGGATCATCGGCAATCCCCGGAGCTTAACGATGAGGATATGTGCGGCTTGCCGTGCTTCACAAGGAGAGTACGAAAAACTCGAGTCCCGTCGGGATTTAAGTTGCCCGATCACTTCAAAAAGTTCGACGGCTCGCAAGATCCGGAGGATCGGCTAATTGATTACCTCGAGACGGTGAAGCTAACCGGAGGAACTAGAGCAACAGCCATGCAAAGTATTCGGGTGCACTTAAGTGGAGCCGCACGATCTTGGATCAAAAAACTTCCGCCAGGATCCATCGACAGTGGGAAAGTTTCGAGGACGTATTCGTCAAGAACTTCGAGTCCACGTGCAAAAACCCTGCGTCGTTAGAAGAGCCGAGGGCGTGTCGACAAAAGCCGGATGAGTCAATGAGAAAATACTTCCAAAGGTGGAACATCATAAAAAACTCGGCGAGAAAATATATCGTACGAGAGAGCAATAGATGCGTTTGTCGCGAGGAATTAGGCGTGGAGATTTTGTCGAGGACTTGGGAAGGACCAATCCAAAAACGAGTATCCGCGTTGATGCGAGATAGCAAATAGATGGGCGGACGGAGAAGACGCTGTCCACAATAAACGACACGAGTCGCCGGAGGAGGACCGTGGTCGAAATTATCAATCGAGGCGACGATTTCCTCGACGGTATCCAAACTATGACGCCCCGGGGCAAATTTCGGCAGGATTTCGGGCAAACACAGGAGGAAACAACAGAGATGATTATCGGAGAAGCAATGAGCGAGCGAAGCGATAATAGGGACGACTCCCGCAACGGACAAAATAGTGGGCCGAGGTTTCCAAGACCTTTCGTGTCCCCAGAAGAAATGCTTGAACGGACCGTGCCGGATGCACTTCTTCCTCGACGACGAACGGGAAAAGACAGTCGGGGCACTCGCGAAAGAGCCGTCGAAATTTTCGAGCAATGTTCGGATACGCGAGAAAATGCTCACGCTCGAGCAGCACGAGAGAAATCCTCGGGAGCCCGGGAGCGAAGTTCACCTACCGCCACCTCCCGCGATTACGGACGACAATCGGCATCGGCTCGGAATAGCGGCAGCACCTCCACCACCACCTTACGTTGATCCTAACTCAAACGAAGCGAGTGTCGATGATTCGAAGGGAAGGCCGTCCAACGGAACTCAAAAAGTAATCTCGAGACGAGTGTTCATGGCGGAGAAAATGCCTCCACCAACGATTGAGTACCTCAATTGGTCGGGGCAAGACATCGGTTTTACCATAGCGGACCACCCGCGACAAGTTCCTCGACCGGGGCGGTCGGCACTTATTCCGCCGGCGGTTATTGCGGGCTTTGATGTTTCTCGAGTATTCATAGATGGTGGCGGCGAGCTTAAACCTTATGTATGCGGATACATTGAGGAAGATGAACATATCCTTAGCAAACTCGAAGCCAACGGACACAAGGTTCCACGGCATCACACCGGAGAAACCAAGCTACCCATTGGGGAAGATCAACCTCGACGTTCGAGTTTGGAACCCGAGAAAATTATAGAATCGAGAAGCCGGAGTTTGAAGTCGTGGATTTTCCATCGCAGTACCACGCTTTGTTGGGACGACCAGCATATGCTAGATTTATGGCAGTACCACACTATACATACCTGCTGTGGAGATTGCCTGGACCTAAAGGACCAATCACAGTCAAAGGGAGCTTTGCCTTAGCAGATAAGTGCGACAAGGATTTCCATCGGTTATCAGAAACTTTCGGGATGCAAGCTGAGTATTTGGCGTCGAAAAGTATGACTGATTACGACGTACTGCCAGACGTTGGAAGGCCAAATAAAGAATCAACTTTCAACACAGAGAAAAATTCTAAGGAGGTGCAGATTCACCCGACGGACCCAAAAAGACGACATCCATTGCAAACAACATGGATATCGCATAGGAAAGCGCGCTCGTCGAGTTTCTCCGTGAGAACTGGAAAATCTTCGCATGGTGTCCAGCTGACATGCCAGGAGTACCCAGGGAACTTGCCGAGCACCACCTAAATTTGGATCCAACAGCGAGACCAATCAAACAACCTTTGCGGCGTTTTTCGGAACCAAACCGCAAAGCTATGCTGTCAGAAATCAATCGACTACAAGAAGCTGGTTTCATCAAAGAGATATTCACAGAAGCCACATGGGTAGCAAATCCCGTGATGGTGCCAAAGAAAAACACAAAGGTCCTTCGCATGTGCGTCGACTTTACGTGTCTCAACAAACATTGTCCAAAGGATCACTTCCCCTCCCGAGGATCGATCAAATTATCGACTCCACGGCTGGATGCGAACGTCTTTCCTTCCTGGACGCGTATTCTGGTTATAACCAGATCAGGCTAAAAGAAGAAGATGAAGTCAAGACTGCGTTCATTACACCTTATGGCGTGTTTTGTTACAGAACAATGCCTTTTGGTCTAAAAAACGCGGGAGCAACATATCAGAGGATGATGCAGAAGTGTTTGGCGACACAGATTGGGAAAAACGTGCAAGTGTACATCGACGACGTCGTCATAACATCAAAGGAAGGATCAACACTGATAGAGGACCTCAAGGAAACGTTCGACAACCTCAACAAATTCTGTCTGAAGTTGAACCCGACGAAGTGTTCCTTTGGTGTCCCGACGGGAGAACTCTTGGGGTTTCTAGTCTCGGCAAGAGGGATTGAAGCAAATCCCGATAAAATACAAGCTATTGTAACAATGAGAAAGCCAACAAAGTTGAAAGAGATACAACGAGTTAACTAGACGAGTCGCGACTTTGAGCGGATTCGTCGCCGAGTCGGGAGAAAAAGCGTTACCATTTTACGCTTTGATAAAACAAGGAGACAAATTCCGGTGGAACGAAGAGGCCGACGAAGCTTTCGAAGATTTGAAGCGCAAAATCTCGACACCACCAATTTTGGTGGCACCGAAGGAAAAGGAACCTCTCCGTTATATATCGCAGCCACGCCCCAAGTGGTGAGCACAGACTCGGGTTGTCGAAAGAGAAGAAGAAGGAAAACTCCACGGAGTACGGAGGCCGGTTACTTCGTTAGCGAAGTTTTATCACCGTCAAAACAAAGGTACCCTCGAGTACCGGAAGCTAGCATACGGAGTGTTCACAACGAAGCACGAAAATTGCGCCACTATTTTTCGGCACACCCGATCATAGTGGTCAATGAGGCTCCTTTGTCAAATATACTCGAACAATCCAGAAGCTACGGGTCGTGTCTCCCTTTGGGGAATAGAACTTTCCCCTCGGGACATCACGTATGAAAAAAGAAAAGCAATCAAGTCGCAAGTTTTGCCGGACTTCATCGCGAGTGGATGGAGCCGCAAAACACGGGACCCCAGACCTGTCGAGAACCTGGACCATGAATTTTGATGGGTCCAAGAGAGTAGAAGGAGCTGGAGCAGGAGTCATACTTATATCACCTGAAGGCGACAAATTGAAGTATATCCTTCGGATGACGTTCCCTAACGCATCTAATAATGCAGCAGAATATGAAGCCCTCATACATGGGATGAAGATGGCGAAAGCATGCGGTGCAACTCGACTAAAAATCTTTGGCGACTCACAATTGGTGGCCCAACAAGTTATGAACCAATGTGATGCAGTCAATGATAGCATGGTAGCATACAAGGAGGTGTACAATGAACTCGAGAAACTATTCGATGGATGCGAAGTAAACCACATCGATAGATTGAGCAACGATGAAGCCGACGTCCTCGCAAACATCGGGTCGCGAGTGCCTCCCGGTCCCGCCGGAGTGTTTTGGGAAGAAATATCGGAGAGATCTACAAAGCCAAAAAAGGTGCGAAAAAAGAAAAAAGTTCGACACCCTCGTCGAAACCACGGAGGATGAAGATGAACAAGAGCTTGTGATGATGGTACAGGTTCCTTGGATGCAAGCATACGTATCATACATCCTCAGGAAAGAAATACCCGACGATCCAGTTGAAGCAAGGCGAGTAATTCGACGATCTAAAGCTTTCACGGTGATCAAAGGAGAACTGTACAAGCGAAGTATTTCAGGTGTCCTGCAAAGGTGTGTAACACCCGAAGAAGGAAGAATAATTCTGAAGGATGTGCACGAAGGCATATGCGGCCACCACGCGAGTAGTCGAGCCATCGCAGCCAAGGTTTTTCGGGCAGGATTCTACTGGTTGACAGCAATCGAGGACGCCAAAGAAATAGTAAGGACTGCGATGCGTGTCAAAGGTTCGCCGCAAAACCTCACTCTCCAGCGAGCGAGAACTAGCACCAATACCTTTGTCGTGGCCCTTTGCACAATGGGGACTCGATATGGTCGGCAAGTTACACAAATCATGGCCAGGAGGAAAGGAATACATGCTAGTAGCTGTCGACAAATTTACAAAGTGGATAGAAGCAAAGCCGATAAATTCGCCAGATGGAGCATCCGCAGTAAAATTCATAAAAGGCCTCGTCTTCAGATTTGGAGTGCCTCATAGCATCGTCACGGACAATGGCGGTAACTTTACATCCAACGAATTCAAAGATTACGCAAAGAAGTGGGTATCAAGCCGCACTTTGCGTCGGTTGCACATCCTCAAACCAACGGGCAGGTCGAGAAAGCCAATGGCATTATCCGCAATGGCATCAAGAAACGTCTGTTGGGACCACTAGAAAAAGCTCGACATACCCGGCTCGAAGAACTACCAAGTGTGTTGTGGAGCATCCGAACAACACCAAATACGGCGACACAAGAAACCCCGTTTTTTACGGTCCATGGCGCGGAGGCGATACTACCAATAGAAATAGAGCACGACTCCCCTAGAGTCACGACGATATGATGAAGAAGCTTCAAGGACGACATTGGAAGACGATGTAGACGCACTCGACGAAGCTCGAGACGAAGTATTATCAAGGGTCACCAAATATCAACAGGAATTGAAGAATTACCACAGTCGACGTTTGCGGCCAAGATCTTTTCAAGTGGGGGACTTAGTTCTTCGGCTCACGCAAAAAAGTCATGAAAAACTCGAGTCACCATGGCTTGGTCCCTATATCGTCACGGAAGTAATTGGAGGAGGAGCATACGGGATAAAGGACAAGAAGACGAGGGTAGAGGAGCAAAACCCCCGGAACGTGGCGCAACTCGGGCGGTTCTACGCCTAGAGCTAAAATATAGTCCTTGTAAAAACTTCAATGTACTTGAAACGCCCACGAGTTTTCGGACGCACTCTTTTCCTTTTTCGGGGCACCGAGTGTGGCGGGAAAGGTTTTTGATGAGGCGGGCTCGTGGTGCTGCAATATAATAAAGATAGTGGAGATATACTTCTTATTTTTCGACACGCTCGGGGGCTCAACGCCCAAGTCTCAAAATACATACAATATAGATTCACGAAATATTTCGCCTTGGTACATTAATACCTCGCCAAATATAAAAAACGGAAGCCGAGTAATCATAAATATAGTGTACACATCAAAAATCTTAAGTGCTTTGGTCTAAGAACCTCGCAATACAAATATAGAATTTCAACATCAAAGGTACTCGAAGATTGGCAATCCATCCAAGGGACAAACAAGGATGTCTTATTACAACAGAAAAGATAGATTTCAAGGAGGAAAAAATAGTGCAACCTTCGCCCAGTTAGGCTCGGGGGCTTCAACAACATAGAGGACCTGAACAATATACAATAAATTCCTTCGGAAATACAAAAAAAGAGGAGGGAAAACAAAAAGAGTGAGATACAAGGTTTCCAATATAATACAAGTCAGTTAAATCCCAAGATAGTATCTACGGACAAGCCCCTGGTTGTTTTATGTTCAGCATAAGAACCCTTGGTAAAAAACTCCGAGTCCATCCGAAGAAGTTCATCTATCATCGATTCGGCCACGGGAGCTACCATCGCATCGATTGAGTCAATATCATTCTTCCGACGCGTTTTCTTGGCCGGACAACCAGGCAACAATCTTCGTTAGGTCCAACTTTGGATAACGAGATGTTTATCATAATCATGGCAAATCTCGCTCCAGGCAGTGAGTTGAGCCCGCACAAAGTTATGGATGCGGGGAGCATCTCTCGAAAACCTCCAATAATTCGGGAAGAGTTTTTGGAACCTCGTTTCGCGGAAATAGATTCCTATAGACAAGGGTTAATGTCGCCGTGCAAAAGCCGAGAAAATCGCGCACTTGGCAAGCACGATCTTGGAACCTAACAATTTGTTGGGTTCGTTCAGGAGTGGCCCAAAACAAACACCCATGATTAAGGGAAAGATTGACAAGAAGATTTGTCCTATCATTCACTCTCTGATCTTCGGCAGCAGAATCAAGAACTGAGCCTGGTAAAGCAACAGGGAAAGAAATTGGAAGAAAGGCACAGCAAAATAAAGAGAAGGCGCCTTGAGGTTGCAAAAACGTACCTAACATATCTGTGCTAGCTTCCGACATTAGCTCAAGCATACTATTTTCTCGGGTTGTGGCTCCTTTCGCTTCTAAGACAGCAGCATCCTTGGCAGCCATAGCTTCTTGGGCTTGTTGAAAAGCAAGTTGCTCTCGTTCAGATGCTTTCCGAGATTGTTCCATCATGGCCAAAGTTTGTTTCTTCATAGATCGAAGTTGTTGTCGAAGTTCTTGCAAATTTTCCGACAAATGTCCGCTTGATGAACTCTCGAGGAGATTATGGTCGATCAGTACTTTCTTCGAGAAGGAAGATGCAGGTGAAGCAGCGGCAGAACAAGGAGGGGTCGAGTAATTATCAAATATTAACTGGAAAAGAAAGGCCCAGGATCAATGAAAAGCACGAAGGGAAATTTCATTACTTGTTAGAAAATTTACACAGACATTACAAAAGAAACTTCTCCAGGGGGACTAAGAGGGTAATTGTCGCCAAGGCTAGAATGGCGACAAGAGCAAAAGAAACAGAAAAAGAAACAACGAGGCATGCAACTAGACCTCCGGCCTCGACGAGCTAGGAATCGAAGATGGCTTGATCCCGAGATATGCCAGGATCTTCTTCGTGTTGGGCTTGGCCGCCTTAATCGGTGACTTCCATCTCGATCGTTCTATTTGATCGGTGTCGCCAACCTTCATCCGAGTCAAGAGTCCGTTGGTCGTCGGCAACCGGAGCAACGGTATTTTCGACGACCACCTTCATATTTTCGTGACGCATCTTCGGTCCAAGGTCTTCCGATGAATTGAAAAGCTTGGCAAGGGCAAGGAAAGTCGAAGGTTCCTCTTTCTTCGGGAAGAAGTAGGGGAACAACGCCGACAAACCTGCACTGGCATTGGCCACGCCTTCACGAATTTCACGCCCATGAAACTCCAGAAGAGAAAGTGCGTCAAGGAGAGGGTCATTGACGGGATTCTCCGGATCAAAATCTTGGTTTGTTTGGGCTGCCACACGAGACAAAACATTAGTCGAAAACCAAGAAACAGGAAGTACAATAAAATAGAAGGGATTGACGATATTACTCGGCGTACGTCGACTTTGCGACTTCGGACGCTTGATGATCCCTTGCTCACGTGCGGCTTGTGCGGCTTTACGCTCATCTAAGGCAGATTCGAGCATCTTTGAGCCTTTTCGCGGTTCCTCGACACTAGCAGCCTTTGCTTTGGCATCATCGGCCTCGGCTTTAGCTTCGCTAGCGGCAAGTTCGGCTTTCTCGCGAGCCGCCTCACTCGTGCTCTAGTTTGTGAGCAAGTGCGTCGGCACGCTTGTTGGCCTCTGCAAGTTTCTTTATCAAGATAAAAAAGGGGAAAGAAAGATCAAAAAATTGCGACAAACAAAAAGGAGCAAAATTCAGGAAGAACAGTAAATATAGAAGTTATTACCTTCGGCTCCTCGCGGTACCCAATAAATTGGGACCCGATGCGGATAAGATCCTTGATCATAGGCTGTCAAAAAAGAAGAACGAAGGGGAAAACATCGGCATTAAAAAAAAGTAAGGGTCTACAAACGCAAAATAGAAGAAATATAGACATCGACAAACTTACATCATCCAAGAGCTGCGACGAAGAGCTGCTCAATTGAGGAGGAGGCTCAACGATCATTTCAACCCTTGCCCTTTTTGGCGAAGGGACAAGGGGGCTCGAAGGAGGAGTAGATGTATCAACATTTTGTTGAGGAGGCGACGATTCTTCTCTTTCAACGGGCTTCTCCGAAATAACTAAAGTGTGTGACGTGCTCGTCCGAGGAGCTACGTCACGAGGTGGTACTTCTTCCTCGTCGTCACTGCGAGTAAGGATCAATAGCATAAAAAGCAAGACAAGAAAAAACTTCGACTACGTAAATAAGAGAAAATCAAGGTAACTTACGAGCCGACGAGGGATGCAACATAAGGATCATAAGTCGCCTTCGGATGGGAAGGAACAACTTCCTCGGCTTTGGATGTGCCGAATCTTCGACATCGTTCCTCTTCCTTTTCCTTTGTGGGGAAACAACGGGAGGAGGAGATTGGATCGACGTAGTGTCCTCGGAAGATCCCGCAGACTTTCGAGAATCCACGGGATCATTCACAAAGGACTGGAGCTTCTTGATTGTCGTCGCAATAATGCCCATTTCTTCGACTTCTCCATCCTCGGGAAGAGGAGGAAGGGAAGTCATAGTAGGGTGATTCTACAAGAAAATAGCGGCAAAGGGAAAAATAGAGAGATATCAATGCAATGAGATGCGAGGAAAATTCGAACAAGATAAAAATTCGAGAAGACAAAATACCTCTGGGAGAGGATTGGTGGAGTCGTAGGGTTCCACGCGACAAGAGGAAGGAATAGGATCCCTCTTGCTCGGCGAGGTAATTCTTCGAATAAGCTTCTCCAAGTCCTTCACGTAAAGATCATTGGAGAGCCTATTGGCGTCATTGGCACCGAATACGTCCAAAGGGGATTTTTGCGAGCCCGAAGAGGCCGCACTCTAATCCTAAGAAAATAGGCAATGATTTGGACACCGGATAACTCTTTGCCTCGAGTATTTTGGAGCCGGTGAATACGAGACATAAGAGCTTCTGTCGCCTTCTTCTCTTCTTCGGAAGCTTCGGCGTCCCGAGAGTAGCGGCGTTGAATTTTTGCGTTTCCGTCGAAAGGAACTATGTTGTGTTCCACGGAATTGGCGCTTTCTTCGTGTATATAGAGCCACCTTTTGCGCCATCCTTGGACAGTAGTCGAGAAATTTGACGTCGAAATAATCGACATCGGTTCGGACACAGATAACAACACCACCTATGTTGTAGGTGGCGTTGTGAGCGCCATTGCGGCGAAGGCAGAAAATGCGCTTCCAAGGAGCCCAATTAGGAGCAACTCCAAGAAAGCATTCGCAAAGCGTGATAAAAATAGAAATGTGAAGGATGGAATTGGGGGTCAGCTGGTGTAGCTGAATCCCATAGACAAAGAGAAGACCGCGGAGGAAATCATGGATTGGGGTAGAAAGGCCGCGGATGAGATGATCAACGAAACTAACCCGGTACTCCATTGGAGGCTTGGGGTAGCTTTCTTCAGCTGGAAAGCGGATGGCGTCTTCCTTCTTCATCAGGCCGAGCCTCTTCAGCATATTGACATCTTGGTTGGAGATTTTGGATCTCTCCCATTCAAGATCCTCAGCGGCCATCTTGGATTCCGGAGTGTTGTGGCGGGTGAGTCGCGTACGCGGTGGCATCAACAGCACTGGAAAAGTAGTGTTCGTGCGTGCGGAAGATCAGAAAGAGTTGGGCGCAGAGGAGTTTTTGCAGAGGGGAGCAGATGTGCGGCGCAAGCGAAGGAGTGGACAGAGGTTGAAGAAAGGTTTATATAGGCTTCGGGAGAAGTAATGAACCGTCGGATGAAGAAATCGTGTGGTGAAAAGAGATCCAGTAGATATGAGGGTAAAAAGGTATTTTTACGGAGATGGAATGGAACAGGCGTTACCGAACGTGCGCCAGAAAAGCGGAGGACGTGTGTCCCCCACTTGCACGACGTGTCAACGTGGTGGGAACGATGGACCCACAAGGCAGAGAAATCTCGACCATTAATAGAGCTGAAGAGAATTTGACAAGGGAAAATATGTCGACAAGAAAAATAAAAGAAGAATGGCGACAGGATAAGTTATTTGCATACTTCGGGAGCCTTTGGTCAGAAACAAGTTTTTGCCCAAATGCTCGGGGGCTACTTCGATAAAATTAAAGTTTCGACTATGGTAAATATAGAAATTGTGGGAGCCTACAACCAAGCACAAGTTCTTGGTTGTAGCCTCGGAGCTACTCCCATCGGGAGCGACTGTTCGCGTACCCGATAGATAAAAAGAAGAGAAAGAATATTGGGAGATAATGGCAATATAGTGACAAGGTGGACTAAAATGTTGAGCCTACAACCAAGCACAAGTTCTTGGTCAGTAGCCTCTGAGGCTACTCCCATCGGGAACGCTGTTCGCGTGCCCGATGAAATATAAAAAGAAAAAGAAAGAAAGATAGAAAAGCAAGAGAGTATATTTCGAGTTATAATTAACTCGACATATACTCCCATCGGGAAATTAATATAAGTCATATTTGACTCGATAAAATGTGCCATTCCAACAGCCGGAAAAGCACTCGACAATATATTCTCGAACGCCAAAGTTGCGATCAATTTCGAATGCCGCAAATTTGCGAAGGTAAGACCCCGGATCCATTCTCGCTGGGCGTGGCATCGCCGAAGACCGCGCTCTGCTACTTTTATCCGTATCAACGGATACGAAGAAAAATCCTAACGGACGCGTTAGGTACTCGATAAATTTGACTCGGGACTCGACGAATGGTAAGACCTTAAGCGGCGCCCGTCGAAGTTTGCACTGAGTATCCCGAGATCATGTCCAGGGACGTGATCTTGAAGTAGGTTTTTGCGGATTGCCACTAGAGCAGCTTAACTAGTACCCGATCCGTCGGATGAACTAGCCCCAACTACCAATATCCCCGTACAATATAGAAATTTATATAAAGAAATATAGAAAAGTTTAAATTGTTGAATAAGAATAAGCAGTGGAGATTTTCCCCGATTCTACAATTCAAGCAAAATCTCGGGGCTACCGACATAGGCATCCCAAATGGGCCCGCCAAAGATAGTACCCGGGGTTTAACGAAGGCCTACTACCCGAAGAATAAGAAGGTTCGACGACCCAAGATATATTAAGGAAAGTAGAATTGTAATAGGAAGTGTTGTTTGTAAATCGGCGGGATGAGTTAGAAACCGTCCCGGACTCGTAACTTGTACAAAACGAAACCCTCGGCTCCACCTCTTATATAAGGGGGAGTCGAGGGACGAGGAAATCATCGAATCATTGTCTGCAAACCCTAGTTTTCATAATCGTCGAGTACTTTTCGGCTGAAACCTTCGAGATCTACTTGCCCTCTACTTCTAACTAAACCCTAGCCTACAATCCATAGGCATTGACAAGTTAATCCCTTGTCACTCATGGTTCCATATGACGCAATCAACCTGAGAGGGATATGCATACTAAATTTGAGCTGAAGCCATCTCAGAGTAAGCCGCACATCCCGTGCGCTGATTTTCTACAGAAAAGGACTATACTGTAGCTTGGACAATTTGGGATTAATAGTCGAAATTATGTGTGAATCAATTGAGGCACGGAGCATGGGTATAACCTCCTTACAAAAAAAAAGAGATACCATTTGGACATGTATCAGGTAATGTTCAGCAAAACCACAGTATGAATTGATAGACGGTTTCATGAAACGGTACTAGACATGACTTGTTCCAACGAAATTTGCATGACAATACAGTTTTCAGTGAAATCTATGTAACAGGTCTTAGTCCAGACAGATGCATCAATTAAAATTACAAAAATATGGAGGTCTCGTTAAAGACTCGCTAGCTTTATTTTGGTCTAAAATGGGGAGTCATTGTAGCGACCCAGGAAAATGCCCTATTAGATTTTTGATTGTTATTTCTTTGCATAATCATGGCATCATGCATATTTTTGCATCCCAAAATTATATTTTATTAAACCTTATTTTGTTGCTAAAACTAATCCCTCTCTTTTTATCTCAAATTAAAATATATTTCTTGCTAATTTTTCTGCTCCTAAAATCTATTTGAAAATGGTTTAAAAATAAAACAGAAAATAATAACAGCAAGATGTTTAAATAAAAAAAAAGGGGAAGAACCACCCCAACCGGCCAGGCCAAGTGGCCCAGCCGGCGGCCCAACTCCCGCCCATCTAGCCCACCGAACCCTCTACCCACCGAAACCCTGGCAGCCCACCGTCAGTCACACAGTGGCTAGCACCTCTGGGTATAAAACGTTTTCCTCCTATCCCTGTTTTCTTAAAAGTTTCAGAATAAGTACAATACTTGTCAAAACCATATATTTTAATCCGTAGTTCGGAATAGAAAGTGTTTAACTTTATGAGAAAAATATGATGAATTTGAATATTCAATCCATATACATGTTTGCATCTGGCATCATGTAGTGTCGTGTTAGTAGTATCGCACCTAATAAATAAACGCGGAGTATTTTGGAATTACCGGATAAGAATTCCCCGCTCTGTTTAATATTGAAGTAGCGCACCATGCCATGTCTTGCCATGCTAATCAACAATTAAATTGCGCTGTAGAAAAATGACTCGAACTTAATAATTGTTTGTCCGGGACTCCGGTTCCGATTAATTGGATAAGTTGCATCGCATTATCATTGCCATGTCATGCATATCATCTTGATCATGCTAGATCTTCTTTATTTGTAGTAGTAAGACTTGCATACGTTATGTGTTCCAGCATTTGCTTCTTCCCGGATAGGATCGCGAAGTGGTGTGGTGAGATACGACAAGTTCTCCGAATGCTCCTCGACAAGCTTTAACATGCAAGCATTTCCTAAACTTCTGTCTCTGCAGAAGTCGCTCACCTATTTTATTTTGCCTTCTCTCTTATGCTAGCCTTGAGTTGCGATCTTGTCACGTGTGAAAGTGCATAGAGCCCCCATGTGTGGTTTTGGTAATTAATAACAATCCCTATGGACTAATGGTTGCATTGAGTTATAGGTGTAAGAGTTGTCCATAGGCAATGCTTGAACGATTAGTTGGCGTCAAGGTTGCAATACGAAGAGATGAGGTGCAAGTTCAAGATGAGTCAACTCGAGGAGCTCACATGCTTGTAGCTTCCCATTCATATGTGCTCATGAATATGTGAAGATGCACCGAAGAAGAAGCTCTCCTATAATGGATTATGGGGGAGCAATCCGCAAGACATCAAGCAAGCACAATCAAGAACGGCGTTCCATCCTTGTTGCGGTCAAGATCATCATCATCGAGCTTAAGTGGAATGCGCAAGGTTAAAGGTTTGCTCTCGACAGGGTTTCTTCCTCAACGGTCTCGTGGTTTAGTTGAGAGACCGGTTTATAGGCTAAGTGTCGTTCTATCAAGAGGCTCTCGAGTAAGTAACTCGACCGTGTCATTCGGAGTGCGGTCAAACCTTTGCATCCTTGCATCATCTTGCTTTGTTGTTATTTGTATCTTATCCATGTGGTGTTTTAGAGCTTGTGTTTATTTCCATGACAAGCTCTAGTTCATCGAAAACGGATTTCGCGTATATCACTTGTTGCGTTTACGAGTTGGGTGGTTTTCTCGGTTTCTTGTATTGAGGGGTTGTCCCTCTAAAAATCATGTAAAATCGTCCTCTTTCCAACAAAATTGGTTTCGTCTCATTTGGATTTTCCAATCTCAAGTTATTTGCTTTTCAAGTTTGAGTTTAAAAGAAGAAAATGGAGAGGAGGGAGTAGTGGCCGGAGGTGCAGGCGGTACCACCGGCCTGCCCATGGCCGGAGCCTCCGGGCGTGGTACCGCCCGCGGTACCGGAACTGGCCAAGTGCCACAGATAGTTTCCAGGGTGGTTGGGGGGCTCGGCGGTACCTCGGCCGGTACCCCGGCCGGAGGATCCGGCCTCCCCCCTCCCGGCCCGCAGCTTCCTGGCCTGCCCGGCCACGTGTCCCGCTCCAACTCGCCGCGCCAGATCGACCACGACCGTTTTTTTAACGGGCAGATCTTGGCAGCCCCTTTTTTAAGCATTTTTCTCTCTCTCAAAAAGGCACTTCTTCTTCCTCCTCTCTCTTAAGCTTCTCTCCTCTATTGTTGTTGACCTTTTGAAGCTTGAGATCTTTCTCCCCTTCCCATGATTCTTTGAATCTATTTGAGAGAAAGATTGAGGGGATCTAGATCCACACTTTGACCAAACCAAATCATCTCTTTGTGAGTGAATCTTTGGGATCTAGATCTTAGAGATTTTTGTGTTCTCCTCTTTGTTCTTCCTCTCTTATTCCCCCAATAGCTTTAGTAGCTTTGTTGGAATTTGAGAGTGAAGGATTTGGGCATCTTTGTGGTGTTCTTGCCATTGCATTTTGGTGCATCGGTTTGACTTCTCCGCGGTGATACGTGGAGGTGAAAGTTCGTGAGATATTCACTTCGGGAGCTTGTTCCCGGAGCTTGTTCCTCTTGGGTCTTTGGACCCTAGACGGCTTAGTGGTCTTTGTGGTCTTTGTGGTGTTCTTGGGGACTCCAATTAAGTTGTGGAGATTCTTCAAGAGCAAGGCCTTTGTGGCGTTTTATTGGGAGCCTCCAATTAAGTTGTGGAGATAGCCCCAAGCTTTGTGCGGGTTCGGTGACCACCCTAAGGTTCCATAGTGGATCGAGGACATCCCTTTTGGTGGGAATTCTCGAGGAGAATACGGTGGCCTTCGAGCATTTGGAGTGACTTGTCCTCCACACCGCTCCAACGGAGAGTAGCACTCGCAAGAGTGTGAACTTCGGGATACATCGTTGTCTCCGCGTCACTTCGGTTATTCCTATACCCGAGCTCTTTACTTATGCACTTTACTTTGTGATAGCCATCGTGCTTGAAGTTATATATCTTTCTATCACATAGTTGCTTGAATTGCTTAGCATAAGTCAGTGGTGCACATAGGTGAACCCTAGTTATATAGGTTTTGTGCTTGACAAATTAAACGCTAGTTTTATTCTGCATTTGTTAAGCCATATTCGTAAAAGTTTAAAACCGTCTATTCACACCCCCCCCCCCCTCTAGGCGGCATCCGTGTCCTTTCAACGTGTCCTATCCACTTGTTACCTCAAGCAGCCTATATTGCCTCCACCAACCACCTACAGCTATTTTTTGGTTTCGGGTCTACCTTGCGAGTCGTAGTACATGCTAGTGTTGTTTATATCTCGTTACCGTTACCGCTACCGCTATCTTATCGGGTTATCTGTTAGAAATCATGACACATGGTTTATGGATATATCTGTTAGTAGTTGATTAGCGGAGGCATCGGTGGGTCAGCTAATTGTTTTGTGACGGCTCACTTGTGTTTCCATGAAATCTAGGACCCCGAGTTTT
This sequence comes from Lolium rigidum, assembly GCF_022539505.1. Lineage (NCBI taxonomy): Eukaryota > Viridiplantae > Streptophyta > Magnoliopsida > Poales > Poaceae > Lolium > Lolium rigidum. The sequence continues at coordinate 239,006,234 of NC_061511.1, read as the reverse complement.
TGTTATCTGTTCCGAGACTGAGCGCTCTAACCACACGTGGGTATGTTTATTGGGTCTCCCCTCGACCACTGCCGGAATCTACAGCTTTCTCCAGTGGCCACAACTAGTTTCGTAATGTTTTACCTTCTGTTATTTGCGTGCATGCCAGCTTGTTACTTATTTACTTTGGGAAGCCCCTGGGTGCCTTGTATCCCTCCCTTGTTTCTGGTATGCACGTATAGGTTCGCGGCCTGCGCCTTTATCGCATGCTAAAGCTGGTCATTCGCCCTAGTGTGTGTTTTGACCCTCGGAAGCCTTTCTCGCAAACAGTTAGGTCCGTCTCAGAGATTCGGCCAGACTTCGATTCGGGTTCAACTTGGTTAGGTGGCTTCCTAGACATTGTTGTAGTAAAGGAGAGTGCGAGTTGTGATATCCACCTGTCGCAAGTGGGTTGATCGTGCGTGTGGGCACATTTGGGCACCCCTGCAGGGTTACATCTTATCGATAAACCGTGTCCACGGTTATGGACGACTTGGACCTATATGACTTGACCATAGACAACTTACACCTGTTGCTTCAATCATAATAACTTGTGTAGTAAGTTAGCACAACTCTAATAATAACTGGTTAAAACTTGTCAACCGTGTGAGTGTCTTTGCCAGTACTTTTTTGCGAAGGGGATCGCATCGGCTGGGTTTTGTTTGCAGAGTATAGAACTGTTAGTTTATGCGCTCTCTCACCTTCTCTGTTTAGACGAATGTTGTAGAGTGCCTCTATAGGTTTTTAGTGCTTGCGCGCTGCCGCTTAACCCAACCATATTGCCTATGACGTTCCTCTTGCGTCCTCTAAATCCCCTGCGTACCTCAAGTACAAAGGACGACTGGTTGACGAATGCTTATACGTCTTGAAGTCCTGTTAAGTACGAACCCGTACTTATTGCTGCTTTGGGACATATCCGGGCAGGTATGAAGATCGGTACGAAGAAGAACGACGCTAGCAAGGTTACCCTTCCAGCTTGGCCTGGGCAGGGTTATAGACGCCATCGTTTATCTTCAGGACTCTTAGTCCCATTTGTATCTTGCCCGTACTCGGACATATTTGATCTTCTGTATGATTTGGATCTTATGTTGTATATTTGTATCTTCACTCGTTGGAGTCGTTGTTGTAATATATCTGTTTCTTGTGGACTCTATTGTAATCATGTTGTAATGTTACCGCTCGTGTTAATTCCTCTGGCATCACGTGTGTGATCCTTCGCGCACGTCGTGTCGGAGGGCGTCTCAGAATCGATATCGTGCGGATTTTGGTGGATTCGCTGGGATCCTCATGGTACCGGTTCCGGGGCGTCACAGTCATTTTATCAATGGACAATCTAAGCGGAATTAGCATGGCACTTTGAGAGGTTTATCTTCAGGACTTCTGAGTTGCAATTATGGGAAATAGAAAACTATGAGCGTATAGAAGGGCTCGGAAAGTAATCAGAGTCTGTGTTGGAGCATGGTGAGGTACTTTGTGCTCAGTGCTATTGACTCAAATGAAATTTAAACACAGTCTAGACATCTCACACTTACTATTATGCAGGAGTGTGTAGCTATTTTACTTGGTACTTCTGAATAGTAAAATCATTTTATTTATCTGTATATGTGTAGACTTGAGGGGATTTTTTTAATCCAGAATACAGTAAGAAAAAATAGATCCATAAGGATGCACAATGCATCAGAAAACAAAATGCTTAGCAAAGGTGGTACGGTACATTCTTTATTATTCATTTTAATAACACTATTGCTTAACAAACTGGAGCAGGTTATATTCATGACATAAAAGGTACGAAGCTTACTTCGTGTAAGTCAGACTAGACTCATATGTCCTCAGTGAGTGCAGAAGGTTCGAAAGGTAAAGAAGATCAGAAAGGACAGAACATTTTAGAAACAGTTATGAGCTGGGTCTACAGAAAAGTGAAGCATCAACTTCAGTGCTTGGAGAACAACATCGACTTTGGTGCATGAGGAAATGGAACTAGTTCTGTAGCTTATCATTGGTAGAAGGTTACTGGTACATCTGTTGTATACAATGAGTCCACAGAGAAGCGAAAATTTACGATTAATAAAGACTACAATTTTTTTCAGATTATGATTGATTCATTTTATAGAAAACCTATTTTGCATGAAATGGGTACGCTTGTATCACTCAGAGAGCTAAATATGAATAATTGGTATGTGGAAATACCACCAAAAGTAGCAACGGATAGTAGTAACAAAAAAATCGCACATATTTGTTTTGTTGGTGCGCAACGCTTTTGATTACTGCTTACCAATGCATGTATGACCAATGCACCAGAGCCTAGCAACGGACGAAAACACGAAAACACAACACATCGATTATCTGTTGGTAAATGGCTACAACCGCTTACTGATCTTGGGCATGTCAGCTCTTAAGAAAATGAGTAAATTACATTTTTTACCCCTTAATTTGTCATTTGTGATAGTAATTATCCCATTTAAAAGAAATTCTTCCGGTTTACCCCATTTAGCGACATTTGTGCCAGCTCGTACCCAATTTAGCGAAACTTGTGCCAATTCTTACTCCATTTACACTTAAGCATGGTTCTTCCGGTATTTACATCCAACGGTAGTCCTAAACTCTCTCTTTGATGTCTTGTCTTCTTCTTCCCCACTTCCTGCACGTCATCGGCGCAACAGGAAAGGTCATTGCCGTGAAGGCATGAACCAACGTCACTATGAACCGCGTCTTGCGCTCTCTGACAAGGGACAACCATCCGCGGCGCGGCATATGGCACGGCAGAGTACGTCAATGTCCACGCCAGACGCCAGGTCAATGACGGGTCCTTCTGCTGAACATCAGACAGAGCACGGCGTGCATGGCATCCATGGCGCAGACCTTGACACTGCGGAACATCCACTGCTATTAGTTCCCTGGTCGGCGTCCCAAGGCCGATTGACAGGCTCTTTCGATTACTGCAAGGAAGAGCAGCTATCTGCTGCGCGCAGATGTATAGAGGTAGTTCGGCACTGCGACCTGATGCACATGAGAGGAAGAAGACATTGAACTCGCTGGAAGTACTTAGACAATACGTTTAGATTGAAGTATGACAGTATGAGACTAGATAGCTCTGTAGGTCGTTAGATGCAACTAGCGGGCAGATCAAGTTCATTACTGTACCGGCACAGTAACATCAGTACTGTGGATGATCCGTGCTCGCCGCCAGGAGAGGACGCAATGGAGCTAGGTGAGTACTAGGAAGGGAAAAGCTAGGAATAATATATGTCAGGAAAAAACAAACGCGTGAGATGTGGAAAGATATATTGCTATGACGATTGAATCTCACCAAGTAGAACAGTGTAATAATTTAAATGGGGTAAGAATTGGTACGGATTTCGCTAAATGGGGTAAAGTGAATAACTTTCTACTAAATGGGGTAATCATTGTCACAAATGACAAAATAAGGGGTAAAAAATGGAATTTACTCTAAGAAAATAGGAAAACAACCAGTAGGATGGTATAGGAACTTCCTAGTGTTAACTTATTAAAATTAAAATGGGGAAAATACCGAGATGTATCAAATGCTCTCATCTTCACCTTAATCTTCATAAAACATCCAGCAATGCCATTAAAGCATATGTACACTCTACACAGTTCTAACACATATCACACTGTGCAGCGGAATACTAACTTGGATTTTCCTGAGGAAAGCAGCAGATAGCCAATCAACGGAACAAGACAAAATGTCCAGGCACAATTGATACAGGAAGGAAATAAGCAAATAGCAGTATGCCACTAACTAAGAGAAGAAGATGAAGCACATATGCTGATCAAGGGGCTAGGAAAGGGGAGCTGCGCTAGAAGGATCACGTAACCATCAGCTTGTGTACTACTGCACTTTTCAGTCCACCGGACATAGAAACATTTGGCAGCCAGCAAAGCTTGTGTATTACTAATATTCAATGATACAATGAATAAAGTATCAAACCTAGATTACACAATTGTATATTGTCTGGTATATTAACCTATGCAGAGGAAACACAATTACCATCTACTGTTGTCGCTAGTACTACGGAGCTTACAAAATTTCTGAAGTATTTTCTCTAAAACAAAAAAAAAATGTGATCTGTGGGGCAGGAGATCAATTAGTATTTAACTTTAAATAACTTCCTCTACCGTATCTCTATACCCTATATACTCTACCGCCTCTCTATCTTAGTAAAACATGCTGATAAAATCCCTGAGGGAGACATTCATAAACTGGCGGAAATCCCCCTAAATTCCCAATGTGGGACTACACAACTGGAGTTGCAGCGCATCTTACCAGTAAGTAGCAGCCGGCCGGCGTCCTCTCTGCCTCCGCCGCGAATCCCGCTTCCGCATCAAGCCGTCTTCGCCGGCGTGGTGAACGGCCGAGACGTACCGACACTGACCCCCCGCGCTCCTCCTCCTCCCGCGAGGCCGCCGCTGGTCGCCTCCGAACTCGAACTGATGATATCGCCGGTGAGGAGAGTCGCTATATTTTCTCGGGAGGTCGCGCGGAGGCGGCGGAGACAGCCGCACTCCGGCGTGGTGGAGAAGATGCGGGGAGAGAAAGGGCATGTTTGGTTTAGGGTGTGTTTGGTTTGCGTCCAAGATTGTCACACCAAAATTTTGGCTTGGCAATATTTTGATTGAGCTATTTGTTACCCATAAATTCCGTAACATTGCAGAAATTCGTTTTGGCTCTGGGGTGTAGATGCTCCTGTTTCCAGAACCAATCACGTGCTGCCGTCTGCTCCATTGGTCAGTGTATACAACAACGTATCCCCTTCGTATCTCTCTTTTTGAACAGTGCTTGGGGCCTGTTGGGCAGAGATAATCAATGCTTTGCAGCACCACTTGGTCGAACGGTACATGACAAAGAATCTCTTATGTACATTCATCTTACTAATTTGGACCACCAGTATGCTTATTGCCATTAATTTAGCTGACTCCTCCCAGATCATCTCGGACGCATCCCGTAGCAAAAAAGAAAAATGTTTTCCCACATCAACTTACAGGTTACTATTGTTTTAGGTGGAACTCCTCCCATCATTCAGGCAACTTTGCAAAAACCCATTTCAATATTCCCGAAACATGACACCAGGCAAATGCTCTTTGAAGTGGTTATTTACCCTTCACAAACATGACACCAGCCAAATGCTCTTTGAGGTGGTTATTTACCCCTCACAAACAAACCAAATGCCAAAGTTCAAAAAAAAAAAAACAAACCAAATGCCATGTCATTCAAGTTGGTCTTGTATGTAATGTCGAAAGTTATAGCATACCAAAAGAACTTGTACCCCCTCGTGTAACCCTCCTCGCGTCCGCGCGGTGGCCGCCACGCCGAGCCGGCGCGCCCTTCCTCCCTCCCCTAGCCCTCTTCCGCGTGGTCTCCTCTCCGTCGCCGTCGCCCGGCAGACGACTAGGGAGATCACGCATCAGCGACGTTCGTGGTGGTGATCCGAGATGACTTTTGCCCGCTTGAACGCATCTGCAATTGTTTCCTGTCTACCGGCAAGAGACAACCGCTACCTTCTTCGAACTACTGGATGGCATACGCAATGCATGCCGCAGGTCGCCACACACAGCTACCTCTCCCGATATCATGTCTGAAATTGACTTTTTCTTCGGTGCTGCATCCAACAAACAAGTCGACAAGCTAAGCAGAAGCATTTTTCACCCGGCAAACCCAAGCTCTCCGACAAGCTCGCATGCTCTTATTTCAGTTACTACATACCTTTCTCGACGATGTTTCCTCTTGCTCGACGAAACCTTGTCCACCATGTCCACCGCACCCACTGCTCGAACAACAAGTTTTCAAGTCAATCGGTACTACCCCCGCGCTGAAACACATAGACAACTCTAAATGCGCAGCTCATTTCTGCCACAACTGACCTGCACATGCTTCAGCTCGTGCTTCCGCAACCCAGAACGTGGGGAACAGAGCTCCCACAAACTTCAGCTCCAGCTCCTTCCTTTCGGCTTCAACCTGTCCAAATACTTCTTCTATCTGCGCTGCCGCCCAGCTCTCGCTCACACTCCCATCAAGGCCAGTGCTGTTGAGCCCCCAAACCGCCTTCAACACGGCATCTTTCACCATAGGGAGAACTTCTTCCTCCACCAGCTGATCTTGCTTCTTACCTACATAGGAGACCCATTAGCTCATTTTCTTCATCTTTTTCATCAACTCATAATTCAGATAAGTTTCTTCAACTTACAGTTAAATCCGAAAAAGCCATCGTCGGATCGTGCCCTGATATTAAGGGGTGCCACCTCCGTGCCAAGCCACCGATGTAGTCGAAAGGTTTGGTCTGCAGTTTACAGAAACAAACATAAACATTTTTACTTATCACATAAAATGCTCCAAATTCAGCACCGTCCACGAATCTGCACAACAGCCATTCCATGAAAAATTAAATATGCAGCATGCTTACTGTACCTGGTTCCGTGGTTCAGCCCTATCCATGTCCATCATGTTCAAACGGATTAGTTCCTTAATTTTCTCCAGGCGGTGCACGGCCAACACAGACCCTGCAAAATCAATTTTTTTTCCTTTAGTATCTCATTTCTGGTCCGCCAACCTACAAGCTTAACACGTTTCCTCATGGTCATCACATCGACAAGTTCTCAACCCCCATCTACTGTAAATTGATTCAAAAACCTTTAAGTTGATTCAAAAAAACTGTGCACTCCCATCCAGCAGGTGTTCCAATAACCACACATAAAAACAATAGCTCACCACCCATAATCTAGGGGAGCGACCCACTGTGATGTTAATTCCTGACGCCCTAAAAATCACTGAAAACAGTTTCACTGAATAATTAATTGGCCCGTTACGTCATCGAGATGCAAAGATGTTCCCTACCCACATACTAATTTTCTGCTACCATTATTTTTATACTGAATGTCAGCACTCAACAAAGGTTTCCACGCACCATTTTTTATGGTAATCTCATGTGATCCATGGTGATAATCGGCTACTGATGCAGACTACTCAAGCACCATACTACTGGTCGGCTACACGATGCACTCGAAAAAACAACAGCTGCAATCTGCAAAAAATTGCATACCTCTTCTTCCATCCAGACGACTGAGGATTGTCTAGATTCCGCTGAATCTGCAGCTACTGGTCCATCCACGCCACCAAGCCCGCTTGCAAAATCGCCGACGCTGGTTGCATCTAGGATGTCCCCAAGCACGGTTGCTCCCGCCGGCGCCGGCGCCGGACCCGCGTTGCTACTGACCGAGTCCCCTCCTTGCAAAATCTCCACCGTCGCCTCAGCCGGGAACGCCCCATAAATTGGAAGGCTGCGATTAGGAACATCATAAGAACCACGCCCCCGTAAAAAGCCACTACCCCACACCCAAAAAACATCATAAGAATCACGCGCACCTGCTCACCGGATCCAGTGGGAAATCCATCACTGCGCGCTGTCTCCCACCGGCGACCACGAAAAAGACTAGGCAGTCAGCGGCCGCCGGAGAGAGGATGGGAGCACCAGGGCTGCTCGCCGCCACGCACAGATCGGGCCGGCCGCCGCACAGGAAGAAGAAAACAAGACGAGAGGGGGAATAGTTCTATTCTATATGGATCGGTCGAGACTCGAGAGACTACATCTAATTCAGCACCCCACCCCCTCACACCTGGACCACGGTCCTCCAATGTAAGAAGAAACTGTCCTACTGGTCCAGGTAGGCCACGCCGTCACGCGGCACACGCCCATCCCCGTGCCCGTGGGGCCCATCACATGTACACCTCCCTGTATTCGGCCCGTACCACGATTTTCCGACGAGCGTAACTGCACGCGTATGTCCACCCGCTCGAATCCCAAGACGCGAACGTCCGGTCCAGATAACGGGATCATCTGGACCCGGGTGCCAAAACGCCCCTCCCGTAACATTGGCTAAAAATAAACTAGAGTTAGTAGTGAAGCATTGGTAAATCAAAAAATTGACAACTATTCAAACAAGAATCAACCTTCTAGCTACAACCAAAAAATTGGTAGGATATGCTTTGATAGTAATCCAAACACACCTTTAGAGCTGATGCTAGCCTTGCCAAAAGTAGGCACGCGATCAAGGCTGTTGTTTGGTTGGCTAGCCTAGCTCGGTCAGCTCATATGCAGTTCACCTTTCTGCCAACGAACTGGCGAGGTCTGGGTGGCTAATTACGGGTATGTTTGGTTGTGCCCAATTTTATTCTATTAATATTTTAGCAGTCGGTGGTATTTTTTTGGATCTGTTTGGTTCATTACCCACGTTAGCCCCACTAAAAAAATGGTTGCCTGAATTTTGGTTTATGTTAGGTTTGTTGCCAAAATTTTGGCTGCCAATAGGTGTTTCACAATTTGTCTCATGGAATTTTGCCAAATAATTGGTCAGATCTAGGTGGAGCATTCCTTGACCAAACAATTGGCAAGCCAATTCTTGCCAACATTTGGCAGGGCGAGGTAGGACACAAACCAAACATACCTTTTGTTATTGTTCGGTTGGCTGCCAAAATTTTGGTTTCCTGTGAAATTTTGCCAAATCTTCTCACATTTCCTTCACAAATCTTACCAACTTTTTAGCTAAAATGGAGCTAAGGAATCTCTAACTAATATTTTGGCTGAATAATGGTTGCTAAAATTTTAGTAAGACATGCTATGTCATGAACCAAACATGCCCTGCACCGGGGCTCCTATTCCCCGCCATAAGAGGGCGCGGTGGTCACTCCCACCTAAAGCGCTCCGGTCATGGGTCACGCCGAATGTGGCCCGATAACAGGTAAAGATTTTCTCTTTTCTTCTTCTTGCTATTAAGATTTCAAATCCTGTTTAAATTTGAAAAATGATTAAATCTGGAAAATTCAAACATGAAAATAGTTTAGATTAAAAATGTTGAATTTTATAAAATGTTGGGATCGGAAAAAGTTAAAACTTGAAAGTTCAACCCTGAAGAATGTTCAAAATTGAAAAAAAAATCAGAATTGAAGATTATTCAAAACTAAAAAATGTTCAAAATTTTAAAAAATAAAAAACTCAAATCATGAAAAAAATAAAAATTGAAAGTGTTCAAACTTGAAAAATGTTCAAAGTTGAAAAAAAAATTGAAAAAGTTCAAATAAAACTCAAATCTTGAAAAGGTTCAAACATAAAAAAAGCTCAAAATTAAAAAATGTTCAATATTTCAAAGAGTTCAAAAGAACTGATGGGATAACTGGAAAACCCAGCTGAAAAAACAAATAAAACTAAAAAAAACTAAAAAATCTACTGAAACCGAAAAAACCACATGCAGCCCCACGCTAATGAGCCTGGCTCAACCTTCGCCTCAGGCAACCCCGATTATCAGGGTTGTAGTGAGCGGTGAATAGGTCTGGGCTATTGCTCCGTCAAAATTTAGTTGGGTCGATTGGGAAATGAACCAAACGTCCGATCTTACCTATTTTGGACATCAAAAGTCAGTTTTGGTCCTTTTGCATGGCTTCAGACACGAAAATAGTACTTCCTCCGTCCTAGAGTGTAAGTCACAATCCTCTAATATCTTGGCCCAAGGCGTAACGTGATTGGGGCAGAAATTGTGACTAGTTAGGTCGGACTGTGATGTTTCGTAACTGCAACCGCCAATAAAAATAGCCCCATAATTATTGCATGCATGGTGGAGTGAGTCTCCCCCATGGCTGCATGTAGAAGAGAGGAAGGTGCGGGCTGCATGCATGCGCTAATTAACTCCAATTAATGCAAAATTGTGTCTTATTTTACAACCTGAAAATGGGAATGTGACTTACATTCTAGGACGGAGGGAGTAGTTCGTTGAGGAAGAAGATATAAGGACATGGGGTGGGACCCACCTTCGTTGAGTGGGATCTGAGTAGCTAAAGGAAAGATAGACCCGTTAGTAGCGGCCCGGTAGTTGACATGCTCCATCAGGATGACGCTAGCACCGATATCATCGAAGAAAACATAAGCGTTTTTATTAGAAGTTTACATTTGTAAGTCATCAATTTGCGCTAAAATAGTTGTCGGACTACTAATCCAGGCAAGAGATATATGATTTTAATTCAAGTGACCAAAAGTGTAGCATAGCTAGCTGCACGATGGTAGTAAAGGATGTACATACTTGGCTACTTCACCGGTTCATGTGCATGATAAGTAATCCACTTTTCATAATTTTCTGACATGGTTTGTTCACTAGTAATAATATACTATACAATCAAATGGAAGAAATAATAGTTTGGGCTTTGTCGAGCCATATGCATGGACGTATGGTCACTATCATTGGAACAGCAAACCGTGATGTGACATGATTGCACTTACCATAGTACTAACAAATCAAATAAAATCTCTATCATAATTTCTTACCAAATACCCATGAAATCGTTGGTGGATATAGCTCAATACACTACTAGTCCCGTGGACTACTAGTAAATTGCACGGTAAAAGACCTCTTGTATAAAACACATCTGCTCTGTGCCCTCTCCAGCACAGCTCCGATCCATCTCCAAACTAAAAGGAAGCATCTTAACCGGTTTGTCCACCTATAGGCTATAGTTCCTTTAACTTGGAAAGTGTAATGGGGTGGAGAGTGGTGATAGATTAAGGGGCATACAATTCATCGAGTGACATCGATCCACGGTTCAGTTGCGATGTTCTGAGACTGGGATGCATCGAGAATTTTCGTTGGAGTGCAACTGAGACTATGCGCGTATTTGTACCTTTCGAACGTGAGCTAGCACATTCATGTCAGGTGTGTGAGAATGTTCATGAGACGGCAACTAGCCAACGACGGCCTGTGAGGGCAGGAATTTCATTCCGCGTTCATAGTTTGGGTCAGTCTATGCATTAAGCACAAGCAAGTGCGAGTATCTTTCCCTATGCCACGGCGATCCACGGTAGCCGCATTGCTCCTTTTCGTTGGGCGAAGGTTTGGCAGGCTGATTGCTTCATCTGGCGCATGGTTGTTGGCTACAGCCGAGCAAGACCGCACTGGTCGTATTGTACTCGTTGTCTCGTTTGTACAGTGTCATGGGCCCTACCGTCGCTCCTCACCCATGGATCCGCTTGCCTGTCTGGTTTTAGATCAATAAACAGGTCTGGTAGAGCAGTATTGTTCTACGCATGTACAGGTACATATATGTCTTGCTCTCTTCTACTCGGATATTAGAACAGCGCTGCCGCAGGATCTTTTACCCGCTGCCATTTTGTACGCGGATTTGATTGAGGTGTGTTGGTTTCTTCTTAGGGATTTCTTGTTATGTTCTTTGTGTGCTGATTTTTTTCTCGTTCGCAGGAAGTTGTTCGTTTCACCGCCCTAGATCACTGCTCGACGCTCATTCGTCTGTGATTTGTCGGGTATGGTTCTTCCTTGCCTTTATTTGTTCGACATGCGAAGGAGGGAAAAAACCGACTGAATGTTTCCTATCACTTTGCATCCACTTTTAGCAACTTGGTGTGCAGATTATCTAGGATGGGACTCCCAGGCCACATTGGTAATGGTAATGAATGGCTCAAAAGGGCTGATATGAACTTCATCGTGCATGCCGCAGACAGACGGGAGGAGATTTGGGTTGTTGGGACGCCGCGAATTCCCGAACCACCGATGACCTTCGTACGTCTAAATTGCATATTTTCTGGAGTCTCAGGCGAGAAGAACGGAAAAACTTGGTCCATCACGGAAGAAAAAAAAGTCCATTGCAGACACCCTAGTAAACACAAGGAGGATACCGTCGCTAAGACGCTAACCCTCTCTCTTCCACGTCCTCTAATTTCCTACAGCCGGCTGACTTGATACCAGTGAACATGCCATGCCCTTAGCTGTAGGCTTTCATGCATGTGTGCACATGGTTGAGATACGGTGGTGCACTTTACTGACGATTGGATATTCTGACAACTGACATCCCAGATGATAACAAGTGGAAAACAAAAGGATCGGTTCAGAAATGGGATTTCCCACTAAGATCTAGGGTATTTCACTAATAAGCCTGATAAAGAAAAGATGAATGGAACTCCAAACTCAAACTCACTGCCATCGCCAAATGTACAAAGTCTTAATGATTCATCCAATAAAATAACCAATCCCTTCTTAATTATATTGGTACGAGAAGTCGAGAACTCTAGAGCGCCTGTTGTGCATGATTATAGATTTTTTGCATTCTTAATATACTGACCCGAGAACCAAGTGAATCTGTCAAACTTTTAGGAAAGAGATCCATCTCAAAAATCATGGAACAACATGAGAGAGTCATCATGTCTAATGAGTGCTTGGATCAAAATGTCCCTTCTTCTTTCCAGCAGCTTTATTTTATCCTTTTGTTTTCGAGTGCACTCTATTTTATCCTTTGGACCCTGAGCCTGCAATATTTTTTGAAGCAATTCATGAGGTGAGGTTGCACAGTGCACACATCAGTGCAAGTAAAACACGCTTCAAGAAACCAAGCTAAATTTTAAGATGGCAAAGGTTAATTTAATAAGATGGCACGATGCTAGACTTTGTGTAAATAGCAACTATGCCCTGCTCCGGCAAAATCCCATATTGCTGACAGCCCTTATTCAACTACGAAGATCTTAATTGCATACTTTGTCTCGCCAATTGCTTATTCCATTTATTAACTTAATAGTTGTTTCTGAGGACGGTTTTATATATTGGAACACAGGAAATTATTGGCTCTTAATTAAATTATAAGACCCGTTATCATCCTGGCCTGCAGTTGGGATGAAGTAATGGAAGGCACATCCTGGTCCAACTAAAACAAGCCTACGAGGATATGAACATATGATTTAGTATTGAAACATGTGTACTGATACGATAGGGTGTACAATACATTATATAGCGATTATGAATCATGATCCACATATTGGGCATATATCAACCCTGAAGTGGATCATAAATTTAAGATAACTAAAACAAATAAAGATTGTGTAGTTTAGACAATCACAGCTTACAGCAAAAAACTGCAATGTTGAAAGATGATCAGAAGATAACCTCGAGTAGAAGTTCAACAATGTGGTTTACCACCTGGCGTAAGTTAAAAGCAGCATGATAGAGAATATCGATGAACTGTTCACGAAATGTATTTTTCGCTCTCCATACAAAAAACTGTGCATACCCTGTTCCTGGCGCGGAAGTGATTTTCTGTAAACATAATACAATTATTGTAAACAGAAGCACAAAAAGGGGCACTTTTTTGCCTCTTATGAACTTACCATATAGCAGTACACTATGTATGTAAATATTTCCACAATTTACTGAAGAAATGTAGTAGTTCAAGAACTGTTCCAGGGATTTAATTCGTCGGAGTGATCAGTGGACAATTCTTAGATTAGTTTGGCACTGGGGTAGCAGAAGTATTGTGAAAGTACTGAACTGTTGCTCCAGGAAAGCAACTGAAACTTAAAATTTTCTGTCGAAAAATTGTGTCTCCATTTAGTAATATTATTACCGTAAACTAAGTTTGATGATAGCGTAGTAATTGGTGACATTTTGGGAGCAAAAATCTTGTTCAGTAAAATAGAAGCACAAAAAACATTAGTAGCAGATGCATCCAACTTGCTGCTTCAGGCCATTTTATACAGTGGTAGTGTAATAGAATCACTTCCACATATATTACTATCGATAGTTGGTTCTCTCGATAGGCCACTTGTCACTGCTAGTATACCACATGTAGTCCCAACTATTCTAATGCAACATTAAGCTAGTGAAACTTATGGTGAATAAAGTTCTACACATTTCGGCTCTTACAAATTACAGCACTACAAATATTTGAATAGTGTTCAAGCACCATTCACAGAATAAGCAGCAGTTCCTCTAGAACATATAATTGGATATACTTTGCGCTTATATACTTCACGGGTCATGCAGATTTTATGAAACTTACTCTTGTACCAACTATTCTGATCAAGTTTGTGCTTAGTTTTAAGCTGTTTCGAAGCTCAGAAGCCTTCTTAAGTTGCATTAATGATTGCATATTTATGGACATTTATGCTGAAATTAATGCAATATATCATACTGCATTTGTAGGGTCAATAAGGGCCTCTGGTCACAATTAATCGACGCAGCTAACTGCCTAAGACATGCATACGGAAGCCTTCCTCAGCGTCGATTAAATCCGACCGGAGGAAGTAGTAAACTAGTAGACCATCAAAGAAGTAAAGTTATCTTCTGGAGAAATGGCACAACGAACATCCAAATCAACGAGGTTTTCCATCCTCTCTGCCCAAGATATGCTACTATTCTGATGAACTTATGAGACAGACCTCTGAATCCGCGTAGTCATCCTTCCATAGCTTGTACAAAGTTGAATGAACAATCTGTTTGTCAAGAATTGTTGTATCAATAATCTGCACATTTGCAATCAATGTTAGTCTTGTGTACTGCAATTTGCAACAGGAAAACATGTTGTCAAGTAAACAATCATAAAACATGAACATATCAGCACATAACAGAAGCTTACTTAACACATAGTTTGAGAACAATAACAGGGCATAGTTCTGAAATTTCATCAATCTACAAGAGTACTTACTCGATCTGTTTCAACTGGACAACCTTGCGTGACCAACAGCCTAAAGATTGTAAAGGCTTCTTGCCCATATTTCTTTTTCACAAGCGACTCTATCTACAATGCATGAACAGAAGACATGTGCACGTCAGTTTAGTTGCTAAGTAAATGGATAAAGGAGTGCCTTTTAACTCAAATAAATATTAACAGTACCACAACACTGTACCTCCTCATTTCTGCAAGCTTCAACCATTTTGCGCAAATCTACAAAAGATAGCAGCACTGTCATGAAAATCTTACAATGAACTTATGATGTTCACTCAAGTCTGACATACTAAATTCGAACATCAAGTGTTTATGAATCTTACAAAAAGAACATATGATGATCACTGTAAAAGAGGGCTGGCATACAAAATTTGTATGCCGCATTTATTACTCCCTCCGCCCCAAAATGTAAGGCAACACTTTATTTTGCAAGGTTCTCTGATACGCGACTTTGAGCACTAATATATATACCAAATTATATAGATTGAGAATGTATAAATGGTATTGTTGCATTATTCTTGCAAAGTTCTTTCCTTTCATATATCTTTGGACTAATTTTGTGGACATAGTACAAGTACAAATCATAGTCAAAGGTGTACGTTTTTGACCAGCGAAAATATAGTGCACCTTATATTTTGAGTAGAACAAGACTAGTCAGTTGGAGAGTAGGTTTCTACAACATAATTTCAAGTACTGCTTTATATCCTTTTTTCATGCTTTATCTGAATACTGTATTATCACTACGTGGAGCATAATTACACAAAATAGCAGGCCATGAGCCAGTAACAGAAACCTAACAGTAACCAGGCTCAAACTAATTATGAAAACATTGCAAAATGTCAACGTTAACTATGATTACTTTTCATGCACAGATCAATCAACTGGTCTCCTTATCTTGGAAAAGTGCAAGTGTGGACAGGTCCACATAATCGTATCTACAAAGCAAAAAACATAACTGATACATTAAGCTACCACAGTTTAGTCTAGAACTGGAGTGGACCAGAAGGATTTTCCTTGTGGTAGCAATCACCTAGTGGCAAGGTTTGACTTACAAACCCCATAGCACGCAGATCATTTTTGTGAGAGCTAGAACTAGACTTGATGCCAAGCACTTTACCAAAAGAACTTTGATGTATCGGACTTGTGCACAGTAAAAATATCAATAGAGCATTTCATATAAATCCTACCAAAAGTAAATGCTTCCGGATCATCAGTGGAAGTTGTACACTGCAAATCCTCTAGAACTCTTGTGATCTGATCAAGTGTCATTGCTGCACCTCCTTCCTTTTGTCCTACTCTCTCCAAAATACCATTTCTTGATGATGTCACTGAAAAAAGGGAACTCACTTGTTATGTTTATCGAAAATAATTCGCATGCAAGTGCTCGCGAGGATAGACTTCTCGGTCGTCTAATTTACATATGTTTTGTATAAGTGATTTATTTGCACAGATAACTATAGTCAAACTGAAACCATGTAGCTTCAGTAAGAATGTGTCATGGTAGTTTGGTACTTCCGCAATTTGGTTACTTGCCTACTTGGTATCTAGGGAGGCATTGCGCTGGTAGTGTCTCTGCCAAAAGAAAATGTTGTGCAACTACCGAAATAAGGTATACTAGATTTGTTTTATCCTCTTATGACTCTTTTTTACCTCTTGTTTTTTCCTGCAAATGAAACTAAAACAAATCCCAGAACAGGGGAGCTTCAAGAAATAAGCATATGCCAGCACAGGACTAAACTAGAATGTGGTATTCTCCCTTATCTGGCTGATTCAAAAACATGACGAAGCTACACATTAAAATAAATACTCCCCTCGGTCTATAATAAAGCTCTGACACTTATTATGAATCGAAGGGAGTAGCTAAAACAGAGACTAGCTTTTTTTATTAATACTAATAAAATTCAAAACAGGAATTTAGGCAACAAAAAGTTGTGTTCATAAAAAAAATGAGAGGGTGAAGCCATAAAATAAAATTGCAGTGTTTCTGGATCAACTATTGAAAGGATATTCAAGCTAGATAATGGGTACTACCAGAGTTGGTATCCGTATCAGCTAAGTTAGCCTCGAAAAATGACTCCCAGATAGGATGTGTGCCAACCTTCAGCCTTGGTTTCTTTCGGTCTGCACAGAACTGCAATACAAGAAAAATAAGTAGGCATTAACAAAGTTGAATTATATGCTTCCTTCAGATACAAAAATAAAAATATATTTAAAACAAGAACTTCCTCACTCCTTTTGCATGCGCTTGTGTGTGTGAGGGGGTGGGGGAGGGGCATAGGAGATGCTGTTACGTGAATAATTTCTCCATTGACTGACCTTACTGGTTACAAAATACAGATGATAGGAAACACTTACGGAATTTGTTATGTGCGTTTGAAGCCAGTCAAATAGATAATAGAGAAGCTACTGTCAACCACTTCAAGCCTAAAGAAATCCTAGCATCAAACTCTTGAGTTTTTTTTCGAGGATAGGTGTATCAATCACATAGAAGAGAGCTAAAGAAGGCTAAGTTCATGCTGCCAACATGGGGTGGCAGCTCCCCATCCAATGTCTACTCTCCTAACTGCCACAGTAAATCTATCGGTTCCGGAAAGGAGAAGGTGGTGCCATGGAACAACTTTGCCAAGCCCCACCTATCGTATTCCTCCTTGATCTTCTCTCTAATGACCGTCGGTGACGCTAACGCGTCGTTGAAGACCACATCATTCCTATGCCTCCAGGTGTATCCCGTCGATGCTCCTTAGGAAAAGAGCGAGACAACCACCAGTTCACCAACTCTGTGTCTCCATCTGGGAGCTAGTCACCCTTGTCCAGAGCACCCAGGACCTAACCTGCCGAGCCACGACGCATCCCAAAAGAAGGTGCCTCAGGGTCTCCACAAAGTGGGCAAGCCGCCGGACAAGGCAGACCCTAACGCTGCAACCTGTGCGCCGTCCAGCGGTTCTTCGAGGCCAAGCACGCGAAGAACTTACAGCTGTAGGGTGCCCGAGAGCGCCATAACTCGTCGGTGATGGCTGCCTTCATCAAGCCTGCAAAGAAAGCCACATACGCTGACTTGGATGAGTAGCGACCATCACCAGACCACCGCCACACTAGCACATCCTCACGCTCTGGGAAAAGAGCGATACCACTCAACCTGTGCCACAGCTAGAAGAACTAAGCTAGGGCATCCTCTCCCATGTCGGGCCTACAATCCCTTAGCCATTGTCCAGATAGACCCTCTAACTGAGCATGCATTTGCCCTCCTCTTGAGACCATCTTGACCACGTTCGGGGCGATATCCACCACTGTCTCCATTGAGTCACCAGTTCTTCCAGAAGCGAGCTCGGTCGCCAACCACAAAGCTTGTGGTCAAGTGAAAGATCGCCGTGCAGGGACCAGGCAGCTGAATGTCAAACTCTGCCCAGGATTTGACCAGGTCCACCTCCTAGAGCCATGCCAAGCAGCAACAGAGGGGAAGGTTGAGGAGCCGGAGGTTTGGGATCCCAAGGCCACCGAAGCAATTTGGGGAGGCGACCTGGTCCCAAGCCACCAAGCAGTGCCCACCGTTTACCTCCTGCCGGCCCTTCCACATGATGTCCAGTGACATCATCGCATGGGGTATCACGCAAAGAGTGGTTTGGACCAGAACAGTCTTCCCTCCACGGTTGAGAAGTTTCGCACACTAGGGCTGCAACCAACTGGCCGCACTGTCCACCATGGGCTGCAACTGAGCGGCCATCACCTTTCTAGACCAACGGGGAGCCCAAGGTATTTGAAAGGGAAAGAGGCCACCTCGCAGCCCAGAATCGAGCGCGCCAACTCCACTTGCTCAGGATGGCAGCGGATCAGGTGGAGGGAGCACTTCGTCATTCGTGCGCAAACCTGACGCCACACCAAAGTCCTCCCCAATGGGGCACAGGCCAACAGGTCCAGCTTCGTCGGGCAGAAAAAGGTAACCACACCATCGACATACATCAAGGTAGAATGCCGGAAATCACTCGCAGCCAGCTTGGACAGCAGCCCGTCTGCCGCCGCCCTCTCAAACAACATACGGAGGATGTCCATCACCGTGACACCGTGTCAAGCAGCAACGGGAGAGGGGGTCACCCTGCCGCAGCCCACGCCTGTTGAAGATGAGCTCGCCAGCTGCACCGTTGACCACCACACGCGTGGATGGGGTACAAAGAAGACCGCATATCATGGTGAGCCACATATTAGAACCTCAAGGAGGAAGGCCCAATGCACTTTGTCGAAGGCCTTGGTGATGTCCAACTTAAACAAGATGGCATCCCTCTTGAGCGCGTGTAGCTTCCGTGCCGTATAGTGAAGAAGCTGGAAGTTATCATGAAGACAACGGCCACGGATGAAAGCGCTCTGATGGGGTCCCACAATCTCCGCCATGCGGGGGGCGAGGCCCAGAGTGCACCCTAGCCACGAGCTTAGCCACACTATGAATCAAACAGATGGGGCGTAAGTCTCTCACTTCCACCGCATCAGCATGCTTGGCCAGAAGGGTGACCACGGCCTGATTGGCCGCATGTAAGCCCCGACAGTCACCACTCCACAAATCCTGGAAAACTTCCATGATGTCCCCCTTGATGATATGCCAACAAGCCACGTAGAACCTGCCGGAGAAGCTGTGAGGACCCGGACGGCGCCTTATCCGGCTCTTGGGAGCAGATGACCCCCCCCCCCCCCCCCTTCCACTACCTCTAGGAAACCATCCACCTTAGGCCAGTCAGCCTCAAAGCGAAAGCGACGTCCCGTCCTCATCTCAGCCGCCTGAATGAGGAGCAAAGGGCAGCAAATGGTAGTGGTCCGAGGTAGAGGAACTCATTGCCAAGAGAAAAGATGAAGGAAATTCCAGCCGTGGAGAAGATTCGATCTAGCCGCTTCATGGTTGCCCACTCCCGCTCATTAGACCATGTGTAGAGATGACAATTAAGATAGAGGTCCTTGATATCTAACTCCGAGAGCAGGCGCCGGAACTTTCTCATCATACGCCTATTAGGGGTTGGCGTTGCTCTTGTCCACCGCATCTACAATGAGGCTGAAGTCACCCGCAACAGCCCACGGCCCCGGGTGAAGGTCCCTAACGTCCTTGATCTCTAGGAGGAAAAGACACTTATCCGCATCAGATTGCGGGCCATAGATGCCAGTGAACCACCACCCAGACGACCCAGTAATGGTGTTGTTGGAGTAGTGAGGGTTGGAAATAGCCACCACCGTAGACCTCCAAACAAGAAGAATATCCCCACAGGTGTCATCAGCAAGGAGGAAGAAGAAATCATCAAAATCTTTGCTCAGGCACCGATCCACAGCGGTACGAGACACCACCTGCAATTTAGTCACTCCCGCCCGAGAGAAGAACCACTTGATAGCTAGAATCACAACGTGCCAAAGAGTTTAGGCTACGCACATTCCACACCAACAAAGAGAAGAAGTGTGACATGATTAGGAGAACCAACAACAAAGGGAGAAAGCTACAACTATCAGACCACGATATCCACGTCTCCATCGCCGGCCCACGGGAGGACATCCGGCAATCAGCCAAAGAGCATCAAACAGGCAGACAAGTCCTCCGCCTACATGGGCATCTCCTTGAAGTAGCGCAGGTATGACGCCAAGGCATCCTAACCGATCACCTCCCCCTCGCGCGCAATCCCAAGCTGAAGCATGAGAGTGCCCCCTGGCGCAAAGCGACCCGCCACCCACGAGCTGCAGCGCACCATTGAGGGGCATGTCCTCTTCTTCCTCGGCTTCCTGTGGGCAGGTCACGGAAGCAAGCAGAGCAGCCTTCTTCAGCCTGCAACGCTCGCGGAAGGACGCGAGGTCGAAGTCAAAGTGGAACTTTTTTTTTTCTCGAACACATACCAAAGAGTGTCTTTGTATATTAAAATAAAACCGCAAACAAAGTACCATGGCTCGAGAAAACTCCTAGAGATTCCAATCCTTCAAAATTCATATGAAAATCGTTTGAATCAAAGACGCACCTTCTTCTTTAGACGGAATATAAATTTCTCAAAATTTATCCGCCAAAGTACTTCATTCTCTGCACTTGTTGAGTTGCGCTCTTCATCTACCTCAAAGGCTCCGTATTTCCGCTGATGAAATTACGACAAATAGAGAGTTACATGATGCTAAAAGTAGCACATTGCATATCTTTGATTATTTCCCAGTGAATACTTTTAGGCGCAAAGTTACAAAAATTATCAGAAAACGCATTATTAGCCATTAACATAGAATCTACATATGCCAAAAAAAAATCCAGGTTTAACAACAGGATTGCTGAAACAACTAACACTAAATATTTTCCGTAAAAGCATGAGTCACCACAGAAATGGCGATGGCAATAAGTAAAAAAGACTAAAACACCTTAGCACCACGAACAGCGTTTCGAGGACAATCATTTGCATTTGATGCATCTTCCATGCTGTATGGGATCGCAGAAAATCTTTCTGGTTCAGAAAGTGTTGCAGTATTGACAATTTTCTGCTCAAGTGAAATAACCTCCTCGACGGTCTGTAAAAAAGATAAATTTGTCAGTCCATGTAACCAAAAATCGTCTACACAATATATCAACAGAAAAAATAGAGTAAAACAATAAAGAATCAAGTTTTTGGTAGTAGTAAACAAGTTGTCGCGTAGTCAATATATAGATTATGACTGATGAGTTAAGGGTAAGATGTATTTCATCAACAGCCTGACAAACAAATATCTGAAACTCCATAACCACTTAGCTAGCTAAGATGTCTAATTACCAGACCAAAGTAATAAACTACCAAGTCTAGTCAACTTCTACCAATCTATGTATACATTATCTGCTGATTAATTTCCAAAGGAAAACCATAAATAAGTAGAAAACAGGCTTTTTATGTAACCAGGAAACTCCATAAGATGGAATCGCTTTACACACTTTTTGTACTCTTCTCCTCGCAGGTGTAGGCTGTTCGTCTAGATCAAAAGAAGGTTCAGGTTTTGGGCAACGCTCCACATAACGTGCATACACAAGTTTGTTGAAGTTCAAACGTATTTCTTCCCTTTCTGGTCTGGTGGTGCCTGAAACATGGTAAAGATCCATTGTCAGGGAAACACTATTAGTCAGGATCCCAGAAAATATCAAAGATTATGCAAGAGAAGGAATAAGAACACCACAATAAAAAATACACATAAGATGATTGCATAATAATTTCAATATATAATTAAAAAATACATACGTTCTGGTACTTTAGAGATTGTGCATTCCACAAGTTGGTCAAATGTTAGCCGGCCATTCTGAAGCAATCCCTCGATAAGAACTTCTGACTGCAACACACATAAGCTCCATGGATAAGGTCATAAACTGTGAAAAGGAAATGAATACTGAATGATTGTAGTCATGATGTTAAAACAAACTTAACTTTTATATGATTGATTATGACCCTGGAAAGGATGGCATATTTGTAGCAAAAACAGCACCAGGACTATTAGAATGTAAGCTCAGACCAGGAATATTGTTTCTCATATCAGCCACCAGTCTATCACAAAACAATACTACCAGCATACTTGCTAAGCACTGAGAAAAACCGATCAAATCAAGGGCTTGCATAGGGAACAAATCTTTCATTTTTGAAGAAGCCAATAAACACTATTGTAAGCTCAGACCAGGTATATTATTTCTCAGTTTCTCATTGTCAAGACATGTTAGTATTCTTTAGTGTGATAGTACTCAGAGATATCTAATTTCCCACGTCATCACATATATCTAATTTTTGAAGAAGCCAATAAACACTATTGTAAGCTCAGTCAAGGTCAAGATGCATTTAGCAATGAGGATCACAATGCATGATTTCACACATGGAGAAAATCTACAATACGTTCTGCTCCACATTGATTTTAGCATGCAGAGAATTATGAAGTCTGTTTGGATCAACCCCGATTTACAGCATGCAAGTGTACTAAAACATGGACCAAAATCAAACCGGAGTAAGGACCTCTGGGATGTCCGCACGGATGACAGAGAGGAACTTTGCAAAGCGCAGCCGATGCAGGACGTTGTCGAAGATGGCCAAGTAGAGCGTCACTGCCCTACGGCCGGCCCCTAGAACAGCAAGAACAATGGAGTCAGGGTCACGGACTAACAGGGCATCGAATCCGATCATACAACCGAGGGATTTGCGTACGGGCTTGCCATTGGGGGATGAGAAGGCCTGGACGCAATTGTGCTGGATGAGGACGAGGAGAGAGTTCTTCAAGTGGTTCCGCGGGAGCTTGAGGCGGCGCGCAATCTCCGGCAGCTGCAGCGCTCCGTGGCGGAGGAGGCATTCGCACACCTTCTGCGAGAGGGAGATCGGGCGTAAGGAGTTAGGAGTGAGGGCATCACGCGAGCGGGTGTAGGCAGGAAAATGGCGGGGGGGAGGAGGTGGAGAGGGGACTTACAGCTACGAGGGGCCCGAAGTGATCGGAGATGAGGCCGGCGGCGAGGAGGATGCCGTGCTGCGACACCATGGTCGCCGGCGGCGAGGGGGATGCGGGTTGCGACGGTGGCCTCGGCGCGCGATGGCGGAGACACGTGTGAAGGGAGTCGCCGGTTCTGCTCGCAACGAACAAAGTGCCGGCGGGGTAAACTGCGGGATCGAGAGCAGTGGAGGTCGCGTCTGCCGTCAGGGAAGGGTTGATCTCGACTTCGCCGGCCTTGCGTCGCGGCAGGAGAAGTTGCGAGGGCCGGCGGCCGAGCAGCGAGCGGCGACGGCAGGGGCGCGGCGGCTGGGAGGTTTGGAGGTCGACTTTGGGCGTCCGAGCAATGTCGAGAACGCGATGCCGTGGGTGGGCCTTGAACAATTCACGGCCCAATCAGCATGGGCCAGGCCAGCTAATAGAGCCCAGGCAGCAAATAGCCCTATCCAAGCCATTATTTCAATA
>NC_061511.1:238945229-238982730 GCF_022539505.1 Lolium rigidum | reverse complement strand
CCGCATAGCGAGCGGTCCCGTGCGGCGGGCGTGGAAAAGTGCATCACGCCCCTTAGTGCCCGGTGCCTTATCCCCTCTCGACCGTTCCTCCACCACAAACCCATCTCTCTGTGAGGATGAAGCCGGAAAGGAAAGATGAGACGAGACCTCCACCATGAGCACAGCGGAGAAGGCCTCCACGGCCAAGCACGGCGGGGCAGGCCGCGGCGGCGTTTGAGCACGGCTGGGGAGGCCGCTGCGATCTAGTGCGCATCAGCGGCGAAGACCTCCGCGGCCAACAACGGCGGGGAAGGCCGCCACGGCCGAGCACGGCGGGGGAGGCCGCCGCGGCTGAGCGTGCAACAGCGCGGAGGCAGCCGTGAGAGCATGCACGAGGAGGCGGCTGATTCCCGAGGTTTCCGTCTCGTTCCGCCGCGGAGCATGAATGCGGGGTGGTTGCTGTCGTTGAGCACCGAGTGGAGATGCAGCGCCATTAGTGATAATTACTCCGGTTGCCAGATTCATTAGGTCCAGTTGCCATGTTTTAGCAATTCCCAGATTAATTAGCAGTAATGTCCCGATTAATTAGCAGTAACTTACCTATTTCGTTAGCGTTAATTGCCCGATTAATTTCGTCTAATTGCCAAATTAGCAATTGCCATACTCCCTCCGTCCCAGTTCGCAAGGCAAAGTTTTCAAATATCTTGGCCCAAGATGAATTCTCATTGGCTCTAAATTTGCACGTTAAAACATGCAAAAACTTTGCCTTTCACATGCATGGAGTACTAGTGCACGGTAGTTTCACATGCATGGAGTACTAGTACATGGTGGGAGATGAAAAGAGGAGTGTTTGCATGCAAAAAATGAATTAGTTTACTCCCACATTAAATGCAAAATGTGCCTAGGAGGTGAGGGATTTTGGGACAAATATTTTTTGGGAATTTGCCTTGCGAACTGGGACGGAGGGAGTATTAATTAGTCCTAGTTTCCTAATTAATCAGGAGTACTACGTACTTGTCAAGTGAAACGAAGCTAATAGTTAGAGCACGCGATTTTTGGAACCGTACATACATGATTCCTCATGCTTAGTCCACTCGATGGCCATTTCTTTTCCGCCCGAAATTACGGGTTGAATGACGTGAGACAGCTGAGGTTTCGGATGTGAGCG
The DNA here is from genome assembly GCF_022539505.1 of Lolium rigidum. NCBI lineage: Eukaryota > Viridiplantae > Streptophyta > Magnoliopsida > Poales > Poaceae > Lolium > Lolium rigidum. Next base: position 238,981,583 of record NC_061511.1, on the reverse strand, counting down.
TGGTCGTCTTGGTTTCACGTTTTTATATTGCGAGCGTCCATACGACCCTACATAACTGCAGCCACAAGTGAACGACCAACCAAAAAAAAAAAAATTGCACCAGCGCGCATAACCCAGCCTGGCAAGCCGCCGCACGAAAGACCCATCTTGCGGCGCCGCCGCGTAGTCTTTCCCTTCAATATTTCCTGAAAAACAAAAGTATCAAAGAAGAAGGGCCGCCGCCGGCCACCGCATCGTCGCCTCCGGCCGCCGCGTCGTCGCCTCCTGCTGCCCTCCGTAAGTTCCGCGCTGTTTCCTCTCCCTGCATCCTCACATGAAAGCTAGCCTCCCTTCCTCTATCCATGTATCCTCTGTTTGGTACTCCGTCGTGCGATTCCCCTCGCGAGTCGTGAGAATAGAGCCCCGTTGCTGGGGTTGGATTCTCGCCTGGGTGCAACGTAAGTACTCTGGTATAGCCTATAGGTAGTACTGGTTGATCGAAGTAGGTTTTGCGAAGAGCAACCGTGCGCCTCCCTCAGCCAGTGTTGGCTAGAACCCTAGCATGAACGGCTCTACTTTCGTTTTGTTTGGTGGGGATGCATAACAAACACGCGTCCGTGCCCCGCAAAATGACCTGCAGATAGAGATTAATTACTTCATATCGGACATTGCAAGAGCCTCACTAGTCGATTTTCAATTCATATGTATTATCTTGTCCTGATCATAAGTAAGAAACTGAAACCAACTCGAATCAAATTCCCTTGTTTCTACATGTGTATAACAAATTAACTAGTGTTCCAGGCATACTTTTCACCTCTGAAAAATAACGAGTGCTAACTGGCTTTCTTAGTCTTCACAGAAAAAAATTGAAAACAATCTTTTTCTTCACGGTCTGATTGACGCATTGGATCAATTTTTTTCCTGATCGGTGCATTTGTACTAATGTGTTTGCATTCAATTTTCTTCTTTCTTGCAGAGAGTCCGTCGTCATGCAAAGTGCCATCAAACGGTTTGCGGCCTTCTTCTCGGCTACCCCCGCCGTGCCCCAACTCCAAGCGTGTGAAGAACTCCCAGATGAGCTGTTGCACTTGATTATTTCTCTCTTATGCTCCTTCCGTGACCTTCTCGCTTTCGCTGCAACCTGTCACTCTTGGCGTGCTGCATTCTCCTCATACCCATCCAAATCTACCTTCTGCTCTGTGTGTCCGCCTCTGCTAGTGAAGCTCGTCACCAGTGCTCAAGCTCCTCACCTCTCTGCTACCAGTGATGCCCGTAAGTTACGCACATGTAAAGTCATCGACCCAGCGAACCAAAATGCCACCCTTCACTGCCAGGTTCCTCAAGAAGCTCTTGAAAACGCAGCGTGTTATCTTGCTGCCTACACATAAGGCCAACTAATCTGTTAACGCCGCGAATATTTATGTATTGTTGATGTGTTTACCAGCGCCAAGGTTTCATCTCCTAGTCTCCCATTGAGCCGTGACTGTCATGACTTCTTCTACTGTGCCATTTTAACTGCTCCACTTGCATCACCCAACTCACACCTCCTCATCAGCACTCGCTCGTTTATCTATAATTGGCCAGTTGGAAGCTGACTCTTGGTCTGAACTCGGTCTTTCTGAATAGCTGTATCAAATTATGCATTGCAACAATCAGTTCATCGCTATGGATTGTCTATTGAGTCTCTACACTCTTCAGCTAGCTCCCCAACTTAGCAGTGGACAACCTGACTGTATCCATATATTCACCTGCGCCATGGTTAGTGGTGTGCCGTAACATGCTTGTCATTTGTCAAGCATAAGTATGCCTTCCATCTCGATATGTCAACCAAGCCTGCAGAATGGGTGGAGGTGAAGCTGGGTAACTGGGCATTGTTTGACTCTGGTGATCTGAGGAGCCCTGTATTTTCTTGCATTAACCCAGAACGATGGGGAGGGTGGAGCAGCCGCTTGTACCATGCCCATAGCCCTCACCCTTTGATTTTACCTTGTCATTCACCTTGGATTGTTTTCAAACTGGGTTTGTATCACGACCCAAAGTAATACACCTACAAGAACTGGTTCCACGCGCTGCAGGCTATCTGGGTGTACCCAAGCATGTTCTGCGCCCACGGCCAGTCATTGGTTGTGGGAGAAGAACTGCAAGCCACGGATCTCTGCAATACCAGCTCCTAGCGAGAAGTTATGCCTTTCAGCAGAGAGCAGGTACTTCTGCTTTGAATCTTTGATAGGACATGCTCGCGGTGGCAATAGTACTAGCGCTTCCAGTATAAGTTTTTCTTTGAGGTCGTTGAACTTGGTATGAGATCCTTGGGATGGCATCAACGCTTGCTCAAGCTTGTGCAGTTAGATTACATTTCATTTTCGATCTCTGTTCTCCAACCTATTAGTGGGTAGATATTTACTTGACTACTCGTGGCTTTTATGAGCTGAAGCACAATTACATGTTTCAACGGGTTTTTGACTATGATAATGGCGCATGAAAACGGTCAATGCTTCAACTATAGTGAAAATCACAAAGCTTGTATTTTGTAACGTTGGAGGGTTGAGAGCTATGAAATCTTGTTGGTTTACTTGCCTTAATTTGACTCACTTAGTCTTTCTTTTACCCTTCACATTGCGTATTAATTTCTAGCATTCACTGTTTTCCCTAATACAACACACATCTCATTTTAATTTGTGTGGAACTATGGATATACGAATCAAAGTTAGTAGATTTTGCTATAAGCAAAGGGTTAGTCTCTTGTGAGCCTTCGTAAAAAGATGCATTTAACAAAGTGCAGCTCACAGTTAACTTCATTGTACATCACCTGTTAGGAAATTTTAATTAATTACTAGCACCATCTCAGAGTAAATTGAAGGGCCGGGCTACTTAACATGGTAAAAAAATGGGTTGGGCTGCTCATCAGTTAACTGATTTAAGAAAATATTCATCGGTGAAAACTAAAAAGTTCTTTAGATTGCATAAAGAAATACTGTCCTGGTCTATACATAGACGTCTTTTATTTTCTCCAAATTTGGATGTATCTATATACTAAATAGTGTCTACATACATTCAAATTTAACAAATCTAAGATACCTATTTATAGACGGGGGGAGTATAAGTTAATATCGATACAAGAAGATGGACACAGGCCCGGCCCTGAGGGGGGGCAGGCGGGGCGGCCGCCCCGGGCCCCCAAACCCAAGGGGGCCCCAAGGTCCCGGCTTGCTAAGGCATATGCAGCAGCGGCAGAGGTTCATCCGGCGGCGTCATTAGAGCACGTCAGAGTGTTTCTCTCGTGTCGTTCAGGGGAGGAGGACGACACTGTACGAAACGTTATTCTGTTTAGTGGGCTGGAAGTCCTTTTCCCTTTAGTTATCTTGGGCCTTTTCCCTGATCGGATCAGGTCGGCCTTTTTTCCTTAGTTAACAACGAGGAGATTATGTGGGTGGTGGGGCAGGTTTGTCTCAAAAAAAAAGTGGGTGGGGCAGGTAATCTGCATGGAATTTTCTCGAAAAAAAAAGTAATCTGCATGGAGGATATAGCATGTTATAGGCACATCACTCAGAGATATATTTGAGAACTGACGCTCTAAAACTTAATCAAATTTTGAAGTGCATAATTCCGATTCTGGCCTTTGAAACGAGAGTCAAAAGAAGTACATAGGCCTTCTCAAAAATCCCTATATGACGATGTAGCATATAGGTCTCCTCACACTTGGTTAGTTAATCCGTCGCAGGACATTGGGGTCTGTAAGCTATTATCATTAGTGAATTTTAAAACAAGATCATCATTGTCTCAAAAAGAAGATCTTCATATAAACATATACTCCCTCCGTACGAAAAAAGACGTCATAGATTTATCTACAGTTAGATATATCTAGCAGATTTGTCTAAATTCCGTGTATCTAATCGCGTCTAGATAGATTAAATTAGATTAAATTTAGGTAAATCGGCGACAATCTTTTGAAATTGAGGGAGTACCTAGATTATTAACATACCATATTTAGTGATTTTATATCTAGGAATACCATAAACTTTAAAGCAGCAAGTATGCAATATATATTTAATACTATCAATATTGCTTATGTAGATTGTAAATGTTAGCTGGTATCATTTCATCTATACATGTATAAATAATTATTTGAGGCTTCTAGGGCCCTAATTTTTCGGTTCGCCCCGGGCCCCTGAAATCTCAGGACCGGCCCTGGATGGACAACCGGTACAAACTCGAGATATAATAAGGAGTACCAATGATTTGTAAAAATTGTAAGTCTTTATAGCCGGCCCAGGTTTTGATTTAGTGGCCGGACATGTTTCTGCATAATATTATTTTTAGGTTAAAGTTTTTACACAGTATACATACTCATTTTATTTATTTCTTTGATCACAAATAGCCGGCACATTAACAACGATGTGCAAAATTTAGATGCCGTAGCTTATTTATTGCTTTTTCTGCTACTCCTAGTTGTGGGGGTTTACCACGTCATTTATACAGAGTAGTTTACACATGACAAATAACTGGCTCGGTGGCTGGTGAAGAACTCAAGCCCCGGTCGAGTACACGCCATCATTAAGTCCCAGAAGCCTTCTTGCCTCATGTAGCTCACAGTACCTATAAAATGCACATGCGCTCCTCAATCCATTTTACAAACTTGCACGGTGATTTCGTCTGTTCGTTGTTTGACTAGAGAGGTGGGAGTGAGGAATAGGGGTGGCAAGGACGTTCATATGGTCAGTTCTTCTATTGTGTTTATTGGAATGAGATGTATCGAGAATTTGATCATAAGCTAGTGATGGGTTTCAGGCTCAGTAAACAGGGTTGCAACTACAAGAAGGAGGAACCTCAGAGTCTAGCCGCCGTGTAATTCGGCAAACCTAAATCCTTGCGTACCCGAAGAGGTGGCAGGCCGTCCGCAAGTTCTGAACTCTTTGCCTGTGCGTGGTGCACTGCCTATTCTCCACGGTGCTATTGCCGATTCCTTAAATCAAAACTCGAGGTACAAATCCATGAGAGTGCAGCTGCCTACTCCAGTGGTGGAGGCAGAAATATGAAATTTTGCTTGTTGAGAGGGGTCGGCTAAAGAAAAAATTCTAAAATCAGGATTGTTCACATTTTTTTAGCAAAAAAATGAATGATGTTAGGGGGGGCAGGGCCCCTGCTGGTGCTCCCCTGTCTCCGCCACTGGCCTACTCCTCTGCCGGAAATCGCATCATCGCCGTTGCTGGACTCCGCCGGCGCTGGATCGTCCTGATCTAGACGCAAGCCACTCTTGTATGCCCGGCCGTACGCTGTAGGAAACACCTATACGCGTATACATGTCAATGATCATTTTAAGATATGGAGTACCGTGCATTTTATGATACTTATAAAAAACTGCGGTCTTTATATTTTTCCTGTCATGTGAAGCTCACTTATCATTATGATACAAGCGTCTTTTCTTTACTTTGGTGTACCTTCTTTCCCAAAATCAAGTTGTTGTCACATAATGGTCTATTGTGACAAGTAGTTTGCTAACAAGGGACAAATGATAAGTTAGCATATCTTTTGTAGTGCAGTGAGTGTTTCTAATATGTTTATTTCTTTGTTATGGCATGTTTATATACAATTTAACTACAGCTAAATCTTCGTTGGAGCGGCCACAATATTTATGTTGCAGCTCACTTTGTCTGTGTAGAAATGACGTGGTCTATGCTAAAATGCAGATTTTTCTTATCATGTTATTTAATCATGTATGCATTTAATCAACAAGAGGTGGCTATGAAGGCATGCATGCAACTGGAGCAGGCGGCCAAAGAATTGTTTACCCAGCATTGATGGCGGCATATTCTTTGGATCAGTAATCTACCACCCGAACTTGGTTGTTTTTCACTTCTATAGTACTTGAGTCTATCTTTATTCGCCAACATATTGTGTTTTGCAATGTTGGAGGGTTGAGAGCTATGAACTCTTGTTGATTTAGTTGCCTTAATTTGATTCACTGAGTCTTTATTTTACCCTTCACATTGCATATTAATTTCTAACATTCACTGTTTTCCCTAATACAACACACCTCATTTTAATTTGTGTGGAACTATGGATATACGAATCAAAGTTGGTAGATTTTGCTATCAGTAAAGTGTTAGTCTCTTGCGAGCCTTGCAAAAAAGATGCATTTAACAAAGTAGTGCAGCCCCACTGTTAACTTGATTGTACATCACATGTTAGAAAATTTTAATTAATTAGTAGTACCATCTCAGAGTAACTTTAAGGGTCAGGCTACTTAACATGGTAAAAAAATGGGTTAGGCTACTCATCAGTTAACTGATTTAAGAAAAATATTCGCCGAGTGAAAACTAAAAAGTTTTCTGGATTGTATAAAGAAATATAAATTAATATCAATAGAAGAAGAAGTGCAAAACTTGAGAAGCAGTACTAATGATTTATAAAAAATTGTACTCCCTCTGACCATATTAATTCACTTAACTTTATCTAGATTCGTATGCATCTAGTTTAAAAACTTTAACTACATGCATATGTATCTAGATAAAGTGAAGTCGATTAATTTAGATCGGAGGGAGTAAGTCTTTCTAGCTAGCCCAGGCTTTGATTAAGTGGCCCCACATGTTTCTACATAGTATTATTTGTATGTTAAAGCTTTTACATAGTTTAGTCATTGTATTTATTTCTTTGACCACAAATAACCGGCGCATTAACAATGATGTGCATAATTTAGATGCCGCAGCTTATTTATTGCTTTGCTGCTAAAACTCCTGCGGTGATTTACCACGTCCTTTATACAGATTAGTTTACACAGGACAAATAACCGGCTCGGTGGCGGGTGAAGAAGACAAGCCCCGATCCAGTGCACTATATGTGCGCGTCATCGTTAAGAGCATCTCTAGCAGATCTCTCATCCGACCCCCATCCAAAAAATAACCGTTGTTTTTCAGTTTTAGACGGAAAAAAGGGCCAGTCAAGAAACCGCATTGGTCCCCCATCCCGAAAAAATAATCCAGTCCATCCAGTTTTGCATCACGGAAACCTAAATTACCTAGTCTCGCGAGCCCTTCCAGGTGCGAACCCCATCCCCACTTCCGTGTTGGCGTGAAGGAAACTTCAGCCCGTACGAGCTCCGGAGTCTACCAAATTCGACGGGAGTCGCCGAAATCGAGCCAAAATTTGCCGGAAATTCGCAGAGGACCTGAGAGGGGTTTCAGGCCGGGCAATCATGGCTGCAACTGCAAGGGGGCAGAGGACCTGAGAGGCTAGCCGGCGTGTAATCCGCCTAACTTAAATCCTGGCATTGCCGAAGAGGCGGCCGGAGGCCATCAGCAAGCTCTGAACTCTTCTTTTTTGAGAAACACAGTACAACGCAGACGCTCACATACACGCGCATACATTCACCCCATGAACGCACACACGTACACTCTACCCCTATGAGCACCTCTGAAAGACTGAGCCGGCGGGGATCTTGAAATTGACTGAGCTATGAACTCTTTGCTTGCGTGTTGTCCACTGCCTATTCTCCACGGTGCCAGTGTTGATTCCCTGAATCAAAACTCGAGGTACAAATCCATGAGAGCACAGCCGCCTACTCCTCCACCCGTAATGGCATAATCGTCCTCGCTGGACTTCGGCCGGCGCTGGCTCGTCGTGATCTAGATGCAAGCCCACTCTTATATTCCCGGCCGTAGGATGTACGCAACACCTATACGCGCAACTAGTTTGGCGCATGGTGTGTACGTCGCTTTTAATCTCCCATCTCCAATTAATATTACCAATTTGTTTGGTAATTGGTTGAATGGCGTTGACAAAAAAGCAAAAGACTGAATACACATTGGTGTATCGGCTTTGTGCTGGTCAATATTGAGGTACAGAAATAATATTGTGTTTAATAAATTAAATTCTTTTAATATTTTGTAGGTTATTCATATGGTTGTTGACTGGGTGCAACAATGGGCGTTACTTCTTCCTCAGGACCATCGAGTGTTTATGGATACTGGATGCACCCATCTTTAGACGGTTGCTCGGGACATCTTGTCCCATGCTAGTTGGTGTCACACTAGTCGACTACAGGATGCTTAGTTGGCCTAGTTTTTAAGAGTTAATGTTTCGCTGGTTGATTTTTGTTTCAACTATGAGTGATCTGTGATTCTTGTATTGAATATCACTACTGAATGTTGAAGTTATTAATAAAGATCGTGTGCATCATCACGATGCAGAGGCTGGGGTTTATATCCCCTTTTCGAGAGAAAAAAACCTATACGCACAAAAACTCATCGTTCTGCAGTTCTGCTGCGCACGAAAAAAGAAACTCACGTCCTGCTATATATTCAGGGCTGATCCGAATTTCCGGCCGAGCGACCGGCCTGGGTGCATCGTTACGAAACCAGGAGAATCACATCTTCTCAGAGCAAGTACAATAAGTTCTAGTCAGCTGGCTAAAAGGATTAAAATAATATATCTGTGTCTATTTGAAGGAGAGAAAATGTAAGTGAGCTCTTATGCAAGAGCTAGCTATAGCACGTGCTTCTAGGCAAGTTGTGTCAGTGAAATATGGGTCATCCATTGAAAATGGTACATTCTTATAGCTATTGTACTCGTTGACTACAAATGAGGTAACATGACATTTTTGCTTATAGCCAACAACCGACTATACGTTGGAGTTTCTCTCAAGTTTCCAACTTAGAGCCATCTGGTGATCACTCCTACTCGCCGGCTCCTACATTTGTGTTTCTTTTCCAAAAACCTAGACCTGGAGTGAATGCTCCAGGAATCAAAGCTGTTGATAGGTGACAGAATCAAGGAAGAGTATTATTGAAGCACGGGTGATGCTTGTCTCCTAAGCGAAAGTACAATACGTACAATCAGCTAGCTATAAAAAATAAAATATTATAAGTTTGCTTAGTTGGAGGAGAAAGATTAGGAGAGAGAAGGGAAGTAGGCTCTTATCTAATAGCCAGCTCTAGCACGTGCTTTAGACATTATGTGAGACTAAAAGGTGAGCTATGTATTGTAAAAATATTACACTTTTATAGCTCACTATTGTACATGCTAGCTATAAGTTAACTGTAGATGATGTGGTAAATTGTTATAGCCGGCTGCCGGCTACACTATTGTTCTTGCTCTAAACTAAACCTAGCGCAATACTCCTATCTTCCTAGAAATCAACATAGAGTTGACTTAAATATTTTAAAATAAGGATTTCTATTTCCGTGCCTGATCTTTGTTAGTTCTACTCAATTTTATCAGCCTTTAAACTTTTATTTACTTTTATCCAAGATCTATCTCAAACTCTGACAAAAATGTTAAACATTGGTGCCTTGACCATTATGCCGACGTGTGGGTCCGTCACTGACCTTCTGCCCCTAGAAGATTTAAGAAACCAAATAGAGCATATTTTTGTCTCTCTCTCATTAACCTCGTATCTCTTTCTTTTCGAAAACAAATCAAAGCACTTTATGTCTCTCTTTCGCTCACATCATTTTTTTTGCTTATTTGGCAGTAAATCTAGAGAACCTTATCTTTCTATTTTGTTTAACTTTTTCCGTTTTGTCCAATTTGATAGCAAATATCTAGAAACAAATACAGATATAAGACAACCTAGCATATACTACCTTCGTTTCAAGGAATAAGGCGTCCTAGTTTTACGTTTTTTTGTTTGACCAATAATTATTTCAAATATATAAAGATTATTTGAATGAAATTAGCATCATTATAAAGTGATTTTCAATACGAATCCAACGATGCTAATTACATACTCCCTCCGTTCCTTTCTATAGTGCCTATAGATTTTTGGCATTTGTTTCACAATATAAGGGTGTAGCTTGGCTTTTTTCGATTACCCCCTCCACCGGTCAACTCCCACACGATATGCATGAAAGAAAATCCATACAAAATAGGAAACAATTAATTGAGATTCCTAATGCATGGCTCAAGGATTGCTTAGATTTAGGAAGCAATGTTTTTCTTTCCTTAATTAAACCTGGCTGCACATATATGGAGAGTTAACCAGACAGATTTGTGGGATTTGTTATGGTAAGTTAGGAAGTTATCGATTTTCCTAATTTTAGTCCGATCTCAAATCGTTCAGCCAGGAGGTCTTGTGCAAAAAATACTCTTGCGCTAATTTTCGTGCCAAAAATCTATAGGCACTATAGAAAGAAACGGAGGGAGTATAATATAATCAAGATTTTCTTGCTCAATTTTTATGGTCAAAGTTCGTCTTGGAATATGCTGCACCTTATTCCTTGAAATAGCAGCCAACACACGTAGTTTCCGGGGAGACTTAGTTTCAATATAATAAGCTCCTTAAGAAGCAGTAACATAGACAAACACAATTAAAAAGGCAGCCAGTCTTCAACTACTTCTCATCACCTTCAGCCGCTGCCGCTTCCTCTCCGTCTTGCTATCCCGACCCTTGATCATCGGCGGCTTGACCTTGGAAGACAGTTTGTCACCACTCCGGATGGCCTGGTTTTGGAGGCGACGCAGGTGAACCTACGTACCCGCCGTAAGGTGGGACATGCCGTCAACGTGTATGCCTTCATGGCCAAGCACAAGACGTTTGGGATTCAGCATGCTATCATGATCCATAAAGAGAATCATATCATCGACATATTGGAGTATAGATAGTCCGCCATCCGCAAGGTGTGTGACCACTCTTCAAATATGCAAATGTCATAGATTAATTAGGTAAAAAGAAGAAATTGATTCCACACAAAAAAACAGCCACGTGAGCTCACACAAATGAATTAGTCAAGAGAAGTTAAACAGTAATTTTCTATACATCTATTTTAGAAATCTTGACCCCGAAAAAATCAACCGTAACAAGTACCAAATGATTTATAAAAATGGTACTCCTTCCGTTTAAAAATAGGTGTTTTAACTTTATCTAGATACAAATATATCTCTAATTAAAATGCATCTAGTATCTTGAAAAAAGTGAGACATCTATTTTTAGACAAAGGTAGTGAGTCTTTATAGCTAGCCTAGACTTTCATTAAGTGGTCCGACATGTTTCTACATATTATTATTTTTAGGTTAAATTATTTACACAATATACTCATTTTATTTATTTCTTTATCCATGAATAACAGGCAGACTAAGAACGTGATGTGCAAAATTAGACGGCGTAGCTTATTTATAAAAAAATGATTTAGCTTTAAGGGGAAGAAATCTAAAGTGTTGTGTTTTTACTAGAAGTAATTGTGTGCACAACACCAAATTGCGAATACAGAGATTTGAACTTGCATCAGCTCATTCCTTCGGTTCACCAGTAGCTTATTTATTCCGATTTACGTCGCCCCGCTGAAAATGCCCTTACATTGAAAAAATAACCGGCTCGACGCAGGATAAATAACCAGCCATCATTAAGTACCAGTAGCCTTGTTTGCCTCATGTAGCTCATAGTACCTATAAAATGCATTTTTTTTTTTTGAAATGGAGGTTAAGCCTATGCCTCTGCAATCAATGCATATGCACTCCTAAATCTATTTTACAAACTCGCATGGTGTTTTCGTCTTTCGCTGTTTGACTAGAGGCGTGGGAGTGAGGAGTAGGGGAGGCAATATAAAAAAACGTGTATTTCTTCCATAATGTTTATTGGAATGAGATGTATGGGGAATTTGATCGCAAGCTTCTTATGGGTATCAGGCGCAGTAACCATAGCTGGGACTGCAAATGGGCGAAGGAACTGAGAGGCTAGCCGCTGTGTAATTCTCCAAACTTAAATCCTGGCATTTCCGACGAGATGTGAGACCATCCGGAAGCACTCATCGCTCCGACGCTGCACCTGCACTGATCGTTGTGACCGTGCAGGTTGCTCGTGTGTTCCATTCTGCAGCAGTGCTCTACTCCTATTCTCAAACAGCGATCGGGCGTATCTAGCCTTTTTTTTTCATCAAGTAGTCCTTAATCCTGTTTAATTACATTGATCTAAGCCCGCTCTTTTATGCCCGGCCATACGCAACACCTATACGCGTATACATGTTGGCTGAAATCCAGTCGAGCTAGGGGTCGCGAACTGGTTCGTGAGGGAGCCCGCGGCCGCCGGTGGAGTGTGGGATGCGACGGCCACCTCCCACCGCCGTGGCCCCTACCACCGCAGTTCTGCCCTCCAGCCCGGTCGCATCTAGGGTTAGGGGTGGTCTAACAGAGGAGTGACGGCCGTCACCCGTCGGATTGCGAGCAAGGCAGTAGGGCAGGGATGGGGAGAGAAGGTAGGCAATTTACGACCAGACTGCCACCGCCAAGTGAATAGAGCAGAAAAACGTTTCGTTTTGTTTCTCACCCGCAAGCACGCACAGGTGGCTGCAACCAGATCTCCCTCCCGGCGCCACCGACGCCACCCCGTCGTTCTTCCTCCTCCAACTCGATCTGCCCCTCGAGGTCGCCTTCTTCCTTGCGAGTCGCCAGCCGAGGTCGCCCGTATCCAGCAGCGCCCCTCGGCCTGCCGAGATCGCGTCCGTCAGCGCAAGCTCCGGCTGCCATGTTCCCAAGCTCCCCTGTCCCTGATCTCGTCGTCAATCAGCGGCTCCGGCGTGTCCCCAAAATCGTTCAAGAACAGCATTTCCGGCCGCCAATTCCCCTTTCTCTTCCTCCAGCAGCAGTTCCGTCACTCTCTGTACATCTATCAGAGTTTCCAGTGGACCCGATTGCTTTTTCCATTTTTATCTAGGGGCTTCTGTGCAAATAAATCACCCACAGTAAAAGGAAAAATGAAGCAATGATGCCTAACGGGCCAAATGGGCTGCAAGAGCTCCCAGTATGAACTGGGCTTCGGCTGGGCCAGCTGGCACAAATGGCTCCCAGCGTGGAGGAAAGGAGGAGCTACACCGAACGTTTTAGTCTCAAAAAAAAAAAAAAAAAGCTACACCGAACGTTTATCGCTCCACCAGCGACGCCGGAGTCGCGGTCGAGGAGCAGAATCGACGGATTTGGGGAAGCCGGACGGTTCCGAACACGCCCTAAGAAAAGAAGAAGAAAAAAAGAGGACATCTAGAATGGACCACCTAAAACGATAATATCTCTGTAATCTTATCAAAAACCTATGACATATTTTTTCGATAAAGGACGCTTTATTACTTTAAAAGGTTTAAGCATTACATTGAGCCTGTGCATAATAATGATGCACACAGCCGTTCTGAACCAAGTCTTAACCAAATATAAGTTGCAAATATAATAAGGAAACCAAAGAAGCTAAGTCGAACAACTAGCTAGCTCGGTGGAGCTGTAATCCAACGACAATGCAGCTACGCATATTGGAAAAAAACTCATTGGTCAAGTTCTGCAACCGTGTAGACATCTCTATAAATAGGTCGTGGTTCTCCAATCGCTGAAGCGACGATCATGAACGGAGTAACGGAACAACGTGAAGTACAAAAAATCCTAGGAAATTTCTTATAAAAGGGCTTGTTGCACGTGGATGAAAAGTCCAACTATATATCAACTTCTGAATTGCATTCACAATGTCGAGTTTCGACTCGCCACCTTTTGTAAGGGCACGGCCCATGCATGTCCACATTGCCTAGTCTAAGATCATATGTTTCAACCGGGGTGCCTTCATACTTTTATCTGAAATTGTCACTTCCAGGAACCTCACTACTGATTGGCAACTTCTCGCGGACGGAAATGCAAATCTACATACACGTGGGTGTCCCGGGTTTATCTGGAGCCCTAGAAGCAGGGTGGGGCATCAGTACATCGCCGCTCACTTCCAGTGGCATCTCCTTTGTTCCCTTCGATGAAAGAGGGTGGTGCACTGAAATTAAGGTGATCTAGCCACGGAGCAGTCCTCGAGGCCCTTGCCCAGAAATCCTCCACCAACAATTATTTTTAGCTAGTTACAAAAAAAATGAACTTTCAACTTTGTGTACCTAGTTAAGAACTCCTCGCTCCACTTCCAGTCTGATCAAGTCAAATACATACTATGGCAAGGAATTAAGAAAAATCACTTAATTGTCAAGACCGGTGAAGGTGTAGTTGTTCGTGCTTGCCAGTTTCCACTTACCGAATGTGTTGAGAAATTGATTGGTCATTGGTCTCTCATTGCTTTCACGATCCACACCGATCTCCAATTGAACACGCTCCCCTGTAACTCGTGGCCCATTTCTCGACTTGTTCGCTCAATCTCCTCCTGACCTGACACATGAAGTCCCGGCTACAGCAACTAGTTTTAATGTACATATTAGGGCTAATATGGTTGCAAAGGTCAAAATAACCAGGGAACTACCGCCCCGTCTGAGATTTCCCTGGGCAGTTGGGATCCCCTCCCATCCCGTGGAGAATGCAGTGTTGCAATTTGGTTAGCAGGGGCAGGGGCAGAAAGTCGCAGGGCCGAGCTGCTCGATCGCGAGAGAGACGCGGAATTCCTCCCCAACGTCGCGAGGTGTGGATTCCACGCCCAGGGAATCGGTAGGAAAACCCAGACCAGAGTTTCCTGTTGTGTCCACCAAATGGGCCGGCAGAAAAACCGGGCCAGAATTTCCTCGCGGATTTTCCGTCCAGGGAAAAGCCTGGGAACCGCGGCGGATCCAGCGCAACCAAATGTGCCCTTAGGTGTGGGTTTTCCCTTCTACCGCATATACCGGCCACCTCCTACGGCATCTAGGACTGAAATATGTTCATGACTACCGATGCCACATTTCTATCACATGTATGCTTAGCTGGTACTTTTTTCTGAATGAACAACCATGTGAGAAATTTAGAGGCTAGTGGTTAGTTATTGCTTTGTTACTACCTACTAAGCACTCTATGCACGTATGTGAGATAAATAGCCGACACGAAGGTTGGTGAAGAACCAAAGTCTGAATCGTGTTCACACCCTGTCCATAAGTACCAACAACATGTTTTTTGGTCTTACTCCATTGACGTATCTTGTAAGTCATAAAAACTGGAGGAACTTGCTCATGTTTTCCTTCTTCTTATTTTAGCCTAGGAGAATAAGAGCAAGGAAGGGAATGCTCAAGGCATTGAATGACAGTATGGCACGACCGCACAACTGCACAGACCCGGAATTGGATGCATGGGGAATTCGAGCATTAGAGACTTGTTACCACTCAGTAAGAATTTGTATACTAAGTTCGTATCATCAGAGCAGAAGATCGATTATTGATAGCTGGTGTCATGTTGTGGCTATTCACCTTGAGTAACTAGCTGTTGGATTCCCTCAACCACAGTTCCAACGTCCGAGTCATCAATCTTACAAGTATGCTTGATTGCTTGTGTTGCTACCTAGCCTCCGGGTCCTGATCATCTTCGAAATAAATAAAAAAAATTGGCCTTAGTTCACTGAATAAGAAAATTTAGAGTCACAAAGTTATAGCTTGAGAGATTTACAAGAACAAAGCAAATAACCTAGTCTCCAAGGAAAAGATGGCCCAGTTTTTTTTTTGCCCCCGTAAACACACTAGATCGAGCCCTTGGTCCCCTTCATTGTGATTCGAGCGAAGATGATAGGGACGTAGTGCTACTGTGCTTGAAGCCGTCCTGGGGCGCGCTGTCCACTATGTGGATTCCTCCCACAAGAAGGATCTCAATCTGAGCCAAGAGCACATCCTCCTTGGTGAAAAAATGGTGACTAGTCATGTTGATCTTTCCTTGACCACAGCCCTGAAGAGTATCTCCATAGAAATCAACATAGAGTTGACTTCAGAATATAGGACATATTCACACTATACGTGGGTGTACTTACAACTACATGTGTTTTATTCAATCTATGTTGTATCTATCGTACCGAAGAGTATGTATTATGTAAATGTATTATGAAGTATTAATTTATAGCAACTTTAAAGTACATCCAATACTAATGCATGTACTGCAAATTTATTTTGAACTGAATGCATGTACTGCAATTAGCTATTGAATAAAAGTAGCAAAAGGTCGCTGTTATGCAGCCCTTTCAATACGGAGATGCGCCTACAACAAACTATAGGACCTTAAACATGCCAACTACTAGTATAAGACTAATTTGATAGTGTTTATACTATTTTGTAGGTAGTATGTATATTTTTTCGGTATAAATAGGCATCTATTTTGGATATATAGTGCCAACTAAATGTTCACATGCATTTTTCACCAAACTTAGTTTGAAGTACTTTAGATGTAGTATAGAAACATACTCAAATAGATAAAAGATTGTATATATATCATTATATCATATGAATTTACTAATCCTCAGCTAGCTGAGAACTAGCTTAGGGCTTAGTCAAATGCCTCATCCATTCAATCAAGAGGGCCAACATTCGTGTATTTTGTTGTCGCTACTTTGAAGGAGCTATCATACATAAATATGGTAATTTCTTTTCTTTTGTTCGCTGGGCGCATCGGCATTTTTTTATTCAATGTTGATGTGTGGCCCGTGTAGGCCTTTGTGAGTTAGGGTAATCTTTTCATGTCTAGTTTGTTTCTTGATTCCTTTTTAGGATGAAAATTGTCACGTACTGTTTTACTTGAAAAATAGATTGCAAATAAGTATCATTTTGGGTCGCAAGTCGGGCTATAACTGAGATTCTTTTCAATTGGCAGTCGGTTTGCAACTGATTTTTTTTAGTTGTAAGTAGGGTTGCAATGAGATTTTTGTAGTTGCAAGTTAGATTGCAACTAAGTTTATTTTCTAAATCTGAGATTTTTCCTTTTGCAAACCTGGTTGCAACTGAGTTTTTTTTCGCTAGTTGCAAGTCAGTGTGCAACTGTCTTTTTTGTAGCTACAAGTAAGGCTGCAGTTGAGATCTTTACTATTATATTTCAGTTGGTCGTACGTCATACAACGCGTTTGGTGAAGGAGATTCGGAGCATCCTGTCCATCCAATTTTATGTCAAAGCCTCCGCCTACAACTCATCCGTCCGATCTACTTTCACCATAAGGGCCACTCATTCCCCCGTGTATCATCAATCAAGCTATGAATCACGGTAATTAATACTTTCCTCTGAATGGTATCAATTAAGATATAATCATGGTAATCACGGTACAAAGTCAGCACGCGATCCCCTCCTTTTCGCTGAGAAGGTATAGTACCTCCGAAACAATCTGAGCCTGATCCCTGTATCCCCTTGATCACTCGAATATGCCTAAATTAGATTTTTGCCTCGCCAGGAACCTAATCCTACCGCTCACTTTTAGCGTCTGCATTGTAGATGCCTAACTCCTCTGCCGCTGCGCGTCCAGAAGACGCGCTTGGCGCGTCGGACGCCAACGTGGACCTCGACGGCGTCGGACGCCAACGTGGACCTCGACGGCGTCGCTGCGCAGGAACACGATGGAGTTGCCAGCGTGTAACTCCTCGCCGTAGTCCAGCGCCGGGAAGCTGGTCTCGACACAGAACCGGGGCATCAAGCAGCTGACGCGGTTGTTGGCGGCGCTAGGTGGCGTGGCCCACCCGCGCTCGACCAGGCAGGTGCGCCCTGCCGACTTCGACGGACTCCGCCACGATCACCATCTCGCCTTCGACCACGACCTCGTCGGGGAGGAGAAGGGCGGCATCGTGGGCAGGATACAGAGGGCCGGTGAGGAGGACCTGGCCGGAGCTGGGCGGGGGGTGGCGGCGGTGCATCTTGCAAGCAGATTCATGGAGCTCTCGTGACCGGCGGCCAGCGGCGAGGACCTGGTGGCCGGCTCCATGGACTCGCAGCTCTGGCTGGCCTGCGCGGGAAGCATGTGCACCGTGCCGCCGGTCGGCGTCGCCGTCGACTACTTCCCCCAGGGCCACGCCGAGCAAGCCACCGGCGCCGTCGACTTGTCGACCGCACGCATCCCGCCACTCATCCCCTGCCCCGCTGCTGCCGTGCGCTTCATGGCCACCGGCGCTGTCCTCATCTTTCCTGCTACGCCCTCACCTAATTTTCTCTCTTTCAGTGTCATCGTGCCATCGTTGGTGGGACTGCGGTAGCTCCCCTGAGGCAGCGGGACGGACGCAGCCTAGAGATAGTCAGATAGCTGCTGACCTGGGCCCTTTGCCAACCCTACCGTCCCGGGTGACCGCATCGTCGCGCTCTATGTAAGCAGTTAAGCACCGTCTACTCTTTTTTTTTTTGAGAATCTTAAGCACCGTCTACTGGTTGGGGACGAACGAGGGGGGCCGCGGTGCCTTATCCTCCGACTTCGACCTAGAGCCATCTCTGCCTCCGCTGCCACGGCCTCCAACTCCTCGCCCCGGTCGTCGACATGGAGCACGGTCCTCCATCGGCCCGCTCACCATGGCCCGCCGACGACGACCACCTCTTCGTCCTTTTGTCAGCTTCGATAGCATCTCCAAGTCGCAGGTCCGCCTCCTCCTCCTCCCCATTTCGACTTGCGAGCCCAGCCCTATTCTCCGTGGATACACTCCGTGGAGCGCCGACTTTCGGTGGTCCTGCAGTACCGGACGGACATGGTGCAGCGCGGCGGCGCCAATGTCGGGCGGCTTGAAGGCGGGGCACCCACGTCGTTGCATACGGCCACGTCCGATCATGCTTAGGACTCCACTTACGGAAGTTTTGGTGGCTTTCTCAAGGGATCTGGAATTGATCTGGCTATGTGTGTGTGCAGTGTGATGGTACTTTGGTATTCTCTACAGGTAAGTTTGTAGGTGTCTATTTCTCTGAGGAACAGCGTGTGTGGCGGCGTAGGGAGCACTGGAACAAGGTCGTCAGCAAGCTGTGGGTGGATGATAGCTTGATCAGACTGTTGTTGGCACAATATTTTCCAGGTTTTCTTAAATGTTGCTGCTCTCGCAGCCGTGATATACGTCTTGTAGCCACACTGAAGCATCATTTTGTTGCCAGGTTATTTATTGGCTAACGAGAGACTTGAATGGAATACAAGGTAGCGATTAGCTGCAGATCTGTTTGATGGCTACCAAAGGAATGACAGTGAAGATATAATGGTAACTTCTTGCTACTTTTATCCTCGGATCTTTTAGTCAAAACTCAACTCTTAGCATGAATTTATGAGTTATGGCGATCTATATTTGTTGTCCTTTAGGCATAACATATCAAGCTGAAGTTTTTGTCACATTGTGCTATAATTTTTAATTCTATGTAATTTCGTTCTAGAGCTTCTTTTTGCCTGCATAGTATGTCCCGTTATCTCTAAAAAAAAAATTTATTGCAGTACCAGTTTATGTGAAAATTTATCGAGCATTTAACACCGAGCATATGTTTCAGAAGTGAATGTAAACTTTGCCTCTTTACTTTTTATTGGATCAGCTCAACCCCAAAGAACTTTGTCCCACTTCTGAGTAACTATAGTTATGCAATAGTTATAAAGTAGCCTCAGGTTAATTATTCACATGTTATCATTCTTTCTAGCATTTAGGTAATTGATTGATTGCTTTACATTTGGCTATGATAGGCCTATTTATCTTGTGACTACCTCCTAAACAGAAGTACTTAAATTTGATTTGTTAATAAGGCTAGAATACGGCATAGTCAAATGAATTTTGCTCAAACCATCTCTGAAGCTTTCACATTAGTAGACACTCCAGAAATTACACCTTTTTTTTATAAGCTTTGGTTATTTTAAGCCAGTCGAGCTGGCCTTTTCTTCACATATATGTTGTTATAGTGGGAAACATTTGCCTTGTATGTCTATGGGCATGGTGATAGTTTTCTATTCATAGGCATGCTCATTTTATCATATTGGTTTACTTGGTTTTTCAAAAAAATATATATCAATATAGAGTTGCATGCAATAATTCCCTCCTATTTTGCACATTTGCCTGCATATATTGAGAAGTGAAAACTGCGAAAAGCATAATACTTGCAGGTAATGCTTCAATGACATTTATGATTGCTCAGAATAGCAACAAATAACTCAAGTTTGATCTACAAAGTTTAGATTAATTTTTAGCTCCCTATATATTTGACAAATGAGTTGATGTAGAAAAAATATTTCTTACTCAAAGACAAAAATGCATGATGCATTGATTGTTGCTATAGTATGACATGTACCCTACAGATCAAGTTTATGATGTATGCAATTGTCTTGTTTTCTAAGAATGAAATGTCTTGTGCAATATTTTAGGATCGGGCTAAGAGAATTTTAAAAAAGCGGGGATAAGAGAGGAAAGAAAGAAGTTTATCCTCAACATTACCTTTTGAGAGGTTCTGCAGTTCATCAATCCCAATAGCACCATGAATATCCTGAGGTGTATCTACATTTATTAAGGTCATGTGCTTTGTTCTGATTCAGGAATTGCGTTTTTTACAAACAACAAGCATAAAATGGATACCTATGGTTATCTAGCTATATTGGCGAGGGCTTGATGTTCACATGGTTATATTGATTGCTAAGAGAATAGATTAATCAAGATTCATATGTTAAAACTAGCATGGAGACTGACTTGGTTCTTCTGATGAATGTATTATTCTATTTAACAAATATTAGATTCATCATGCATTCATGCTCCAGGATTTGGAGCCAAGCTCAAGCCTGGGCTAGGTACTTCTGTAGTGGATTAGCTGCCACAATCATGCAACTCCAGTTCTGGTGGCACTCCTCTCATGTCTGTTTTATTTGGAGCCTAAAGAACACGATTCGGAAAGGACCCAAGGAGGGCTTGAAGTCACTAGCGCCACAGAACTTACCAGTTCCATTTTTAGTTTTAGCTCCAACTAATAAGCCAGATTTGATTTATGTCGGTGTCCTTTGAATCATATGTATGAAATATGTGTGGATTTTTTAATATAAATAATTAGCACAGTTATCATTCAATATTTATAAATGATGTCATTAATAATGGTTGTCAAAATATAATTCAGACGGGTAGAATCCTATGAGTTTATGGGAGTGGTGTTTTGGAACATGGGAGCATATGCTCCCTTTATTTTGAAATTCATCTTACACACATTTTGAATTTCAAAAAAATCGAAACGAAAAATTTGCACGTACATCTTCACGTGCTACGCGTTCACAAAGTTGTTTCATAAAAAATGGACTTTTCATGTGACGTGTATAAAAAAGATAAAACTCAGTGCTAAAAATAATATTTTTTACAAGATAAATTTTCTCTTTTTTACATAGACCACAAAAAATATTGATTTTTCGTGAAACTTGACGAATGCACATATACTACGAAGATGTACATGTAAAATTTTTCATCAAAAAATTTCGACGACTCAAAATATAATTTTTTATATAGGGAGCATACACACCTGGGAGCCGAATTGAATTTCCGTGAGTTTATCGAGTATCTTGTGGATGTCTTTTTTATACACATAAATCTTTAGTCTATTGTATTGACATATATTGCGAGGAAAAATAAGAACCGTAGCAACGCACGGGCATTCAACTAGTATTTGCAAATTACAAGTTAAGTTGTAACTGACATTTTTTTAGTTACTATTTTCGTTGTAGTTCAGCAAAATACTATACCTAAATGTTGATTTTTTGCATCGTATCGTATGGGACATCCGCCTGCCATCCGCCTCCACCTCCGAAGACGGCCCCAACCTTCTCGCCCTGGATCGTAGAGCGTCGAACCATCAACAGGCGGACCAGCTCACCCTAGAGCACGCATGAGCACCTAGGCAGGATGCCAAGGACCATCGTCACGACACCCAAAAGACTCATGACTGAGCTCGCCGAAGAAGACACGGCAAACGCCGCAACCAGCAGACCAAATAGTACCCAGAGTACACCCACCTCCTGCCGTCCCAAGGCGATGTCTCCAAGGAGAAGAACGACGCCGAAGCGCCGTCCCCACCCAATCAGTAGATCTAAGGTTTTCACCCGGGCACAAGGGGAGGAGGGAAGGGGGATGTACCTCAGCATCGCCTCCAAGAAGGATGACGGCGTCCGAGACGTCGCCGACGCCGTGGCCGCCCCGCCGTCCAAGGATCTCTCCCGGCCAGAGCCCCCGATCCTGCCACCCCAACAAAGCACATGGATCCAGTGAGGACGCCACGATCCATGGCCTTGGGGTGGGTACCGCACGACCGTTGGCCGCCGACTTCAGATCTGATGCGGGGAACGACGGGGCAACCACCACGCCGTGAGCTCCCTCCACCGCCTCCACACCACCCGCGCGACCATGGAGACGGTCTCCAGCACTGGCCAGCGCCCCCCGCCGCCAGGGACCGCGCCGCCCTCACCTCGCAGAGGCCGCCGCCTCAGATGCCCAAGCCCCCACCGGAACGGACGTCGGCCGACTACGCCCTGGCCCACGGCCGCTCCGGAGGAGCAGATCGGGAGCAAGGGTGCCTCCCACCCGGCCGCAATGGCACCATCACGCCTCGCGCGACATTCCTCCCCCGATCGTCGCGCCAGGAACCGAGAACCTGAATCCCCGCCGCCTCCTTCACCGGCGTCGCGTGCTTTGACCGGCGGCGTCTCCGGGGACGACGAGGAGGAGAGATGTGGTTGGGGGAGGCGG
Organism: Lolium rigidum; assembly: GCF_022539505.1. Lineage (NCBI taxonomy): Eukaryota > Viridiplantae > Streptophyta > Magnoliopsida > Poales > Poaceae > Lolium > Lolium rigidum. The sequence continues at coordinate 238,959,288 of NC_061511.1, read as the reverse complement.
CGGGCTAGGGTTTCGTCCACCCCGGTCGCCAGGAGGGGGCGACGCGGGGGAGCGAATGGTCATGGTGCGACTCCGAGTGCAATCTAGTTCAGATAACTGAACTGAACTTAAGTGAAACTTTGGAACTGGCCCTACGTGCAAAAGTTTTATCATAACAATAGTTTCTTAGTTGATGATAACTGATTAGTGAAACTAGCAGTGAGTTGATTTATCTATTTAAAAGACAATGATCTTTCACTTATGTACACTGGGTTAAGAAATCTGGGCTCCTGCACCAGCTCAAGTCAGAACATATTCTCTTAAGTAGATGGAGCCGTAAAAGTGCAGTTTTCCGTGCTAGGGATGATCGAATGTGTCTACAAACTAGTTGTTCATCTCTTATTGCCTTCGTGATCCACCAGTCTCCAGTGAAATATTTTTTTCCTTTATAACTCATTATTTATTTACTAGATTGTTCGCCCCTTTGCCTCTAGGCCTAGCAGACGAAGCCACGGTCATAACAACCGGTTTTGATGCGCATGATACTTGTGCGGGATATCTCTGTTACCGGCCTCATCGATCGTACGTGTCATATTGGAAGTGAAGATATCCTACGAGGACTGAACTGGGGCCATGATTTGCCATATCTCGCAGATGCTTGAATGACTCTTGGCTTGCATCTGAATTAATAACCATGTGAAAAATTTAGATGCCAGAGCATAGTTATTGCTTGTTACCAGCTAAATTAGCTTACGAAAACATCTTATATATGAAGGGACGGAGGGAGTACTTACCATGTGAGAAAAATACCCGGCACAGAGGTTGGCGAGGATCTGAAGTCTCGGTCGTGTGCACATGTTCACACTCCTCCTTAGTACCGTCAACATCTGTTCCAAAACTAAGTACCATCAACATTTGTCTTGGCTTTTACTCCAATGACATATCTTGTGTAGGACTAAAAACTGTAGAAACTTGCCGATATTTTCCCTCTTTGTGTTTTAGGCTAGGGGAATGAGAGCAAGAGAGGGTGTGACGAGGATGTTGAGTGGCACAACCGCACATACCATCGATCCTTCTGCGACGCCTGCCGGAATGGGATGCATTGGGAATTCCAGCACTAGTGTGTCAAGATATCAATGCTCAGTCATCAAACGTACACTAAGACTATCTAAGATGAACAGATGATCAGTGTAATGGGCGCGTGCTCGGAAGAAACCCGACACGGTCGTTGCTGCATGCGACGTGGTGATCGACCTGAAGATCTTCGCCGCTGGCTCGCCAAGGCAAGGACCGACTGGGCAGGCGGGTAGAAATCAAGTCTAAGTACGGCAGACAAAGGTAATCGATCCGCGACTGCCGTTTGGGTGATGAGAATTTCCAAGCCTGCGCCTCCGCTCTGCTGCGGAAGAACTGCATCCGCGTCCTCCACAGTCCACACCGACACAGGCTTTGAGTTCACGCACCAGGAACGGGAGCGCGCCCTGTCTGATTCTGACCACTTCGTTGCATAAGCAGCATTGCTAGTATACGCTAGAAATTATTTTGTTTGGAGCCAGAACTGTTTTAACTCAGATTTCGCGGTAACCAAATTTTCCGGTAAAAAATGTCACCGAGAAAAAAAAAAACTTGATAGGGACGCAGGTTACTACTGACTTTGATTTCAACGTGGAATACCTGTACTCGCCCTTACCAGCGCTGCTCGACTTGGACCGCCCCTTCACTGCCGACGAAGCCTGGACTGAGCTGCTGAAGATGCGTTCAGATGCCTCGCCCGGCCCTGACGGTTTCAGCTCTGGTTTCTTCAAACATTTCTGGCCGGTTGTGAGAGATGATCTAGTGAGCCTCTTTGAAGCCTTCCACGCTGGTGATGTCTAGCTGCATCCCCTGAACCAAGCTCACATGGTGTTCGAACCCAAACATGACAACGTCCTTACGGCTGATGGATTGATTAGACCAATCTCGCTGCAGGGCACGGTCCTCAAAAATCTTGTGCAAAATGCTCACCAACAGGATCCAGCCAGTTCATCATCCCCGCTCTTGTTACCCTCGACCAGTCTCGTTTTATCCGCGGCCGTGACATCACGGACAACTTCGTGCCTGCGGCTTCAGTTACAAGCGATTCTGGAATCTGGTCTCCTCAACGGCGCGCGTGTCGGGGCGCTGGTTGGACAGCAAACAAGACCTGCGGTAGGGACCTGTTCATCATGGTCGCGGACGTTCTCCAGCAACTCATAATTTCTGACAGCTGCCCGGACCGTCTCGTCCACCGTTTGATGGACGATCTTGCGTTCCCAGTGATCAAATACGCAGACGACACGCTGCTGCTCCTTGGCACTGAAGCAGCTCGTCCGCAACATGGAGCTTTTGGACTCAGTTTTCTCGAGCGACTGGCCTCCAGATCAATTTTCAGAAGTCCTCGATCATGCCAATCCACGTTCCACTGCGGAGGTAAATGGGTTTGCCGTTTGTGGCTCTGTTTGTGTGTTCTGTATCGGCGTACCCCCCAGACTTATCTTGGCTGTTTTTCCCTTTGACTTTCGCGTTTCTAACCCTGCTCCCCCATGTAATCTGCTGCCAAAGTTGGGGTTTTTTCCCAACCGTTGGAATGATCAGAGTAATGTTGAGTTGTTCTTTACTTGGGCGGAACTTCCTGTTCCAATTGGCGACTCATCTTGCGAAGGATCAACGTGCCTCAGCGAAACTCTGCAGTAGCAGGACCAATATTGTGGCATAGCAACGTATCTTAGATATGCATTTTTTATATTTTTTTGCGATTTTTATTTATTCTATTTTATGTAGATCTTTATTTTTTGACGTAGGCGAACTTCAGAATGCAACACAACTTTAATCCAAGTAAGAGAAACCTGACTATAAGTTTTTCTACACCATCTTCTATCTAGAAATAGATGTACTTTTTAAGTCCGAACTGATGGAAAGGGCTAGGCAATCCACATATACATTTCACAACAGTACTATGGTGTAAAAAAAAGATATAGATGCACTATTATTTATTCTATTTTCAAATCTCTCCAAAGTATATCCACTGTTCAGTTAAGTCGTCTTACGGAGTTGCACTCTAAATCACATGTATTTTTTTTATCGTCACATGGCATGACAACGCTGACATGCTTGGCATAGTTATTGCATTAATTTAGTGTTTTCCTTTTATTCATGATTGCAATGACACATCCCAGTAAATTTGAAGGAATATAACTCATGAAAATTAGCACACAAGTGTGTTTGATTACATCATTAGGATGACATATGAAGTCAGGTGCCATATTAATTTTCTAAAAGGCTGTACTCAAAGAAAGTTGTCCCTTAAAATTGATTGTGATCTATTAAAAAAATCCTAAGAATCAACCAAATTTATATCGCGCGAGCGTGCCAAATCTAGCACGGCAGTTTCTCATCCACACGATCATGCAATGGACGGTGATGTTAAAAAAAAACGCCACGGGGAAGTTGCGAGTGCCAGGAATTTCATCGTTGTTTGACAGTATGACTGACTCCAGAAAGTGCCTCATGTTCTCAATCATGGTAACAAGACCAGGGAAGAGGGGTTTGCTAATGTTCATCTCTGTTCCTAACTGGTTGGTAAAAACTTAAGAGGTGTGCTTCGGTGCGCACCCTCTCCAAACTCGCGACTTATCGCCGAAGGGGTACGGTGGTCCCGATTTTGTTTTTTTGTGCTGCCCGCCGAAACCCATATCCAAGCCCAGTGCAAGACTCGTATGGGTATACAGGGCCTGGGCGTATCTATACGGACGACCCCACGTGGGTGGGTCCCACGTGCTAAGCTAATCACCGTGATTAGCTCCCATTGCATGCATCGTTTTCATCGGCACCGGAGATCTGATCGAGCTGTTCCACGCCGTCGCTAGGTTGAACGCAAGCGGTTGTTGCCGGCCCGGCCGTCGGCGGTTGTTGCCGGCACGTCCGTCGCCGCCGGTGGTTGTTTCGCATGTCGACGCCGCCGACCGCGCGCGAAGCCCCCCCGCAGATCGACGACCTTGGAAAGGCGCGCCACCGGCTCGGCATCTTCCCCGCTAGGGTTTAAAATTACAGGTACCATGACTTCATCTTGTAGCATAGTAAGAGGACGCAATTCTGCCGGTTTTTCAATTCTAATTATGGTCCAATACTACAGAATATGGAGAACTCTATATCTGGTATGATTGAGGAACAAAACGAGTACGTCGGCTATAATTCCGATGACTCGAAATGGAGGAAAATTTGCAGCACGAAGCCGGCTGGAGCGAAGACGAGTTTGATGTGAGCCACTATTTTTCATTTCGATTACCAAGCAGTCCAACATCATCAAATTATATATGGTTCCTCATGTCATAATTTATGCAGATTGCGTACGATGAATTTGATAACGTTGACAACCATGGCGAACACACGGACGATCAAAATGATGAGAACCATGGTGAACACACGGACAGTCTAAATACTAGTGAGGTATGTGTAGTGACTCATACAGATGACATAAAATGATGCATGAAATGATGGCAACCGTAAAATTTACTGGTTACTAAATTTCGAAATGCATTAATAAATTTCAGGCACAATTTGACACGCAGCTTGAGTACGACTATTACGGTGAATCTGACTTGGACACGGGCCACACCGATGATGTGGAAGGTGCATCGGTTCCCGAGGATTCTGTTGACATGAGCCAGGTTGTTATCTCTTTTTTATCGGTCTTATATAGCTGGAACACATAAATTTATAGTTTTAATTAATGCCTACGTTTTCTACTTGCAGGCGACGCCGAGCGCTAGTCAGCCTGAGAAACCACACAAAGGTAGCAATGGCAATGAATATCCCGATAGTGATCGGGATTTATACCGGATGATAAAAGAGATGACTTTTATTTCTCAAGCAAGACAGATATTCTTTCTACAACAGATATGCTAAAGATTATGGGTTCAGTCGTCCGGCTTGACTAGGTTAAGCGGTTTGATGATGGAGTAATTCGGTTAAGGCGTTTTGTGTGTTCCGGACAGGGCGAGACGTCCCAAAAACCAACCGACCACGGAAGGCCGTGTATATAGGCACAGACACTGAGTCTCGCTGCGGCTGCAAGGCACGTTTGGTGGTCAAGTTTGATGGAAGAACTGGTTTCTGGGTTGTTGAAGATTTTCGTGACAAACATAACCATGACCCAGCTGAACCATGTCAGACTCCGTTTCTTTGGTCCCATAGGACGATCAACGACGCGCGAGATCTGAGATATTATCAATGGGATCCATGGGAATCAGGAAGCACCTCATTATGAGAAAATTCATTGCAGGCTCCGGTTCATTTGCTGGTGTTGGATTCACAAGAAAGGATTTGTACAACATGTGCTCTAGGGAGAGGAGGAGGCTGCTTTTCGACGGTGACGCTACCACAGCCATCCGCATTATGTCAAAGAGGAAAAAGAGGGACCCTGAATTTTTCTTTGAATATGACGTTGATGAAAAAGGCCGTCTGAAGCACATGTTCTGGTGTGATTCCCGATCACGTAGGGATTACCGAGGACTACGGAGATGTGCTGGTGTTTGATAGCACATACAAGATGAATAAATATAAGATGCCATTTGTTCCTTTTGTGGGCTTGAACAACCACCGTAGGACAACGGTTTTTGGGTGTGCCATCCTTTCAAGTGAGAATGAACAAACATATGTTTGGCTTGTAAAGACTTTCCTCAAAGCGATGTGTCAACGAAGCCAAAGGCAGTAATCACGGATGCGAGATGCCGCGATGATCGCCGCAATCGGCGAAGTATTTTCTCGGTGTGCCGCATCGCATCCGCAGCTTCCACATTGAAAAAAATATGGAGATGCATCTACCTAACAAGTCACCGAACGAGTTCAGGACTCTTTTGTATTACACCACCTCGCAGCAAGTATTTGAGGAGCGATGGCATGCATTTTACGTGAAAATGGCAATCCCCAAAAACCAGAACATGGATGAAGAGGATGTACACCAAGAGGAAACTTTGGGCTGCAGCGTATCTCTCTCAAGGATTCTGGCTGGATATGAAAAGTAACCGACGGAGTGAAAGTTTAAACTCTTGTCTGCGCCTGCACCTAGATGGGGAAATGACAATTGTTGATATGATTATGCACTACGACAACGCAATTGTCCGTCTCCGTGAGAACGAAGCCCACGACGACTGCACGGCTTCACAGACTACACCAGTGGCAATTACTAATTTCAGAGAACTAGAGGTTGCTCGCTGCAAAAATCTTCACTCCTGCTCGTGTTCTATATTATTCAAGGTGAGCTTTCAAAGATTGGCGGCATAGAGATCTTAGAAAAAATGCAGGAAGGAGACTCAAACATCTTCATTGTGGCATGGAGGAATCATGTAAGGACCAGGTTCTACGTGGAATATAGACCCAAGGAGGCAGAAATTATAAGGTGCAGCTGTCAAAAGATGATTAGAAAGGGGATCCCTTGCAAGCACATACTGCATGTGTGATGCGTGTAGTTGACACGTCCGTTGGGAACCCCAAGAGGAAGGTGTGATGCGCACAGCGGCAAGTTTCCCTCAGTAAGAAACCAAGGTTTAATCGAACCAGTAGGAGCCAAGAAGCACGTTGAAGGTTGATGGCGGCGGGATGTAGTGCGGCGCAACACCGGAGATTCCGCGCCAACGTGGAACCTGCACAACACAACCAAAGTACTTTGCCCCAACGAAATGCTGAGGTTGTCAATCTCACCGGCTTGCTGTAACAAAGGATTAACCGAATTGTGTGGAAGATGATTGTTTGCAGAGAAAACAAGTAAAACAAGTATTGCAGCAGATTTGTATTTCAAGTATTAAAAGAATGGACCGGGGTCCACAGCTCACTAGAGGTGTCTCTCCCATAAGATAAAAGAATGTTGGGTGAACAAATTACGGTCGGGCAATTGACAAATAGAGAGGGCATAACAATGCACATACATGTCATGATAAGTATAGTGAGATTTAATTGGGCATTACGACAAAGTACATAGACCGTCATCCAACCGCATCTATGCCTAAAAAGTCCACCTTCGGAGTTATCGTCCGAACCCCTTCCAGTATTAAGTTGCAAAGCAACAGACAATTGCATTAAGTATGGTGCATAATGTAATCAACAACTACATCCTCGGACATAGCGCCAATGTTTTATCCCTAGTGGCAACAACGACAACACAACCTTAGAACTTTCTCATCATCGTCCCGGTGTCAATGCGGGCATGAACCCACTATCGAGCATAAATACTCCCTCTTGGAGTTAAAAGCAAAAACTTGGCCAGAGCCTCTACTAGTAACGGAGAGCATGCAAGATCATAAACAACACATATGTAATAACTTGATAATTAACATAACATGGTATTCTCTATCCATCGGATCCCGACAAACACAACATAGAGTATTACGGATAGATGATCTTGATCATGTTAGGCAGCTCACAAGATCCAACAATGAAGCACAATGAGGAGAAGACAACCATCTAGCTACTGCTATGGACCCATAGTCCAGGGGTGAACTACTCACTCATCACTCCGGAGGCGACCATGGCGGTGTAGAGTCCTTCGGGAGATGAATCCCCTCTCCGGCAGGGGTGCCGGAGGAGATCTCCGTAATCCCCCGAGATGGGATCGGCGGCGGCGGTGTCTCGGTAAGGTTTTCCGTATCGTGGTTTTTCGCATCGGGGTTTCGCGACGGAGGCTTTAAGTAGGCGGAAGGGCAGAGTCGGGGGCCGACGAGGGCCCACACCACGAGGCGGCGCGGGCCCCCCTGGCCGCGCCGCCATGTGGTTTGACCACCTCGTGGCCCCACTTCGTATGCTCTTCGGTCTTCCGGAAGGTTCGTGGCGAAATAGGCCCCGGGTCTTCGTTTCGTCCAATTCCGAGAATATTTTGTTACTAGGATATCTGAAACCAAAAACAGCAGAGAACATGAACTGGCACTTTGGCATCTTGTTAATAGGTTAGTTCCAGAAAATGCACGAATATGACATAAAGTGTGCATAAAACATGTAGGTATCATCAATAATATGGCATAGAACATAAGAAATTATCGATACGTCGGAGAAGTATCAAGCATCCCCAAGCTTAGTTCTGCTCGTCCCGAGCAGGTAAAACGATAACAAAGATAATTTCTGAAGTGATATGCCATCATAACCTTGATCATACTATTTGTACACATATGTAGTGGATGCAGCGATCAAAACAATGGTAATGACATGAGTAAACAAGTGAATCATAAAGCAAAGACTTTTCATGAATAGTACTTCAAGACAAGTATTAATAAGTCTTGCATAAGAGTTAACTCATAAAGTAATAAATCAAAGTAAAGGTATTGAAGCAACACAAAGGAAGATTAAGTTTCAGCGGTTGCTTTCAACTTGTAATATGTATATCTCATGGATAATTGTCAACATAGAGTAATATAACAAGTACAATATGCAAGTATGTAGGAATCAATGCACAGCTCACACAAGTGTTTGCTTCTTGAGGTGGAGAGAGATAGGTGAACTGACTCAACATAAAAGTAAAAGAATGGTCCTTCAAAGAGGAAAGCATCGATTGCTATATTTGTGCTAGAGCTTTTATTTTGAAAACATGAAACAATTTTGTCAACGGTAGTAATAAAGCATATGAGTTATGTACATTATATCTTACAAGTTGCAAGCCTCATGCATAGTATACTAATAGTGCCCGCACCTTGTCCTAATTAGCTTGGACTACCGGATCTTTGCAATGCACATGTTTTAACCAAGTGTCACAATGGGGTACCTCCATGCCGCCTCGTACAAAGGTCTAAGGAGAAAGCTCGCATTTTGTATTTCTCGCTTTTGATTATTCTCAACTTAGACATCCATACCGGGACAACATGGACAACAGATAATGGACTCCTCTTTAATGCATAAGCATGTGGCAACAATTATTATTCTCTTTGAGATTGAGGATATGTGTCCAAAACTGAAACTTCCACCATGGATCATGGCTTTAGTTAGCGGCCCAAAGTTCTTCTCTAACAATATGCATGCTCCAACCATAAAGGTGGTAGATCTCTCTTACTTCAGACAAGACGGACATGCATAGCAACTCACATGATATTCAACAAAGAATAGTTGATGGCATCCCCGAAGCATGGTTATCACACAACAAGCAACTTAATAAGAGATAAAGTGCATAAGTACATATTCAATACCACAATAGTTTTTAAGCTATTTGTCCCATGAGCTATATATTGCAAAGGTGAATGATGGAATTTTAAAGGTAGCACTCAAGCAATTTACTTTGGAATGGCGGATAAATACCATGTAGTAGGTAGGTATGGTGGACACAAATGGCATAGTGGTTGGCTCAAGGATTTTGGATGCATGAGAAGTATTCCCTCTCGATACAAGGTTTAGGCTAGCAAGGTTATTTGAAACAAACACAAGGATGAACGGTACAGCAAAACTCACATAAAAGACATATTGTAAACATTATAAGACTCCATACCGTCTTCCTTGTTGTTCAAAACTCAATACTAGATGTTATCTAGACTCTAGAGAAACCAAATATGCAATCCAAATTAGCAAGCTCTAAGTATTTCTTCATTAATGGGTGCAAAGTATATGATGCAAGAGCTTAAACATGAGCACAACAATTGCCAAGTATCAAATTATCCAAGACATTTTAGAGTTACTACATGTAGTATTTTCCAATTCCAACCATATAACAATTTAACGAAGAAGAAACTTCGCCATGAATACTATGAGTAGAGCCTAAGGACATACTTGTCCATATGCTACAGCGGAGCGTGTCTCTCTCCCATAAAGTGAATGCTAGGATCCATTTTATTCAAACAAAACAAAAAACAAAAACAAACCGACGCTCCAAGCAAAGTGCATAAGATGTGACGGAATAAAAATATAGTTTCAGGGGAGGAACCTGATAATGTTGTCGATGAAGAAGGGGATGCCTTGGGCATCCCCAAGCTTAGATGCTTGAGTCTTCTTATAATATGCAGGGGTGAACCACCGGGGCATCCCCAAGCTTAGAGCTTTCACTCTCCTTGATCATATTGCATCATACTCCTCTTTTGATCCTTGAAAACTTCCTCCACACCAAACTCGAAACAACTCATTAGAGGGTTAGTGCATAATAAAAATTCACATGTTCAGAGGTGACACAATCATTCTTAACACTTCTGGACATTTCATAAAGCTACTGGACATTAATGGATCAAAGAAATTCATCCAACATAGCAAAAGAGGCAATGCAAAATAAAAGGCAGAATCTGTCAAAACAGAATAGTCCGTAAAGATGGATTTTATTAGGCCACCAGACTTGCTCAAATGAAAATGCTCAAATTGAATGAAAGTTGCGTACATATCTGAGGATCATGCACGTAAATTGGCTTAATTTTCTGAGCTACCTACAGGGAGGTAGACCCAGATTCGTGACAGCAAAGAAATCTGGAACTGCGCAGTAATCCAAATCTAGTACTTACTTTTCTATCAAAGACTTTACTTGGCACAACAAAACTCAAAACTAAGATAAGGAGATGTTGCTACAGTAGTAAACAACTTCCAAGACACAAATATAAAACAAAAATACTGGAGTAAAAACATGGGTTGTCTCCCATAAGCGCTTTTCTTTAACGCCTTTCAGCTAGGCGCAGAAAGTGTATCTCAAGTGACATCGAGAGATGAAGCATCAACATCATAATTTGTTCTAATAATAGAATCATAAGGTACCTTCATTATCTTTCTAGGGAAGTGTTCCATACCTTTCTTGAGAGGAAATTGATATTTAATATTACCTTCCTTCATATCAATAGTAGCACCAACGGTTCGAAGAAAAGGTCTTCCCAATATAATGGGGCAAGATGCATTGCATTCAATATCCAAGACAACAAAATCAACGGGGACAAGGTTATTGTTAACCATAATATGAACATTATCAACCTTCCCCAAAGGTTTCTTTTTAGCATTATCAGCGAGATTAACATCCAAATAACAATTCTTCAATGGTGGCAAGTCAAGCATATCATAGACTTTTTTAGGCATAACAGAAATACTTGAACCAAGATCACATAAAGCATTACAATCAAAATCTTTGACTCTCATTTTAATGATGGGCTCCCAACCATCCTCTAGCTTTCTAGGAATAGAAGTTTCAAGTTTTAGTTTCTCTTCTCTAGCTTTTATGAGAGCATTTGTAATATGTTTTGTGAAAGCCAAGTTTACAAGACTAGCATTAGGACTTTTAGCAAGTTTTTGCAAGAACTTTATAACTTCAGAGATGTGGCAATCATCAAAATCTAAATCATTACAATCTAAAGCAATGGGATTATCATCCCCAAGGTTGGAAAAAATTTCAGCAGCTTTATCACGATACGCTTAAGCAGCTTTTAGCAGTTTCGGGTAATTTTGCGCGCTTTGCACTAGGAGTAGAAGCATTGCCAACACCAATTATTTTACCATTGATAGTAGGAGGTGCAGCAACATGTGAATCATTAGCATTGCTAGTGGTGGTAATAGTCCAAACTTTAGCTACATTTTCCTTTTTAGCTAGTTTTTCATTTTCTTCTCTATCCCACCTAGCACGCAGCTCAGCCATTAATCTTATATTCTCATTAATTCTAACTTGGATGGCATTTGCTGTAGTAACAATTTTATTTTCAATATCCCTATTAGGCATAACTTTCGATTTCAAAAGATCAACATCAGAGGCAAGACTATCAACTCTAGAAACAAGAATATCAATTTTATTGAGCTTTTCCTCAACAGCATTTGTTAAAGGCAGCTTGTGTACTAATAAATTCTTTAAGCATGGCTTCAAGTCCAGGGGGTGTATTCCTATTATTGTTGTAAGAATTCCCATAAGAATTAGCATAACCGTTACCATTATTATAAGGATATGGCCTATAGTTATTACTAGAATTGTTCCGATAAGCATTGTTGTTGAAATTATTATTTTTAATGAAGTTTACATCAACATGTTCTTCTTGAGCAACCAATGAAGCTAATGGAACATTATTAAGATCAACATTAGTCCTATCATTCGCAAGCATAGACATAATAGCATCAACCTTATCATTCAAGGAAGAGGATTCTTCAACAGAATTTACCTTCTTACCTTGTGGAGCTCTTTCCGTGTGCCATTCAGAGTAATTAACCATCATATTATCAAGAAGCTTTGTTGCTTCACCAAGAGTGATGGACATAAAGGTACCTCCAGCAGCTGAATCCAATAAATTCCGCGAAGAAAAATTTAGTCCTGCATAGAAGGTTTGGATGATCATCCAAGTAGTCAGTCCATGGGTTGGGCAATTTTTAACCAGAGATTTCATTCTTTCCCAAGCTTGAGCAACATGTTCATTATCCAATTGTTTAAAATTCATTATGATACTCCTCAAAGATATAATTTTAGCAGGGGGATAATATCTACCAATAAAAGCATCCTTGCATTTAGTCCATGAATCAATACTATTCTTAGGCAGAGATAGCAACCAATCTTTAGCTCTTCCTCTTAATGAGAAAGGAAACAATTTTAATTTTATAATGTCACCATCTACATCTTTATATTTTTGCATTTCACATAGTTCAACAAAATTATTGAGATGGGCAAGCAAGATCATCGTAACTAACACTGTAAAATTGCTCTCGCATAACAAGATTCAGTAAAGCAGGTTTAATTTCAAAGAATTCTGCTGTAGTAGCAGGTGGAGCAATAGGTGTGCATAAGAAATCATTATTATTTGTGCTAGTGAAGTCACACAACTTAGTATTTTCAGGGGCGGACATTTTAGCAGTAGTAAATAAAGCAAACTAGATAAAGTAAATGCAAGTAAACTAATTTTTTTGTATTTTTGATATAGCAAACAAGACAAGAATAAAGTAAAGCTAGCAACTAATTTTTTTGTGTTTTGATATAATGCAGCAAACAAAGTAGTAAATAAAATAAAGCAAGACAAAAACAAAGTAAAGAGATTGGGAAGTGGAGACTCTCCTTGCAGCGTGTCTTGATCTCCCCGGCAACGGCGCCAGAAATTTGCTTGATGCGTGTAGTTGACACGTCCGTTGGGAACCCCAAGAGGAAGGTGTGATGCGCACAGCGGCAAGTTTCCCTCGCAAGAAACCAAAGTTTAATCGAACCAGTAGGGAGTCAAGAAGCACGTTGAAGGTTGATGGCGGCGGGATGTAGTGCGGCGCAACACCGCAGATTCCGGCGCCAACGTGGAACCCGCACAACACAACCAAAGTACTTTGCCCCAACGAAACAAGTGAGGTTGTCAATCTCACCGGCTTGTCTGTAACAAAGGATTATCCGAATTGTGTGGAAGATGATTGTTTGCAGAGAAAACAGAAAAACAAGTATTGCAAGCAGATTTGTATTTCAAGATTAAAAGAATGGACCGGGGTCCACAGCTCACTAGAGGTGTCTCTCCCATAAGATAAAAGCATGTTGGGTGAACAAATTACAGTCGGGCAATTGACAAATAGAGAGGGCATAACAATGCACATACATGTCATGATAAGTATAGTGAGATTTAATTGGGCATTACGACAAAGTACATAGACCGCCATCCAACCGCATCTATGCCTAAAAGTCCACCTTCAGGTTATCGTCCGAACCCCTTCCAAGTATTAAGTTGCAAAGCAACGTGACAATTGCATTAAGTATGGTGCGTAATGTAATCAACAACTACATCCTCGGACATAGCGCCAATGTTTTATCCCTAGTGGCAACAAAGACAACACAACCTTAGAACTTTCCATCATCTGTCCCATGTGTCAATGCGAGCATGAACCTACTCCCTCTTGGAGTTAAAAGCAAAAACTTGGTCGAGCCTCTACTAGTAACGGAGAGCATGCAAGATCATAAACAACACATATGTAATAACTTGATAATTAACATAACATGGTATTCTCTATCCATCGGATCCCGACAAACAAAACATAGAGTATTACGTATAGATGATCTTGATCATGTTAGGCAGCTCACAAGATCCAACAATGAAGCACAATGAGGAGAAGACAACCATCTAGCTATCGCTATGGACCCATAGTCCAGGGGTGAACTACTCACTCATCACTCCGGAGGCGACCATGG